>NC_057719.1:53276544-53292035 GCF_004010195.1 Chiloscyllium plagiosum
TAAAACTTTGTTTTCCTGAATTTGTCTAGAGCGATTATTGAGAAGCGATTTTCATTTCTAACACTTTCAATGCCCTGAATGACCCACAATATTCATGTTTCTTTGCACAACAAACTTTGACATACTCTATTTAGTAACACCTTAAATACATCTTTACTTTCGGTAAATGGTGCTGGACACTTGTATGTAATTACCTTCCCTAGTAAAATATTAAAAATGACAGTTTGGGGCAGAAAGTACATAACATCCATTTCATGAGTAAAACATGGAATTATTAATAAATCAATGCAGTTTTCATTTTTCTTAAAATAGTTCTTTGCCACATTGTTCTTAACTCTTTCTGTAGATTGCATTTGAACTAACAATTGTAATAACTAACTTTTGAATCAATTCACATTGAATTTTGGATAGAGTGAAGTATTACGCTGTTCATAAGGATCCTCTTTAGTAGAATATGGAAGCTTATTTTGATAAATGCTTGTATCCTGCAGTGAAGTATTATTAGCTTGAAGTCACCCTGTGGTGATTGATATTGCTGGAATGTGATTCTTCAGTATCTTAACTCCCATTTGAAATATGAATAAATAATGTGATACTTTTAATATGGAAATCACTTCTCTACTATCATTCTAAAACATTCCTCTGGTCTGGTAGGAAACGGAAGGCTGTAGAATAAAGGTAAATTTCACAAAGCTCCGAAGTGCCTGCAGCAGTTGTGTGTTCACGGAAGAAGGTTGCTGTTGAAAGGACTTATTTTAAAAAAGGAGTCAAATATGAAGTAAAATTTCCCTGGTGAGGCAATCCTTTGTTGCATTTAATTAGGCTGGTGGACATTTTATTAAATTTCCTTGATGAAGCCTTCTATCTAATCCATCTTAATTAAGATGAGGTTTGCTTTGTAAGTAATCTAATTTTGGGATGAATCATATGGCACATATCTTACGAAGAATGAAATTAGGTTCATGTTTGCTTGACTCAGAATTCTAAGCCATTATTTTCTTTTTAATTTTACAGTGAAATAATCATTGTATTTCAATACATTTTTGAATACTTTAACTGGCTCGCAGTTGTAAGGCATGAACGAACAGTGTCAAATACGTCAAAAACTGTTTAAAAATTCTCTGTCAAATCCAACAATCAAAATTACTTATGGAGTTACTTTAGTATATAAAAGTTGTTCTTTCATTCACCCATTGTTTGGATTGTAGTCTGTCTGATGCTTGGAACTGAATGATCCAATAAAGTGCCTTGGAGTTTTTGATGAATAGCTCCAAAAAGTTTTTCTGCTCATAGAATCCACACAACCTGAGTTTAGGACCCACCATGATTGCTGTAGAATTTGCATTCGGTTTTAAAATGTGGATGCAGAAAGCCAGTGTCAGCAAAAAGGATTATGAAGCTAGCCATATTGCAGGGAGAAAACCACCAAGGTTTAAAAGGAGGGAAATCTGCTGCCATTGTCTAGCCCCTATATTAGCACTAGGCCCACCACCAGTGTTGATTAAGTCCACATACTTTCTGAAATGGTCAAACAAACCTTCAGTTATATCAACAAAAACAAAGAATGGACTTCAATACTTTGACAAGATTAAGTGAGCAAAATACAAGGAATGAAGAATTTTTAAAAAAATTCTTCTCATTTAAATAAAATTGTACATCAATAAATGGAAATTAGAAATCCATACTTTTCCACAAAGAAGGAAATGCTCAGGTAATGGAGCTGAAATTGAGGTGAAGTTGGATTTTTGTTCTAGTTCATCTCTATAAAGTATCTGAAAATTATGAACCATGTAGAAGAGAACTAGATTATTTCTTTAATTTTGTGACAAAACCATTGCTACAAACAGTTGTAGTAACTGGTTATTTCAAGATGAGTTACTTTCTGCATTTAAATGTGTGCATTTGCTTATACTGTACAGAATGAAATGCTAAAGAATGACAGAGCTACAGAAAATCCATTCTAGCTCGATATGTAAGTATTTAAGATTGCTCATAAAAATCTATGCTGCTGAATTTACACTTTAGGCAATTGCTTTGCACTATGTATTAAATATATACTGAAAAAGTTTTTTTGTCATATAATCAAATGAAACAATTTTGTGTAATCCATCCCTTAGTACTATTTCTTCATGGTGGTGTTTATTAAAACATAACTTCCACGCATCACTCAGCTTCAGTGAAATAAACAGTTTCGTATTCAATTGTATTGTATAATTGAAGATAGCTACTGTATTTTGCATTGAAATCTAGTGAAATATGCTCAATATTTAAATTGCATGCATTTTTAAAGCCAATGAGGGTGAAATTCAAATCATGTAGGGACACAACAAAGGATGCAGTGGATTGGCCACCCATTGTAAGAAATGCTCAATTTTCCATTTTCCATTTCCATCTGCCACAGATCAAATTGTCCCATTAGCATGTGCCTAGTTTTTATTATTGCATATATGTTATTCTGCCCAAAATTCATGGAGACACATTTATTGACAAGTTAAGTTAAAAACAATATAATGACTGTAATAAATATGTACATCTGTTTTGCACTGTGCACTTTTCTGATTATGGACCTTGAGTGAAAGCAGTCATTAAACAGAGAGTTTGCTCTGTATAGTGACAATGCTTGCAAGATGCACCAAATGAGTACTTTGCCTTCATGTGATTTGATTTGGCAAATTGTCATTCCCCACTCGCATTGTTTATTGGTAGCTTGCTTATTCGGGTGGATTAGAGGATAAAATCAGGGAGCAGAGATGACGCTTATTGGTATTCTACACCTCTCAAAGGAAAAGCAAATTTTCAATTTATTAAATTTAGTTTAAGAGCTGCATAGTGTGGACAGCAGGCAAAATTATTGCTACAATTTTATGCTACTTTATTTGTATTGTGCATTGGAGTTCTTTTGCAACACCAGAATAAAGGATGTCCAATTATCTAACAGTCACTGTAAGGGTATTTAGTAGATACATGCTGATTGAGAAATGAGGAGAATGGAAGTCATACCAAGATCCTTTCTATCCATCAGAAAACTGATAGAAACATTAATTGCTGTGACCCCAGGAATTACCTGCCAGTCAGGACAGGAATATTTGAGGGCCCTGGACCCTATTGTGACTTTTACGTGATATGTGTGGTCATTAATTGTCTTAAAAAGGCTATGATAGGGACTTTGGCAGGAATTCAGAAGAAAATCGAGCCCCAAATCTTCACACTTCCAAACTTTCTATCAGTTAACTTTACTTAGAGAAGGCATTACGTTAATCAACATCCCTTTACCTTGGTAATGTATGAAAGAAGGTAATCAAAATACCATTCCATGAGGTGATTTTGTGTTTCACATATTATTTTCTAAATGTAGAAATGTAAGCACTGAACAGGGTGAAATCATATGTTACAACCATAGAATGTGAGAACTTAACACCTTCAATAAAATTCCATTGTTTTTAAATGTTAAGATTGAAAAGCATGTTTTCAACTTAAGTGGTCAAACGAAAGTATTTATTAAAAAAATTATAAAGCACATAAACACCGCTTTACAGATAATTAGAGACTCTTCGGGTTTAACACTGTAAATAAATTAAACAAAAAAAATTGTTGATATTGGAAATCAGAAACAAGAACAGAAACTACTGGCAAAACTCAGCAGGATTGGCAGCATCAATGGGGACAAAGTAGAGCGAATGTTCAGGTCCAGTGACTTTTCAATGGAACCTTTCTATCAATGGTCTGGATGAGAAGAACAAAGACATGATAAATTTGCATGGCGTGGTTAGCCCAGAGCAGAACTCTGGCAGTGGTATGGTGTGGGCTGGTGAAGCCCAGTGGGACTATAGCAGCAGAGAAGGAAAAATTGGACTCTCTTTAAGTTATCTTTCTTTAATTTTAGTTCTATTTAAAGTTAGTGTGAATGGTCCTTTGTGTGGCCACAGTACTTGCTTTTCACTGTATTTATATTAAATACACGAGATAATAATGATTCAATTCAATAACAAAAAGAGAGGTGGGAAAATATATTGTGAACAGACCTAAGTATGTTGCAGATGGTTTTAGTTTGAGTGGTAAAAATCAGGCAGATAGAATATAATGTAGGAAATATGAAATTGTTCATTTTAGCAGGAAGAATAAAAATAGAGAGTTGTCTAAATGAGGAATTTAGAGTTGCAGAGGGATCTTGGCATTTCAGTGCATAGAACAAAAGTTTGCATGCAGGTGAGCGTGCACTAGACAGCATTAATGGGATGCCATCCTTTAATGTGAGAGGAACTGAACATTAGAGTAGGGATGTTCATTTAGCTTCAGTTAATCATGATATTAGTGAGACCACACCTCAAAGGTGGTGTGCAGTTGTAGTCTCTTTATTTAACAAAGGATGAAAATGCTTTTCCAAGAAACAGTCTTTGGATTTGACATTTTAACTCTGCTTCTCTCGCTGTACGGATGTTCCCAGATCTGCTGAGTTTCTCTAGTACTTTCTGCTTGTTTTATTCCAGATTTTCAGCATCTGCAGTATGTTCTTTTTATTTGCATCAAGAATTAGGCTTCACTGTTTGAAAATTAAGGGTTACCTTTTTTGGACAGAGATGAAGAGAATTTTTTTTTCTCAGCCGTGGATGTTGCATTAATAAATATTTTTAAGTCAAAAGGAATAAAAAGTTATTGAGAAGGCACGGCAATTTGAAGTCCAAAACATATAAAGATCAGCTATGACATTATTGAATTGCAGAGCATGGTCGCAGGTCTAGCTGGTCTTTTTAATGTCTTATTTTTCTGATCTGTGGTTATACCCTGTATAGCTGTAATATAACTTTTCGTCTTCACTCCTCTATTTTGTCACTAAAGATTGTATCTAGGTACTCTGTACTTAATATGGTGCTGTGTGTTGGTAACATTGTTAGACTGTAACTAATCTTGTAACTGAAGAAGCTGTACCGAGGTATCTTTGTAACTGAGTTGGTGCTGTAAGTGGTGTCTTATCAACTTTTCACTGTAATCATTTGAGTGCATGAGACAATAAAGCTAATTCTCTCTTTCTTCATTATAATTTTAAAGCAGAGCATCTGCACTGATTTGTTTCCTTTTTGGCTTGTTTTGCTTTCTCTCAGTGTTGTTTTAATGGAACAGCACAGCTGCTTTTGCCACATGTATCTTTGTTTCTGTTCTCACCTCATTACTGTTGTCTTTGGTGCTGGAAGAATGTCTTATCGGTCACTTAATCTCTTCTGTCTTCCTTCCTATAACAAGGTGCCTCTTCTATCCTTGTTCAAAAATTTATTCCTTCTTTACTGTTTCCTAGTTCTGATGAAAGGTCACAGACTTTAAATGTTAATTTTCTGATGGCCAGGCAGTATTTATTCCAGTGTAGATGGGAGTTGTGCATGGTGATCTGACTCTGAATATGTTGTCCAGGAGACTGATGATTCTATTGGGCCATTCCTCTACATCTGGAACCCTCCAAAACTATCCATTTAAACTAGAGAATACAGATGGATCTGACAAACCTAAGTGAATAAGTATTCAGGAAAAAGTTAAACTTTTAATACGATTTTTAATTTCTGACTAACTATTAAACTGACTTCAAACATCGCACACATACCTCAAAAATACACCATACACAGAGCCATGTCTACACAATCCCATCGCCTGTTCTGACACCCCTTTTCCCCCCGAGAGTCTCGTGCTCACTTCACTTTGCTCCAGATCCTCCCCTTGCTCCAGGCCCACTCCCACATCCCACCATGATCCAAAGAAAATGTAACAGGTCATTGTTAAAAATATTTCACAGTACAAGGTTTTAGAATTTGAGGTTCTTCAAACACTGGACTTTCCTAGTATTTACCTAATTACATGAGATTTCATTTAACATCCCTTACAGCAGCAATTAACTTCTGAAAATTCCAGCATATGAAAATGAAAGGAAGGATTATAAAAAATACTGAGATGCCTACTGAGCGAGCATCAATGGTTTGTCTGGTGCCAAGTGTACTCTGTTATCAGTGTTGAAAATGTGTTGCTGGAAAAGCGCAGCAGGTCAGGCAGCATCCAGGGAACAGGAGAATCGACGTTTCAGGCATAAGCACTGCGGACCTGCTGCGCTTTTCCAGCAACACATTTTCAGCTCTGATCTCCAGCATCTGCAGACCTCACTTTCTCCTCTGTTATCAGTGTATTGATTTTAAACATCAGAAGTATGTTGTCTTAGGAAGAAGGCTGAAGGCTGGCAAGAGTTCAAGGGTTATTGGACGTTGTGAGTAGCTGTTCCTTGGCAATTGGCTAAAAGGATTCAGATAATTGATTGACATAGAGTAAACATGGTATATCTTGATAGACTAGGAAAAAGTGAAGACTGCAGGTGCTGAAGATCAGAATCGAGAGTGTGGTGCCAGAAAATCAACATTTCGGGTATAAGCCCTTCATCAGGAATGGGGGGGGAAGGTGGTTGGTGCTGGGGTCTGGGGTGAACGTGGCTGAGGATGAAATAGGTAGATGAAGATGGGGCGAGGGTGATAGGTCGGAGAGGAGGTTGAAGTGGATAACTGGGAAAGACGATGAATAGGTCAAGAGGGCGGTGCTGAGTTGGAGGCTTGGGACTGGAATAAGGTGGGGGGGGGGGGAAGGGATTTGAGGAAACTGGTGAAATCTACATTAATCCCATAGGATTGGAGAGTCTCACAGCGGAAGGTGAGGTGTTCTTCCTCTAGGCGTTGGGTGGTTAGAGTTTGGCAACGGAGGAGGCTCAGGACCTACATGTCCTTGGTGGAATGGGAGGAATTGTTGAGCCACGGAGTGGTGGGGTTGGTTGGTGCGGGTGTCCCAGAGACTTTCTCTGAAACGATCCACAAGTTGGTGTCCTGCCTCCCCGATGTAGAGGAGACCACATCAGGTGCAACAGATACAGTAGGTAACACTTGTGGGAGGTACAGGTACAGGTAAATCTTGATAGACACATGAATGGCAGACAATCAGAGGCATAGAAACCACATACTGGCAATAGGTATTGTGTCTAAATATGGATTAGGAATCGGCACAGGGTTGGTGGACCAAAGTGCCTGTTTCCTGTGCCGAGTGGAATTGCATTGTATTATAACATGCCCTTAGAAATAATTTCATTAAAGTGCTTGGATAATCTTCAAATAATCCTCGTTGAGCAGTCCTCAGCAAACAATCCACATCCACATCGGATGCCTTCAGAGAACAGTTTTCTCCAGGTGGAACAGGACAAGAGGAGGAAACCACAGGGAAATTTTTCCCATCACCTCAGCTAGAGAGCAGGATGCTGCCTCCACAACACTAACATTCCATACCAACAACCTGTATATCCTCTGGTTTCAGTGAACCATCCTCGGTTGTCACAGCTATAAACTTTTCTTTACCTAATTAACTAATGTATCATATCCAGACTGTTGTTTTTTAAACAAACTCAGTAAACTATCAGAAAATTACTACAAATCGTTGTTACAGTAATCTTGAACTCTCTCAAATCAGCAACAGTATCCCATTTACTTTTATCAGGCTTAGAATCTGAAATGTTGTAATTCTAATTATTCATGAAAAATAGACATTTACAGTTTAAATGTCGTGGTTGATAAGTAATGTTTCACTACCATGATCTGTTACTTTATCAGGACCTTTATATTCTCTATAATCATTTTATCATATGCTAAAACTGCTGAATTAAATTCTGTCTCAGATAGGTTTATACAAAGCCTCACTGCTCCAAGACCTCAGACTTAATGGGAGTCTGTATGCCTACATGGAAAGCATTAAAATACAAAGGAAAAATGGAACTAGGTTTACTAAAATTTAGTGCAGAAGGACTATCACTCAATACATTAGGTAGTTTAGGAGTTCATCTATGTACTAACTGACAGGAACTAAGTTGTCTGATGATCGGAATTGAATCCTACCTACGAATCAGCAATGCAAAGGTGATTGCCTATATGCAATCTAATTAAGCAGCCAAAAATATATGCATTATTTAGTCCACCACTGTATGATTTCTTCAACATTTCCTTCAAACTTAAGGAACAAAAGAAAAATCCATGGTAACTCAATGATTGCTACATTGCAAAATGGTCCAGATAGCATGAATGTGGGGCATCAGTACAATGACAGTTAAGGACAAGTAAAATGGGAATTAAAGTACCCTCCATGATATGACCTATTATGACAGAATGAATTGAAACTGGCAATAATAGTTGAATGGACCCAAGAATGCCCAATGAAAAGTTAATAAGCACTCCAGGTATAAGAAGTACCATTATGTGGTGAATTGCCCAATGTTGAAAAGTCCCCGAAATGACACATGGTAAAGAAAATTCTAAACAAAAGAACAGAGCTATGGCAAATTCATATCTGAAATGAATTTAACCTACAGTATTCCTAACTATGACGTGTCAGTTTACAGATATCTTAGTACCTATCACTGACAAATTTACTGCGACAGTCAGAAATCTAGGCAATGCCTACATTCAGTCCTTCCTCTCTTTTTGCTACAATACTGCATTGAGTATTGTCATACAAACACAAAATCTGTGTGTCAGCTCTACATAATAAAGAGTTAAATATTTGTCCTTGTACCTTAGATTTGTGACAACTATGTCATCAAACAACATGCCAAGGGAAATCTTACAATAAGATGTGGTGTTATCCTCTGATTCATTTCCCATTTTCGCACTTGTTAAAAATTTTCTCTATTAGCATCATATTCATAACTAACCACATATGTATAGTTTAGTAGAATTTTAAACTCTGCAGGGTTAACACAAGGAGGATGAGCACATTTTCTAAGTAACTTTAAGGTTTGTTTTTTTTCCCCCTCTGATTCTTATTAGCCAATGCTATGAATACATTTAACATTTTGGTGAGAAACATTAGATTTTGTTAATGGATAAAATTCAGACTTGACTGAACAAACTGCAGATCCACTGGCTCTCCAAAAATAATTGCATTAACATGCTTCATGTCAAAATTAGTTTGTACTTTTCTATAGAAGGTTTACTTAATGGCATTGATATCTCACTAGAGACTACACCAGTGCTTATAAATAGCTTACTCAAGTTATTTTCCATAGTGACCCCAATGTGTTGCATCACCAAACACAAAGCAAGTAAAACTATTATATTCCCTAAACTTGCACCGATCCTCATCATTTAATAAATAACAAAAAAACTACTTTTTACCAAGCTCTTTCATATACTGTTGAATTCTAAGCACTATAACATACAATACAAGTAAGGTAGTCAGCAACCAAAACATTCCTTATTGGATTAAAACTCAGTATTACCATCTTTTGCTTAGAATTGTCTGTGCCATGTGTCTTTTTGAGGATTTTTCTTGTCGACATTGGGCAATTTGTCACAGAATGGTACTTCCGCATAGCTTAAATACCTATTAACTGTTCATTGGCTATTCCAATGAACCAAAAAGGTTTTTGACCTTTTTTTTCTCCGCTACAATAGTCAGATTAAAGAAAAGGACAGTTATTCCCATTTTGCTGGGCTTTAATATGTCCAATGTATTGATGCCTACAGTCAGTATCTGGACCATTTTAAAATCTGACAATCATTGAGTCCTCTTGGTCTATCTTAACATGGACCGGTCTTTTGTTCCTTAAAGTTGAAGGAATTTCTGCTTTCTCAGTATTTTTTTAAACAGTAGGCATCTCATCCAGCAAGGTCTTCCTCTTTATGAGTTCAACATGAATAAAAGCCAGGCACTAGACCAGATACAACACATAGCACAAGCTTGCAATTAAAGTAGTCATGATTTGGAGATGCCAGTGTTGGACTGGGGTGTACAAAGTTAAAAATCACACAACACCAGGTTATAGTCCAACAGGTTTAATTGGAAGCACACTAGCTTTCGGAGCACCTCCACAACCACCTGATGAAGGAGCAGCACTCCGAAAGCTGGTGCTTCCAATTAACCCTGTTGGACTATAACCTGGTGTTGTGTGATTTTTAGCAATTAAAGTACTAATACTTAGCCATTCCCAAATTTAACTTTTTCAAGTATTTATACAATTAAAATGCAAAATATGTTTTATTTTCATGGCATGTCTATCTGTTTTCTGGCATCTATCACAGTCTGACCATGCCTCTCAAATATTCAACAGATCAATTACCATGTACATTTCATTCAAGACCTCTGATAAAAACATACAATAAGTTATCAGTATCCAACAGATAGATAGATAATTTACTGCAGATTTTGCTTTTTGTAAGAAGTAATATGTAAAGCCATACCTTGTTCTCTCTTTGGTAAGGAAATAATTATATTGATTTAGCCTCTTCCACTGTTAAGTTTCAGACTAGGAGAACATTAGGGTAACCATACTCTGACCCTGACCAGTTGTTTGTTTTGCTTTTTAAACTTACCTATAGTTGATTTTTCTCACAAAATATTTTCCTAGATCCTACCTTTCTTTCTGTCTTTCTCTCTTACCATTCTGAATTTCAGAAAGCAAGTTGATGTACGATGCAACTGAAGCCAATCTTTGTTAAATTTATAACCATTTGTTAATACACATTAACATTTACACATTACAAGCATTCACTTTCTAACCCTAGAAATACAGTTTTCAGTCCTTTTTGATTATAAGAATACTTATAAATCCCTAGTTAATGTGCACCCCTTTTAATGTACACAAATAATACTGCATGCTGGCTGATTAAGTAAATTTATTTAAATCAGATTGATTAATATTGAAAAGGGTAGCATTTAAATCAGGACCTATAATTTAGTAGAACCATGGTTCTTTATTAAAGATAAATGCAAAGGTATTTTAAACTTAATCAGAAGAAAGAACTGAAATAACTCCACAGAGGCTGTTAACCTATCTCCACTGCACTCATTATTTACATGTGGAGAGTGCTTGACACTGATCCAGCTCCCTCAGAGCTAACTCTCAAAGTGAACAAGATCCTGTTTGTAACTGTCAGCCAGAGCTTCCTGATTGGACCAGATTAACAGCCCCAGTCAGGGAACTCATATTCCATAATGTTCACCTGGCTGACCTCATTAAAATCACAATATCCCTCTCCCTCTGAATCTGAGGACATGGCTCCTACTGATTATTTTAATGCCAGGTCAGGGGTTCCTCCAATGCTGCCTCTGATTGTTCCCATGTTTGACGAATGAACTCCATGCAAATCCTATCCTTTTGAGTGTGCATCCACAATGACTAAGAACATTGAGCTCATGAAAGGGCTGCATAGTTGACATGTAACTGAGTCCAGGGTTAATCTGGCCATTACCATGAATGCGGGGGAGCTGCCAATGGTAATTCTTGTCCTTGTCGGCACTCTGGGCACTGCCCCACTAAGGCAGCTATGTCTGCATCCAATCCTAGACACCAGACATAGCTTGTCATCAACATCCTCAATTTTGAAACCAGTGGATGATCCTAGTGCAGTTCAGCTAGTATCTGGGACAATTTCACTTACTCTCCATAATAATATGCCATTGTTTATTGTGATCTGATCTCACTGGGTCCAAAAAGATTTCAGATCTGGTTGTGATGTCCCTTTGGTTTCCCCCATCACCACCAACTATTTCAATTTTGCTAGGAACGGATCTTTCTGCATCCAAAGTCTGATATTGTCAGCTGTAATTGGAAGTGTGTCCAGAAAATTTAAAACCATTATGGACTGTTCCAGTGGTGGCATCTGGTCGTGCATCTGCCAGCGAGAGGTGGCTCAGTGCAACGACTTTGCTACTTGGTCTCCAAGATGGTGCTCCAACTTGCAACTACAAACACTTAGTATTAGAGCCACTGCTGAAGTCAGCCTAAAGCTATGGGTGGCACTGTTTTGCCCTCTTTAAGTAGATCTAGCAGTTATGGTCCCTTATTATTACAAATTTTCATCCGTAAAGTTATTGGTGAAATTTTCTGACTCCAATTCTGATAATCAAACCTTCCTTCTCTAGCTGGGCATATTTATGCTCTGCATTAGCCTCAGTCCAAGATGCATACACAATCGGGCGTTCCTCTCCATGAGCTATTACTAACCTTAAGGCACGTGGGGAGGCATTGCACATCAATACCAGACCTCACTTGGGACCACAGTGTGGCAACAGCTTTGACAATGATAGCTGTTTCTTCACTTCCCTGAGTACTACTGCTTTGCAACACAACCATTTCCAAGGCTGCCCTTTTTTAAAGAGTTGACATAAAGGGGCTAGGATGGAGGCCAGGTTATGTTTGAACTTTCTGTAATCATTCACCAGCCCAAGGAAAGTCCCAAGATCCAGTACAGACGTGGGAGCCAGGCTACTTTGATCACCCTTATTTTACCTGCCAATGGATGCAACCCGGTCTTGTTGACTCTGTAGCTGAAGTCAGTCAGTTGGGGTGTCCGGAACACATTTTTCCCTGCTAAGGTGTGCATCCACCTTGGAGGAACATCTAAGGTTCAAGTTCTCTAAATGCTCTTTATTTGTCTTCCCTGTTATTAGCATATCATCAAGATAAATGGTGACCTGGGGTAGATATGGTAAAATGTTTTAAATCGTCCAGTGAAAAATTGAACACGCTGATGACAGTCTCGTATGTTGTACAAACCCTTATGGGGATTAATTGTAGGATACTTCTGTGAATTCTCATATCAACACAATTGCAGCAACACATGGCTCATGTTCAAGTTCATAAAAGACTTCCCACTTCCCAGCTTTGTGTATAAATCCTCTATGCAAGGGACTGGTTATTTATCCAACTGTGGAAAGTGGTTCACTGTTTGTTTAAAATTGCCATAATGACAAACAAATCCATTAGCCTTCAAAATTGGTATCATCATTCTGCAAACGTGTTTGCTTTTTGTAAGAAGCAATATGTAAAGCTATACCTTATCCTCTCTTTGGTAAGGAAATAATTACATTGATTTAGCCACTTCCACTGTTAATTTTTGGACTAGGTTTCAGAAGAGAGGTTAGACTGGTTTGATTATTTCTTTGTTTTATAGGCTCCTAATTTCGGCCTCTACTTTTGTCTGTAAGGCAAATGGCACTAGGCAGGCCTTTCAAAACCATGGAATTGCTTCCTGGTCAAGGTAGTCTTGGCTCATTGATAGTCCATACATTTTCCTGAAAAACATCTGGGTATTTAATTAGGATTTCACTTGGGTAACCATTTTCTAATCGAAAAATGTTGAGCCAATCTCGGTGAATTTTTCTCAATCCATTTTGACGTTGGTCCTACAATCAGTGGTAACTGAACCAGCTGCTTCTCATAAGAGACTGAAATTGAAGTGGTTCCCTGAATCTGTAAAGGTTTTCTGTGATGGGTTCTCTGTGTAGCCGAGGTTTTGTGTAAACTTAAGGGTTGCGGTCCGGAGCAAATTTTGTTAAAGGCTGGTTCTGTGAGCACTGAAACAGACACACCAGTATCGACCTCCATTAGAACCAGGTAACCATTTAACCAGACATTTCTTTTGATTGGATCTGATTTGAATGTTGCTAAGCAATTTTACTGTCCCCAACCAGATGTAGGTGGACTTTATAGGGTGTGCACTCTCCTGGACACTGACACTGAGTTCTCTTACACAATTTAGTGCAACTGTTTTTACTGTTTCAACTGGCAGCGACTACAAAGGATCCTGGAGATGATTTTAAATGTTTGGTCCAAACATGACTTTGTTTTAGGATTTCGCTGTGGGCTGACTTAGAGGAACTCTGTTCAGGAAAATTCCTGAGTGAGGCTATGAAATTATCTTCACTCAACAAATGTTTCCCAGGCTCAGTCAGACTGCTGTGAGTTTCCACTCCTATCGGAATACCCTGCATCTCGTATGCTTCACTTGCTGTATTTTTCAATGATAAAGCCAGCTGTAGTGCCTGTTTGAAGTCCAGTTGGTCTTCAGATAGTGGGTGTTTTTGCCTGGATATATATCGTTAGTCCAAAACACCAAACAGTTTCTCAGTATCATATTAAGGGTTAAACTAAAGTCACATGCCTCTGTCAGTCGTCTTAACCTACTCAAAAATCCCAATCCAGATTCCGCTGGTTCCTAAATTGCTGAGTAAAACAATAGCATCTCAGGATTAGAGGCGGCTTGGGGTCATAATATTCCTTAACTAAATCTGTCAACTCTTGAAAGGTTTTAGTATCTTGTGCCTTAGAGAAAGTTAGGGTCCTAATAACCAAACAAGCTGTGGATCCACAAGCCTGCAGGAGAATTACTCATTACTTATCATCTGCCCTAATGTCATTTGTCTGAAAAAAAAAAGTCACTTTTTCCCCACATACTGGACCCAATCTTCGACACCAGGATTCACCTGGGTCCAAATAATGGTATGATGAGAGAAATGCTTACCCTAATCTGCTGCAAGAGAATTTCTTCAGGACTTTTTTTTTCTAGTTGCCACTGGAATAATTTCACACAGGCCAGTATCTTGTCACAATGTCACCTTTACTTACACATGGAGAGCTCTTGACACTAATCCTACTCTCGCAGAGCCAGCTCTCAGAGTGAACAGAATGTGTGACACTACTGTTTATAACTGTCAGCCGGAGCTCCCTGATTGGATCAGATTAATAGCCCCAATCAGAGAACATATATTCTATGAGGTCCAGTGCCTGACATTAGTATAATCCCTGCAAGAACATTTTTTTCTTTCATCGCAGCTCCCACCCATCACATTATCTAACTTCATCTTCCTCTGCATTTCCAAGTATGTCATTTGGCTGCTTGAACTTGCATCACCATTCATTAAGGTCATGGCTGATCTGATTATGGCCTCAGCTCCACATTCTACCTACCTGTAATAAAATTCTGAGTTCTCTGAATTTCCTGCTCATAATACAACTTCCCAAGTCTTCGTCACTTGGACACAGCTTCGAAAGTTTTCCCTCACCCAATTGTGCTAAAGTTCCTAGATGATCTATATATAGTGTAATACACTCAGTATGAGCACATTCAGCCTCTGATTGTTATCTTACTGTATATCTAGACCTTTAAAAATTTAAAACAATCACAAAAAGGAATTTTAATTGTCATTATGATGTGAAAAATAAACCATTGATCTTTAAGTTTCAGCAGCTGTTTTAGTACCTTTATGAATAGGAGCAGATTTTGAAAGGGACCAAAACATCAAGGTTACCACAAAGATCACCTGGTCCACACAAACTCATCAAATTCCATGAAACAAAGTATAGAAGCAAAGAGATTCTTCTGCAGCTGTACAGGGCCCTAGTGAGACCACTCCTGGAGTACTGTGTGCAGTTCTGGTCTCCAAATTTGAGGAAAGACATTCTGGCTATTGAGGGAGTGCAGCGTAGGTTCACGAGGTCAATTCCTGGAATGTCGGGATTACCTTACACTGAAAGACTGGAGCGACTGGGCTTGTATACCTTTAAGTTTAGAAGACTGAGAGGGGATCTGATTGAGACATATAAGATTATTAAAGTATTGGACACTCTGGAGGCAGGAAACATGTTTCCGCTGATGGGTGAGTCCCGAACCAGAGGACACAGCTTAAAAATAAGGGGTAGACCATTT
>NC_057719.1:53292277-53294893 GCF_004010195.1 Chiloscyllium plagiosum
TCCTGCTCCTCAGATGCTGCCTGACCGGCTGTGCTTTTCCAGCACCACACCATTTGACTCTGATCTCCAGCATCTGCATCTGTGTGGAATGCTCTGCCCCAGAGGGCAGTGAAGGCTCAGTCTCTGGATTCATTTAAGAAAGAGTTGGATAGAGCTCTCAAGGATTGTGGAATCAAGGGTTATGGAGATAAGGCAGGAACAGGATACTGATTAAGGATGATCAGCCATGATCATATTGAATGGTGGTGCAGGCTTGAAGGGCAGAATGGCCTACTCCTGCACCTATTGTCTATTGAATTTAATTGTGGATTAAACTAAATACATTTTTTGCTGAAATTAACATTTTTCCAAGGACAATGATTCTGGGATCACTCAAATCCCATTGAAATTAAAAAGGTCCTCATCTTTCTCTCTGAATTACACCATTATAAGAATCTTCACATGTTGAAGATAGAACATAGACCCTGCAATTATAATGTCTGGAAACCATGGTGTCTACAGACATGGAATATATGAGCAGCTTCTAGAACTGAGATCTTTATATATAACCATTACATTTACTACTGCTGATGGTATTCACAAAACCAAATAATCAACTTGGTCTCAGGTTAAACTGTACACCCCACATACATTATATCGTATATTATTTTATCTCTCCTTTTACTGGAGACTGTCTCCTTTTAATTGTGTGTGTGTGTTAAAGTGAGTGGCTGTGTGTGTGTGTATGAGACACAGAGACACAGAGAGACAGAGACACAGAGACACAGAGAGACAGAGCTTGTATATACATGAGAATGCAAGTGACTCCATAAAGGCTACATGCTTGACACCATGTCTGTATTGTTTTCCTCAGGATTAGTGGTTTTTAATGCAGGAAACATTGTGATAGACTCTCTATTAACACACATAAGGGTATTTCAAAATAAACTATAACAATGTGGAAGACAAATAGAAAAAAAGAGGAGCTGGAGGCTGGAGAAACTTATATAGAGAGGGAAATAAAGGAGCTGAACAGAAAAAAATATAAAGAATGCAACAAGAGGAAGTGTGAAAATTTGAAAGAAGGAAATGTTCAAGACAAAACGAAGACCAAAGGGACACAAAATTAACAGAGAAGGTGAGAATCAGACTCTAATAGAAAGGAAAAGCCACAAACATTGGAAAGTTGGCCATGGATAACACAATGGAAAATCAACTAGATTTTACTGAAAATTGGCCAAAAGAGGTTGACAGTAACAGTCTGTTTAGAACAGCCTTCATGCTGACGTAGGGCACACTATTGTTGTTTTATATATTGCAATTGCTGCTAGCAAAAAGTACACTGTTTTCATTGAATGCACAGTAACGCTACACAAAGTACTTATGTGACTAAATTTAATAGATGGTCTGAACGGCCATTTCTTGTAGCACAAAGCATTGAGGGACTGTTCTGGTGGAGTTAATAACAGTGCTGAAGCTATTTGTGCAAAGCATTGGACAGCCGATTACCACCTTTGACACGCTTAACCAAGTCATCTCAATAGTATCAGTTTATACAAAAAAAGGTCCAATTTAGATGTCACTACAGATAATAACCGTGTCTGGGGTTGTTTCGAAAGAAATCAACAAATGTTTCAACGTATAATTTGTTTTTACTTTACAATCTTGAGCAGCATCCACCAGAAATCTCTGAAGTATTGCATGACTTTATTGTAGTAGAAAAATAACATATTTCCCTGTCTGTTAAAAATATATTTTTTCATTGCACTTGCAGAGTTTATATTAAAAATTATTGGAGAGTATGGGTTAGGCAGGGTAACACAGTTGAAATACCAATTGCAGAATTTGTTAATTCTTCATGATTAAAGGGATGCATCTGAAGTCTTACAAACCCTTTGCACATCATGTGGGAATATTTAGTGAACAACAATCAAGAAAGACAAATGTTAGGCTTCCCAAAAATGCATTCCCATTTGAGAACAAAGATTGAAATGGATTGGAACGATTTGTAGTGACCACTGAAACAGAATCTATTACAGAGAAATAAAATTCTGAACTCTTGTCTGACACTTTTAAAATGATGTGGCAGGAAGTGATGATGAAAATAATATCGTTACAGTCCTTTTAGAGAGTAAAAACGTACAGGTTGTCATCAATGGTAAGACTGGAATGTAACAGGAAATATCCTTACAGTCAATCAGAAAACCTGTGCCCACAACTCCTCCCTCACCTCTATCCAAGGCCCTAAAGGAGCCTTCCACATCCAAAGTTTTACTTGCACATCCACTAATATCATTTATTATATCCATTGCTCCCAATGTGGTCTCCTCTACATTGGGGAGACTGGGCGCCCCCCAGCAGAGCGCTTTAGGGAACATCTCCGGGACACCCGCACCAATCAACCACACCGTCCCGTGGCCCAACATTTCAACTCCCCTCCCACTCTGCCAAGGATACGGAGGTCCGGGGCCTCCTTCACTGCCATTCCCTCACCACCAGATACCTGGAGGAAGAACGCCTCATCTTCTGCCTTGTAACACTTCAACCCCAGGGCATCAATGTGGACTTCAACAGTTTCCTCATTTCCCCTTCCCCCACCTCACCCTAGTTCCAAACTTCCAGCTCAGCACTGTCCCC
>NC_057719.1:53295061-53304701 GCF_004010195.1 Chiloscyllium plagiosum
AGAACGCCTCATCTTCCGCCTCGGAACACTTCAACCCCAGGGCATCAATGTGGACTTCAACAGTTTCCTCATTTCCCCTTCCCCCACCTCACCCCAGTTCCAAACTTCCAGCTCAGCACTGTCCCCACGACTTGTCCTACCTGCCAATCTTCTTTCCCACCTATCCACTCCACTCTCCTCCCTGACCTATCACCTTCATCCCCTCCCCCACTCACCTATTGCACTCTATGCTCCTTTCTCCCCACCCCTTCCCTCCTCTAGCTTATCTCTCAATGCTTCAGGCTCTCTGCCTTTATTCCTGATGAAGGGCTTTTGCCCGAAACATCGATTTTGCTGCTCCTTGGATGCTACCTGAACTGCTGTGCTCTTCCAGCACCACTAATCCAGACTTGCCATGTGTCAGTATTAGAGAAAACCATTTTTGGCTACCTTTCACTTTGCATCCCATGCAATATCTCAAAACCAGACAAATAAAGACAAAATGATTCATAACAGTTAGCTGTCTTTATTATCACGAACCTTTCTGAAACCTGAGGTACAACTAATAGTTAAATTTGTTTGCAGTAATTTATATTACAATGCCTTGATCACGTATTAGAGTTATTTTGGACTTATTTCAGTACTTGACTTACCATCAAAAATACATTTTAAAAATAATAAATACTGCTTGTACGTTGTCAATAAATTTGGAGACCTGTAGACAAAAATAGCCACGTAGGAATATGAAGAAGTGGAGGTAACTAAGACTTCCTCAAAACATAGGGAGATTGAATATTTAGTATTCCTGAGTACAATATATTCAAAAGAAACAAGAAACAACAAAAAAAGAGTCTATAAGGAGTTATGACTGTAGAAATTATTGCAATATGAGAAAGACCAGTTTGAGTAATGTTGAAAAAGCATACTGTTATATCTTTTCATCTTGCACTCATCAGGACATAATATAGAAAAATCGAGATGCCAGGGGAACAGGTTATATTGCATGAGAAGAGGGTATAAATTGCAGAATAAATTGTTCTCTTTGAGATTTGGTATTCTTGCATTTCTGTCCTGATGAATGCAAGACAAAAGGTTTCAACATCTTGTCACTTTTTACACCTAAGTTCTATCCTGCCAAGCAACCATTAAAATAATCAAGGAGGTAGGTTACAAATGTTGTCTCTATAATATTAGTTTATTAGCACTATATGTGCCAATTCTACTGATAAAATTATATCCATGGTGTGCATACATACATTTGGTGCAAGTAGCATTGCGATGAAAACATTAGCAAACTCAGAGGGCATAGCCACCAGAAGTATCCAGAGTAGGCATACAATCAATGAACAGCTAACTCAGAAAGTAATTGTTAATTCATGTAGAAAACAAATTATTGTGGGGCATTTTCCTCCTGCTGTGTGGATGTTCAGCTATGCGCAGGTATAACATGGGACAGAATCTTCCCAAGCACTTGAACGAACTGGACAATGAAGTCAGTTGGAAAAATATAGTTAGATTGGTTGTAATTAGGGTCTTTCCATTCAGAGAAAAAAAAACAGGTTTTGAATGCTGAAAGGAGAATGTCATTCGACTTTAGTGGAGCGAAGCCTATTTGTATCTATTTGAACAATGTAGCATATAATTATTACATTAAGTCACCTCATTGATATGCAGTTTCGCAATCTCCCTCTAGCTGGAGGGAAACTAGACATCAACAATTCCCAACATGAAAGTCAGATTGAGTATCTGGCAACTCCAGCTCTCTGCCTTGGACAGCAATCACCAACATCCCAACACACATTCCATGCATAAGTGCTGGCATTAGACACATACTCTACACCCTCAGGGCACATCCCGAATCCATTTACAATATAGTTATCCACTGAATTTGTCATTGTAATGCTGTAGACTGGACACACATCTTGTTGAGAGTGCAGCGTCATTGCATGGCTTACTTTAACTTTGCCAATGCACAATACTTCTTTGATTGTTGGTACCACGTCTTAAAAGCCTGTGACAGCTACACTGGGAGCTGCCATGATGCCCATATCCTTCAGAACTTTCAAGTTTCTTGTTTGTGTCATGTGCTGCAGCCTTACCAGGAGACCAGGGCTATTCTCTGCAACTATGCCTGATGATGACTATTTGTGGAGCCTCCTGACTGAGGCCCAGTATAGATACAATGCAGCACACTCTTCAACCATGACCATAAGGGACCAGATGATAGGCCTGCTGAATGTGAAGTTCTGATGCTTGGATTGTCGTGGAGAAAGACTTGGACAGCTTTGGTTTAATAAATCACAAGTAAAATTCATACATAGAACTACCAGACAATGACCAATGCCAGCAATAAAAATTTAGCGGTCTCCCCTTGAAATACCATGAGATTACCATTACTAAAGCACTCACCATTAACATCCTGAGATTACCATTGACCAGAAACTGAACCAGCCTCAGTTACCCTGAACGCTACCGGAGTAGTCAGAGATTTGGAATTCTGAGACAACTCACCTTCCAAAGTTTATCCAACATTGAAAAGGCACAAGTCAAGAGTGTGATAGAATACTCTCCACTTGCATGGATGGTTGTAACTCTAAATACACTTGAGAATCTTGGCAAAATGAGATGAGCATTCACTCCTTCCACCAAAGACACACAATGCAAACAATGTATTTTATAAGAAGATGCGTAGCTGTAACTCACCACCATTTATATATAAATGCACTTCCGATTACTTGTATAAGTCCTGTCCAAATTAAATGAGATGAGCATTCACTCCTTCCACCAAAGACACACAATGCAAACAATGTATTTTATACAGAAGATGCGTAGCTGCAACTCACCACCATTTATATATAAATGCACTTCCGATTACTTGTATAAGTCCTGTCCAAATTTGCCTTTCCAAAATGCAGCACTTCACATTTATCTAAATTAAACTCCAGTTGTCAGTCCTTGGTCCATTGGCCCATCTGGTCAACATCCTGTTGTACTCTGAAGTAACCTTTTTTGCTGTCCACTACACCTCCAATTTTGGTGTCATCTGCAAATATACTAACCATACCTCCTCTGTTCACACACAAATCATTTATATAAATACTTCAACAGCATTTTCCAAACCCATGCCCACTGCCATCGAGGACAGCAGATACAAAGGAACACTACAACCAGAAATTTCCCTCCAAGCTACACCTCAGCCTGACTTGAAATTAATTCAGTTTTGTCATTATTATTGAATCACAATCCTGGACCATCAGGTCATAAGACAATAAGAAATGGTCATGGCAGAGGAAGCTATTGGACCCTCAGGATCAGTAGGATCATAACTGATCCAACACCTCTCACTTCCACTTGCCTGGCCCTTCCCCATAACCATGGATTTATGATCAGTAAGGGAATCAATATACCTCCAGATTTACAAATAAACAAGAACATCTATACCATGTGTACTTCAGGGATATAAGAAGGCAAGAAAACAGACTTTTCAGTTCAACTCATCCATGCTGACCAGATACCTTAAATTAATCTAGTCCCATTTGTCAGCATTTGGCCCATATCCCTCTGAACCTTTCCTATTCATATATCCATCCAGATGCCTTTTAAATGTTGTAATTGTACCAGTCTCCACCACTTCCTCTGGCAGCACATTCCATACATGTACCACCCTTTGTGTGAAAAAGTTGCCCCTTAGGGCCCTTTTAAAACTTTCCCCTCTCAACTTAAACCCATGCCCTCTAGTTTGAACTCCCCACCTCCCCCCCCCCAACTCCGTGGAAAATACCTTGTCTATTTACCCTATCCATGCCCCTCATGATTTTATAAACCTCAAGAAGACCATCCCTCAGCCTCCAATGCTCCAGGGAAAACAGCCCTAGCCTAGTCTGCTGCTCCTTATGACTCAAATCCTCCAATCTTGACACCATCCTTGCAAATATTTTCTAAACCCTATCAAGTTTCACAATACCCTTCAGATAGGAAGGAGACCAGAATTGCACGCAATATTCCAAAAGTAGCCTAACCAATGGCCTCTCTAGCCATAACATAGCCTCCCAACTCATGTACTCGATGTTCTGACCAATAAAGGAAAGCATACCAAAAGCCTTCTTCACAATCCTGTCTACCTGGGAATCCACTTTCAAGGAACTATGAACCTGCACTCCAAGGTCTCTTTGTTCAGTAAGAGATCTTACCATTAAGTGTATATGGCCTGCCCTGATTTGCCTTTCCAAAATGCAGTACTTCACATTTATCTAAATTAAACTCCAGCTGTCACTCCTTGGCCCATTGGCCCACCTGATCAATGTCCTGTTGTACTCTGAGGTAACCATTTTTGCTGTCCACTATACCTCCAATTTTGGTGTCATCTGCAAATTTACTAATCATACTTCCTATGTTCACACGCAAATAATTTATATAAATGATGAAAAGCAGTGGATTCAGCACCGATCCTTGTGGCACACCACTGGTCACAGGTCTCTGGTCTGAAAGGCAACCTTCCACCACCACCCTCTGTCTTCTACCTTGGAGCCAGTTCTGTATCTAAATGGCTAGTACTCCCTCTATTCTGTATGATCTAACCTTGCTGACCAGCCAGTGATGGCCATGTCCATGAGTAACTATTTTAAAAATATATTAGGCTGGCGTATCATACATTGGCCTAGCTAGTGGGTGGTACAGTGGTTAGCACTGCTGCCTCACAGCGCCAGAGACCCGGGTTCAATTCCCGCCTCAGGCGACTGACTGTGTGGCGTTTGCACGTTCTCCCCGTGTCTGCGTGGGTTTCCTCCGGGTGCTCCGGTTTCCTCCCACAGTCCAAAGATGTGCAGGTCAGGTGAATTGGCCAGGCTAAATTGCCCGTAGTGTTAGGTAAGGGGTAAATGTAGGGGCATGGGTGGATTTCGCTTCGGCAGGTCGGTGTGGACTTGTTGGGCCGAAGGGCCTGTTTCCACACTGTAAGTAATCTAATCTAATCTAATCTAGTGACACCCACATACTGGGAAGCGATTTTAAATATCTCCAGGAAGTACTCATGGCAAAATGGTAATCCCTTCAACAAAATGCTGTCTATTTCAGTTGACACCAGAAGACTGTGCATGCACGGTTATATTGTTGGTCACCAAAATGGCACTCATAGTACTGTGGAGTTATACTGTTTGCTAACATCAATTCCTTTGATGCTAATCTACGTAAAAAAAAGTTCAATATGAATACAGTAAAAGAAAGTCTTGTATTTGCACAAGTGTTGTTACACAACACGTTTCACAACCATAGGACATCTGAAGGCATTTAATAACCAATGAAGAACCTTTGCTTTTGAAGTCTAGTCATTGTTGTATTCTAGAAAATATTGCAGTCAATTTTCAAACAGCAAACTCCCAAAAACAAAAAAAAAAGACACTCAACAGTTATGATAAATATTCATGAGAAGATCAAGGATAAAATATTTGCTCTTCTTTCAAAATGTTGCCATATATTCATTTCTGCTGAGAAGGGCTTATGCTTAACGCCTCATCAAAAAGATAGGCCATTTAGTGCCATGAGGAAACTGGTTTTCCTGCTAAATTGTAAATTTCAATTACTCCACTGTTAGATTCACTTGTGTACCTTCTAAAGGAAGTTATTGCAGAATTAGACAAACTTCAATCAGAAGTGAGAATTTAGACTGTCCTCTGCTGAAAAATGAGTGAAATCACAGAATTACATCGAATTAAAGCTAGTGATTCTTGGAATTGCAATTTTATCAGCTGCAAGATAGAAATAGCTGGTCGTGCTGACTGTATAAGAGAATAATTATTTAACCAATCTCCTTCAACCATTCTGCCTTTATAATAGCTTCAAATTGCTTTAATCCAGTTACGGATTGAATAGTACAAAGTAAAACTCAGCAAAATGTGAAAGCAGCCTAATTTTCTGACCACATCTGCATGTTCTCATAACATGTAAAAAGAAATATTGTTAACATTTCTTTGATTAGTGAGAATCATCATTAAATTTATTGTAAAGGAATGAAGCACAGCAATTATCAAAGAAAGGATTTACTCCATCTCAACAAAGATCAATATTATCGGTGTCAGGTTTGACTGATAGCTTTTCATGCGGATAACAAAATTGCACTGTCAAGATTTTTGCAGCTCTAACTTTAAGGTTGTGCTTTTATGTCTTGAAATCACCTAACTGCAGAAATAGGTTCTCTGTACCAATCTATTAAACCTCATAATCTTTTACATTTCTTGATTAGGTCATGTCCTCCCAATCTTCTAAATTTAAAAGAACACAGGCCAAGTTAACCTTCATTCATAATGTAACTGAAATAACTGCAGAGAGATTGATAACCCATGCCCTTTACATGTGTACATGGGGTCTGACCAGCCAGTTCAAAGCCAGTCCCTGGACTGAGAGGCCTTCTGAATTTCCTGTTTACATGTATCAGCCAGGGCTCCCTGATTGTCCATGTGTACTGACCCCCATCAAGGATCTCATATTCAATGAGATCTACCTCACCCTGATTCAAATCACTACAGTAACCCTATAAACTGTGGTCTTGTTCTGTTAAATCTGCAATATACCTCATCTAAAATGAACATCTCTTTCATGAGATTTGATGCCTCTCATTAAATTTTAATTGGAGCTTTTGACTTTTTCCTTCCTTCATTTGATGCTGTTAATGGTGGGAAGGTGGGAAAATACGCTGAGAATGAAGAATTTAGAACAGTGACAATGAGATACAAATCTCCATTTTTTTTCCCTTAATCACTGTATAGTGACTTCATAGAGATGTACAGCTTGGAATCAGACCCTTCAGTCCAAATTATCCATGCAGACCAGACACCCTAAATTAATCGAGTCCCATTTGCCAGCATTTGACCAGATGCCTCTAAACCCTTCCTATTCACATACCCATCCTGATGCATTTTAAATGTTGCAATTGTACCAGCCTTCACCACTTTCTCTTGCATCTCATTCCATACACACACCACCCTCTGCATTAAAACGTTGCGCCTTAGGTCCCATTTAAATATTTCCTCTGTCACCTTAAATCTATGTCCTCTAGTTCTGAACTCCCCCACCCCAGGGAAGATTTGTCTATTTACCCTATCTATGTCCTTCATGATTTTATAACCTCTGTAAAGGTCACCCCTCAGCCTCTGATGCTCCAGGGAATACAGTCCCAGCCTAGCCAGCTGCTCCCTATAACACAAAGCCTCCAAATTCCTTGTAAATCATTTCTGAACCATTTCAAGTTTCACAAGATCCTTCCTCCACAATGTTCACTCCTTCATCAGTGACTGCCTTATTTCTGTGAATGGAGAGAAAATGAGGTCTGCAGATGCTGGAGATCAGAGATGGAAATGTGTTGCTGGAGAAGCGCAGCAGGTCAGGCAGCATCTAGGGAACAGGAGAATCGACGTTTCGGGCATTAGCCAGGAGAATCGACGTTTCGGGCATTAGCCAGGAGAATCGACGTTTCGGGCATCATTCCTGAAGAAGGGCTAATGCCCGAAACGTCGATTCTCCTGTTCCCTAGATGCTGCCTGACCTGCTGCGCTTCTCCAGCAACACATTTCCATCTCTTATTTCTGTGAATATACACCTTATTAAATGCCCAACTCTTCTCATTTCTGTGCTATTTTTAATTCTCCTCTCCTTCCCTGAAAAACCCAACAGCACAAAATCCCATCATGGAAATCAGACCAAGTTCTTGCTAGCTGCAGCCAACCGAATGTTTGTCCTGGCCACCACCTAATGATCTCTTCACTACAACATCCCTGTGTGTTTCACAGCCACCAACCTCCTCAACTATTTGTCCACACAAATCAGCAGTGACAAACCAATCACATGACCCCCAATGTCATCATGTTCGTCCTTAGATAACTCTCACATCACTTCAGTCCTTCAATATTTTACTTCAGAATGCAGGGATACATTTTCATTACGTTTGCGGTTCACTAGAACCATGAAAACAACATGGGTTGAAGACAAAATTCTTTACCCAAAAGGTTGTGAATCTGTGGAATTCCCTGCCCAGTGGAGCAGTTGAAGTTGCCTTGTTGCATGGTTTTGAAGAAAAGATTGATTGATTTTTGAACAGCAAAGGAATTATGGGTTCTGTTGAACGGGTGGGTAAATGGAGCCGAGTCCACAAAAATGTCAGCCATGATCTTATTGAATGGCAAAGCAGGCTGGATGGGCCAGATGTCCTACTCCTTATATTTTAGATTAGGTTCCCTATAGTATGGAAGCAGGCCCTTCAGCCTATACCGGCCCTCCAAAGAATAATCCACCCAGACCCCTAACCTACGTTTACCCCTGACTAATACACCTAACATTTTGGCCAATTCACCTGATCTGCACATCTTTGGGCTGTGGGAGGAAACCAGAGCACCTGGAGGAAACCCACGCAAACACAGGGGGAATGTGCAAACTCCACATAGACAGTCACCCAAGGCAGGAATTAAACCCAGGTCCCTGGTGTTTTGAGGCAGTAGTGATAACCACTGAGCTATCGTGCCATCCCACAGTGTTCTTATGAGGTAAACAAGGGGTAAACCTGAACAGCAAATATATTATTGTAGGTCTCTCAGCTCCACAGTCAGTTTTAGACTGCCTCCCCTAGCTCCCTCTTCCAAGTCACCTGACCTGTTCTCTTAAAGGATCAGCACATGCCCAACTGCATACGTAACACCCTGCTCCCTTAATTTCAACACTCCCTTTGACAATATACATCCAAAAATTATAACTATTATACATGCTGTGGAGGAGCCAGTGTTGGACTGGGGTAGACAAAGTTAAAAATCACACACCAGGTTATAGTCCAACAGGTTTATTTGGAAGCACCAACTTTTGGAGGGATGGTTCTTCATCAGGTAGCTTGTGTGATTTTTAACTATTATACAGGCAATGTAGCTAATATATGTACATCATTAGAAATATTTACGAAAAAAAGAAAAAGAAAACAACCGTTCCATAAACTATGTTAGAACATAGAAAAAACAGCGTAGTACAGGCCCTTTGGCCCTCGATGTTGCACCAATCCAAGCCCACCTAACCTACACGAGCTCACTATCCTCCATATGTCTATCTAATGCCCGCTTAAATGCCCATAAAGAGGGAGAGTCCACCACTGCTACTGGCAGGGCATTCCATGAACTCACGACTCGCTGAGTAAAGAATCTACCCCTAACATCTGTCCTATACCTACCTCCACTTAATTTAAAGCTATGGCCCCTCATAATAGCTGACCCCATACGTGGAAAAAGGTTCTCATGGTCAACCCTATCTAAACCCCTAATCATCTTGTACACCTCTATCAAGTCACCCCTAAACCTTCTTTTCTCCAATGAAAACAGCCCCAAGTGCCTCAGCCTTTCCTCATACGATCTTCCTACCATACCAGGCAATATCCTGGTAAACCTCCTCTGCACCCGTTCCAGTGCCTCCACATCCTTCCTATAGTATGGCGACCAAAACTACACAACTCCAGACGCGGCCGCACCAGAGTCTTATACAACTGCAACATGACCTCAGAACTCTGGAACTCAATTCCTTTACCAATAAAAGCCAGTATGCCATATGCCTCCTTCATCGCACTATTTACCTGGGTGGCAACTTTCAAAGATTTGTGTACATGGACACCAAGATCCCTCTGATCATCCACACTACC
>NC_057719.1:53308425-53316044 GCF_004010195.1 Chiloscyllium plagiosum
AGTTGGCTATCCTTTTCTTGTTCTCTCGTGAATCGGATTCCTGTGAGTGTGGCGTTGATGATCCGGTGTGTTTTTTCTATTTCCGTGTTTTTAATGATTACAAACGTGTCATCGACATATCTGACCCAGAGTTTGGGTTGAATTTGTGGTAGGACTGTTTGTTCTAACCTTTGCATAACTGCCTCTGCTATGAGTCCTGAGATTGGTGATCCCATGGAGCTCCCACAGACAGCTCACAGACACAGAATGATTCCAGTATAGATATTTGACCTATCAAAGTGCAGTGAAACATGTGCTTGCAGTCCGGAATTGGACCATGGTTAGTAATACAGATCAAGTAGAAGCAGTCCAGTTTCTATAGGTAAGTCAGAACAAGGTCTCTGGAAACATCGGTCTAAGGGCTCTGCTGTGCTCAGCTCGGGCTATCCCACCAAGTCAGTCCAGAAGGTTGGACTACAGTCAGTCCTGCAGTTTGGGAAATTATGGTCAGAGGGCCTAATCAGGGGCAGTCCATGGAGTTCTTGGGAAAATTGCCAAGTCATGTCTGGAGATGGGATTTAGTGCATTGGGTTATTGAAGAATGATTACAATGACAAGGAGCAATTCCAGATAGAAAGATGAAACCACATTGATAAGCAGCTCCAGGAGTGGTGGTAATAAACATCACAGTCACTCTGGCGTCTCCATGGGGTGGGTGCAGGATCATCAAGCACAGGGAATTTGCAAAACCATGGGCTTCGGTGAAAAAGTAGAGAATTTAATAGTTGTATAACGGTGCTCAGAAGAAGGAAGCTGAAATGTCAAAGAGACTATAGGGATGTTTTCATAAAATGTAATGTTATTCATAATTACGTGTCATTCAAAGCATCTATGGGTCTATGACAAACCTGATTTCGCTCCTATGCCTGCCTGTATATTTTAGCAGTCATTAATGGTTGAGACTACAGGACCATCTTCTGCCTCTGTGACATCAGACACAGCCAGTCTGAAATGCCCAGTTGCATAATTGATGAGGTGAACAGGAGAAGGTTGTAGAAGGAAAGTTGCTGCAAGGCATGGCAGACTCATTGCCCTGAATCTCACTTGATAAAACACTAACTAAAATGGGAAAAAAAATTCACCCTTCGTAATACTGAAGCATCATTTTGTCAAGTTTGAATTCCAGGCCCTTTGAGAATTACCAAATGATGCAGCATGGAAGGAGCTATTTGGCCAATTACATCTGGGTCAGTTCTTTGTGAGAGCTATCCAATTATTCCCATACTACTGTCCATTCTGTAAAAGTCTGAAAACTTTTCCTTTCCAAGTATTTCTCTAATTCCCTTTTAAAGTTGTAGTTGAGTTTGCTTCCACCTTCTTTTCAAGCTGTGCCTTTCAAATCAAAGCAACTTGTGTAATTTTTTTTTCCCTGATGGTGTCTTCTCAATGATCTTTAGACCTGCATTCTGTTATTTCATTAAAGTTAGCTCGAGGAACTAGATTTTTTTCATGTCAGTTCAAGAGCAGTATTTTTTGCTCCTCCATAGCTCTAAGTTGACACCATCAATAAACTATTCTGATTTGTCTTTCTTGCATTCAAATGAATAACTCACTTTCTCATATTGAACTCCATCTAACACAGTTACTTCTTACTTATAAGTCTATCTATGTTCCAATGTAAATTCTTGTTTTCTTCTACAGAACCTACTGCCCCTTATGACATTGCGTTATCCAAAAAATTGATTCCTTCCAATGATGTTTGACAAGGTTTCTTTGTGTAAGTTCAGAGACTGTGAAACTTCTGAACAATGGGAAATATAGAAAATGATCCACTATGATTTTCATTGGCATTGCTCCCTTTTTACTCATGTCTATTTTTAATTTCATAAAAATAATGAACTGAAGAAAGTGCAGTCGAATGCGTATAGCTATTCATCTGTCTAAACAGCACACAAGCAATAAATTCACAAGTGAGTCACATCCAGACAGGACAAGTATGGAATATTTTTAATCACATTGGTATCAAGGTGTATATTATTACCATTGCCATGATGTTAATTATTGTGTCCTCCTTTGGAAGTGAAGAATAAATTCCATAAAAATCATAATTAAAAACATATGCTATTCCACAAACAGTAATTGCGAAGTCTTACCTTTTTATTGACTAACTTATGTTTAAAACAAATAGAGATTATGTTGACTCATTACAGCACAAAATAAAGTAAAATCACATCTAAAAGTGTCCATGGTATAAAAACAGAAATTTAGCTTATTTTCAGGTTTCATATTAATTGGATCCATGGTTAAGGGTAATTCTATTCAAACTCCTTTTGTAAAGGCTGTATTAGTACAACCAAACTAAAACTGTTCTGAAGAAGTCACTGGTCTCAAAACATTAACTCTTTTTTCTATCCATAGATGCTGCCAGACCTACCGAGTTTCTCTAGCAATTTCTGTTTTTGTGTGTTTCAGATCTCCAGCACCCACAATTCTTTGTTTTATTATACACCCACAAACAGAGCTGCATCAGAATATTATTTAAACAAGCCACAACAGACTGCAGCACCCAGGAACTATGAGCAGCAGAAGAAAAACACCCATACAACCTATTCAAGAACAACAGGTAAGCACAGTCGATAAGCACAGTCCGCTGATTCTTACACAACAAACCTAAACAAGAGGACACAACATGCCCAGAGACTCTAGCCACCCTGCCATACATTAAAGACATCTCAGAGATGACGACCAGACTACTCCGGCCCCTTGGCATCATGGTAGCCCACAGACCTATCAACACACTGAAACAAACCTTTATGAATCTAAAGGACCCTGTGCCAATAACCAGCAGGATTATTGTCACATATAAAATACCCTGCAAGGACTGCAACAAACATTACATCGGGCAGATGGGCAGGAAACTAGCCACTAGGATACACGAGCAGCAACTAGGCACCAAAGAAAGACCAACTATCACTGGTATCCTTACACACAGACAACGAGGGACACCAGTTCGACTGGGACCATACATCCATCCTGGGACAGGTTAAGCAAAGACGCACATGGGAATTCCTAGAGGCCTGGCCTTCAAATCAGAACTCCATTATGAACATATCAATTTGGAGCCCATTTACCAACCTCTCAGAAAAAAAACAGAAGTGATATCAGCCATCACAACAGGCCAAGACATAACACCATCGCTTCAACGGATGCTCACTGATGATGTTACCCAGCATAGTGATGAAACATCTGAGAACAAACCTTCCAGCTCAGTGAGCAAACTTACAACCTGAACATTAAGCATAATGCTTTACATTCTGATCCAATTCATTTCCAGGCATTAGATAGAAAGAAATACTGCGGAGAAAATGTGGATTTTATTCAGCTATTTTCTTGATATAACATAAGCTATAAACAAAGGTCAACATATGAATTGATGACAACATTAGGGTAGACAGAATAAGAGGTAGCCAGGGATCTATTCAATCAGCATGGGTTCTGCACTGTCTCTTCTCCCTTTCCCTCACTCAATAGCCTTGCATCCTTCACTACTTGAAATATTTCTCCACTTTTCACTGAAAATTTATTCTGTTCTGTGACAAAGCATTCTATTCTCTGTCCAATCTCTTAGTAAAGACATTTCTCCTAAACTCTTTCCTCAATGATTTTACATAAGTTACTAATTTCTAAAGACACCTAAGCCAGAGAACTGAGTTTTTTTTATTTTCCAACCAAGCAAGACTCTTAACAACACAAAGATTCTCTATTAAATCTCCTCAAAGCTTCCTTTCATCCAATAAAAGCAGTCTTATTAAAACAAGTCTCTTGATATAACTCTAGTTTTCCATCCCTGACATTATGTTGGAGAATCTACACTACAGTTCCTGTATGTTTTGAGATACTTAATGGGACACCCTAAACTATTGAGCATTCTGTGGGCTTATACAAGCTTTATCGTTTAAGATTACCCTTGTATCTCAAGTTCTAATTTGTAAGAAACTATTTCAATAGGGGTTTTCAGGTTTTCATTTGCAATTCATGGTACTTTGTATCGTTTATTGAATGTCCTTGAGGAGAAAAAGCCAAAATTAAAACAAAGATACACTAATAGGAATAACTAAGATGATTGTTGTTCTTTAATATGGTGATGATGGCCAAGTGGCACTATTCACCCAGAGAGTCTGGGTTCGAGTCCCGCTATGACAGGTGGTAAAATTTGAATTCAATAACAAGTCTGCAATTAAGAGCCTAATGATGACCATGAATCGACTGTTGGACAAATGCAGCTGATTCACTATTGTCCTTTAGAGAAGGAAGATGCCATCCTTACCTGATCTGGCCCACCTGTGACTCCAGACCCACAGCAATGTGGTTGACTCTTAACTGCCCTCTGGACAATTAGAGATGGGCAATAGTGCTGGCCTAGCAAGTGCTTTCTCCATACTGTTAATGCGTAGAAAAAATATTGGGCATAGTAACTATGTTATTATATAGAACAAGCTCAGAAGGTAAATATCCATTATTTCAGTTTGTTTTGAAATTAATTTTTCTCATCTCTGAATATGATGTTACAGTTTATGCATAAACTATTTCATAAAAGACATGATCAGTTGTTCACAATGTAACCTTTGCAAGGACTTGCCATTATAAAATTTATTCATAACATTTACTTTGAGTATAAAAAAAATTCAATATATTTGCTGTGGTTCACTGACATATAAAATGAGGTCTTGAAAAACCAAAGTTCAAAATTCATGGATCAATAAGAAGAGAGCATTGGCTACTTCAGAGGAAGGGTCACTTGATCAGAAATGTTAAGTCTGATTTTCCAGACCTGCTGAACTTTTCCAGCAGTTTCTGTTTTGTTTATGGGCATTTGCTAAGCGTGGGCAGGGGAGGGATGAAGCAGTACAAATGCAGGAAAGCCAGAGTTTACTTTGCAATTTTTTGTCAATTTTCCTGCCAATATTCAGCCACATTGAAAAGCTGATTCTCTGCATGTGAGAAAGCCTGCACTGGCAGGCTACAGAAGGAGATCATAGAGATTAGGGTTCAGAGCAACAGAAGTCGGCATTCAGCACCTTATGTCTGTTCCCTCAGTTCAATGAAAGCATGGCTGACCTGTGGCCTACATCCCTTATTGTCTGTGCTTAACAAAAAGACAAATTTAAGATTGACAAATGATCCTGTATTTTCTGCTGTTTGTGGAAAAACAGGTCAGGTAGGGGTGAGATAAAAAAGGTTGAGTGGATCAATTGGAAAGGCCAACCAGCGAGATCTAAATGGCCAGAAGGTGGAAGTTTGGAAAGACTGGGTAAAGACAAATCAGAAGGTCTGGTGGAGGAGATCAGAAACCCTAGGGGGTGGGGAGAGAGAGGGGTGCATGTTGGGGGCATTGGGAAGTGATAGGGTGATGGAGATCTGAAAGACCGTGAGAATTACATGAAGGAGATCAGAAAGTCTCAGAGAGAAGGGCTCCAGGAAATCAGAAAGACTGGATATGAGGGGGAAATGGGGGAGATCAGGACTGGGAGAGGGGTATAGATTATAAAGGCTTGTGACAGAGCTGAGGTCAAGGAGAGAAAGTTTAGAAAGGTAAAGAGGAACGTATGGATTGGGATTCTCCAAGAGTCAATATTGGGGAACTACACGGCCTAATGTATATTACTGACCTGGACATGGGTATGCAGGAAGCAGTTTTAAAATTTTCAAATAACACAACTTGGAATTATTGTAAATACAAGTCTGGATCTCAGGAAGACAGAGATAGACTGATGGAAAGGATAGACATGAGACCAGTACAATGTCGACATGTCAAAGTGATAGATTTTGAAGGGAGGAACAAAGAAAGTGAACAACGCTGGAATTAATTCTAAAGAAGGAGGGGGATAAAGAGATCTGTAGGGATAGATGAAAAAATCAGTGAAAGCGGTAAGGCACATTGAGGAAATAGTTAGGATATAACAGATCCTGGACTTTATAAATAAATACATCAGACACAAATTTCTAATATTGGCAGGTGTTTCTTGCACTGCCTGAAAAAGTGCTCAGAAACTTGCTTAAACTCTTCAAAAGAAGGTTACCAGAGCTTGTGCCTATCAGGTGCTTATGAGAATACCAGAGGACCTTCTCCTAGCAGGAAACCATTGAATACAGTGTTGTGGTTACCAACAGCTGCCAGCCAATTAGAGGATGGCAGGTCTAGCATTTAACAACTTTGGAGAGGTAGCAGTGGCACATGCCTATGACCAGTATAGTGCCTCCTGGCCCTTGAGGATTGTGGAGCCACCCAAAGAAAAGTTAAGTGTTTGAGGGAGAGTGTGGTGTTGCAGGATTGGCCCATCAACAGAGCAGGATTATGGGGGCCAGAAGCAAAGGGAAATGGTAACTTTCAGCCAGTGGAGGGAAAGTTCTCCCACTCCTTCTTGCATACAAATACCTCTCAGGACTGAGTACTAGACTATCAAGATAGTAACTTAATCTGATCAAAGCAACAGAACTGCATTCAATAATGCAGTTGATTTTCAACTTGACATCCAGCTTAATATTGCCACTGTGGCTGTACTGTTTAGTGTGAATGCAACTCAATTTGAATTTCCATTGATCTCAATGGCAATAAATATCCGGCGGTTTATAAATCAGCAAGTAATAAGATGAAAATCTCTCTCATCTCTATGTATGAAATAGCTTCAGATTAGAATTACTTATTTTGCTTAATATCCTATTTGACGTTTTATTCTGACTCAAAGCTTAGTACCATATTACAGATTACTGTAAACAGCAGTGAAGGTTCAATTGAAACGTACAACAAAAAACAGTGTACTTTAGAAAAAAGTATTCTTGTGGAAATGCTTTGCACAAGTATAGAGTGCTGTAGGTAGTGCTCTGGTGTGTAAGTCTCCTAGGCAGACAGAATGGCAGGTATAAAATACCTCGTCTGGAAAATTCAATGCCCTTCAATGTGTAAAATATAACTGGAAGTGACATTAATTATGGTATAACACACTCTGGAAGCTGGTCCAAAGCAGTAACACAATTTACGTTGAGATGTTTAGGAATTGCTTCATTTCACTCTTCAGCTTGTGAAATAATTTCAACTGCTCTATGGACTATTAACTTCCATAATGTCACAGAGGGTATGTTCTGCATCCATGATGCGGGAATGCACTAGCATTCAAAGTCAGTATACATACACTAATTTCCTAATTATGGCTTATTTGTGAGTTCCCCTTGCCCCACCTTATTTAAAATTGCATAACCATGAAAGTAGCATGCTGAATGATCAACTGCTTGAGTTACTTGAGGAGAAAGTGAGGTCTGCAGATGCTGGAGATCCGAGCTGAAAATGTGTCGCTGGAAAAGTGCAGCAGGTCAGGCAGCATCCAGGGAACAGGAGAATTGACGTTTCGGGCATAAGCCCTTCGTCAGGAATGAGGAAAGTTTGTCCAGCAGGCTAAGATAAAAGGTAGGGAGGAGGGACTTGGGGGAGGGGCGTCGGAAATGCGATAGGTGGAAAGAGGTCAAGGTGAGGGTGATAGGTCAGACTGGGGTGGGGGCGGAGAGGTCAGGAAGAAGATTGCAGGTTAGGAAGGCGGTACTGCGTTCGATGGATTTGACCGAGACCTGTCCCCACCAGTACTGTA
>NC_057719.1:53317444-53435084 GCF_004010195.1 Chiloscyllium plagiosum
AAATGTGTTGCTGGAAAAGCGCAGCAGGTCAGGCAGCATCCAGGGAACAGGAGAATCGACGTTTCGGGCATAAGCCCTTCTTCAGGAATGAGGAAGGTTTGTCCAGCAGGCTAAGATAAAAGGTAGGGAGGTGGGACTTGGGGGAGGGGCGTCGGAAATGTGATAGGTGGAAAGAGGTCAAGGTGAGGGTGATAGGTCAGACTGGGGTGGGGGCGGGGAGGTCGGGAAGAAGATTGCAGGTTAGGAAGGCGGTGCTGAATTTGATGGATTTGACTGAGACAGGCTGGGGGGAGGGGAAATGAGGAAACTGGTGAAATCTGAGTTCATCCCTTGTGGTTGGAGGGTTCCCACCCCAGTCTGACCTATCACCCTCACCTTGACCTCTTTCCACCTATCGCATTTCCGACGCCCCTCCCCCAAGTCCCTCCTCCCTACCTTTTATCTTAGCCTGCTGGACAAACTTTCCTCATTCCTGAAGAAGGGCTCATGCCTGAAACGTCGATTCTCCTGTTCCCTGCTTGCTGTCTGACCTGCTGCGCTTTTCCAGCAACACATTTTCAGCTGCTTGAGTTACTTGGCAATAACTTAAACTGCACCATCTTTCTAGCCAAACGGTAACACCAAGCCAAAATAATTGCATCATGTCTAACATTAGAAATATACTAACTGAGAAACTGCAGGAGAAATCCATCATCTCACTCATTAAAATGCAAGGTAACACCAGCTTTGCATACATTTGAAATGTAAAATTATAGGTGTTCCTGTTCTCATAGCCAGTATTCAGTTCAGTATATGTACTCTGAATAGTGGTCATCAACCCTTTATATCAGAATGGACTATGTGACTCTTTTTGTTGATAAATGTGAACCAACCCAACAAATGATGTGTGGGAAAAGATCTGCCAACTCACGATAGGCCCACAAAAGCAAAATTGGCCAAACTGTACCCAAAAACACCCAGAATTCCCAAGCAGGCTCACTAGCCAAATCCGACAGCCCATGCAGACAAGGGAATACACTTTACACTCACTAACAATAACAGATCACCACAGATATCTCAAAGCCTCAAGGGCAGTTTCACAACCCAACAATACCAAAGCCACTCAAACAACAGGTCAGACAGACAGGCACCAGCAAGGATATGCTCCAGGAACAGGACAATGGAAGTACCTCACCACTTCAGAGGAGACATTAACACCTATCTGTGAAGAGGAATGGAACCATCGATACTGTCAGGACATTGCATTGTGTGAAGGAACAGGACATTCATCCGATAACTGTTTTCCAATTAGCATCCTTGCAATTAGATTACTCCATTTCCAGATACGTTGTATTTTCCCCATTTCTTAATCAGCCTTATTGTGCAGCATTATTATAAAACACTGGTGTCATCCCCAGCTCTGGGAAGAGAAATCTGATTTACCTGTACAGACTGTCAGTTCTGTATCAGCCTAGTCAGTTTCGCTTCCAGCAATATGGCTTGCAATAAACTGTCAATTTCACTTTGAGCTGTGTTTTGTGATCTCTAATCTAATGGGCAAATTTCTCTGACAGTTTGGTGTTAGTTGGAGGCCCTTTTTCTTAAGCGAACCTCACATTTTAAATTTAACCCAATTGATACCTGGCAGCCAGCCCTGCCCAGCGGGTCAGATCAGAGAAAGGCTGGACAACTGCAGAGGATGGCCACAATTCTGATCTGCAGCGAATTGGCTTCAGCTACTGCAATTTGGAAGTTGAGTAGTGGCTTCGGCCTGTGGAGGCAGTCACTTGGCTCCTAAATTGCTGCCAGAACTCGGCCTGTGGACGTAGTCTAGTAAGCGAATAAATTAATTACCAAATTTAACTAATTGGCAGCCGGCTGCTGCTGCAATTTGGAACATGAGTAGTGGCTTTGGCCTGTAGAGATAGTCTCTTGGCTCCTAAATTGTTAACTGAATTTTAAGCTGCCGTGTCTGGGCCCGTGGAGGTCGTCTGATGGGAAAGTAAGTTTAACTGGCAGCTGGTAATTCAGTACTAAACAGAGTGGACTGGGTTTGTGGAAGTCATCAGCTGTGCTAAATTAATTACCTAAAATTTTTGCAACAAACATCAATTTGGCCCACGCATGATCTGCATTGAGCCAAGACTTCTGTCACAAACCTGATCTGGCCAGGAGAAAGACAGTTGGGCAGAGAAAGTTAGGCACAATACATGGAGAGACTGCTCGTCAAATTCTCGCTTTACTACTGATAAATCCACAGCTCAAACAAAATTGACTGGGGCCCCAACTGCACTTTGTCCTGTCCTGTGTTGGGTGTGTCTGCTTGTTACTGAGTGCTTGTTTGTTAATTTCAGGTGTCCCATTTGGCCGTGTTTGTTCAACACTTAAGTGTTTGTTTACTTTGTGGTCAGGGATTAAACACTTGAGTAACTTTTATTGCCTAACCTGTCACTCACTGCCTGTGTTTTGTGAGCTCTCTCTTTCTGCTTTTCCTCGAAAGTGAAATACAGCACTTACAAATTGACCCAAGACGTCCAGGACTCCATGGGGGCACGGACATTTACCCTCTGCTGGGAGATGCCAGCTGTGTGAGCTGGGCAACCCCAACCAGGAAGGTCTGGGGCCGAAAATAAACAAGGCTGCCCAGAAAAGGCATGGTAAATATGTAAACTGCAAGAACAAGGTGGAAAGGCCCGTACCTGATCCTGATGATGACCCGATCTGCTGTAAAACTGGAAGGACGGCCCGAATGGACATATGCCACCTACTGCAAGAGGGCTCCACAACCTATGAACAGGGACCACACAGAGGAAGACACCACTCCAACCACCAAGGATGGATCCAGCTGCTCACAGCAGCCATTGCCATCAGCACCCTCGGCCTGATCTGTCTGTCCATCACACTGTGGCTTGCTGGTAAACAGGGACAAGGGGCAGCACATTTCATAACCCGCCGTGTCTTACAGGCCAACACCTTCCTGAAAATGGCCCATGGGTATGCCCAGAGGTTTAATCAGACCCACTGCTGGGTCTGCACTAGGATCCCTGTCCACTCTCACGGGGGCATTCCCTTAGCCTCAATCCCATTAAATACCTCTGAAATGGTGGAGTGGTGGCTAGACCCAGACAAGTCCCCTGAAGTTACCACACTGGCCATGCCCAACTATGGGAACAACAGACCAGCCCGCTGGAGGTCTGCGGGGTGCCACCTCCACAAATATAAAGGGTAGTTTTACCCGGCCTACAACCTCTCCCATGTGCCCCAGCCCTGACCATTGCTGACACCAGCACACACAGGCCACCTGCGGGATCCATCTGTTTCAAAAGCACACAGCCACCCAATTGGGAGGCTGGCTGGAGCCAGTGCACTGACTCCCTGGTCCTAACTCCCGCAGCATGTCGATCTGCTGCAGAAGGCAGCATTTTAAACCTACAGGTCCTCAATATGACCAGCCAGAACACCACCTTCCTCACCAAGTGGACAGGGACCCAGACCCGCCATCTCTGGCCCTACAATGGCACCTATTTTATCTGTGGCCGCAAAGCCTACCCTGGTTGCCAGTATCCTGGACTGGGAGCTGTTATGTTGGGTATACCATACTATTCATGTATCACTCCCAATCCCCTCCCTTCCCAAAGCCCATGACCCACAGCAGACGAGCCCTCGCTGCCATTGAAGCAGCTCTCTACCTGATGTCACCCCACTCTGCAACCCTGCGGTTACAGGTAGAAGCCCACAAACTCACCGCCACACTAGGGGAGGTGGCAAACTCCACAGCAGATGTACTCGCCAAGCTGAATGTGGAGGCTGTATCTATCCATACTGTGGCTCTGCAGAACAGGATGGCCGTGGACTACCTGCTCGCTGCAAAAGGGGGCACATAAGCCCTCATTGGTGCTGACTGCTGCACTTACATTCCTGACCCCAGTGAAAACATCACAGACCTGGCCAAACATATCTGGCAGGCAGCTTCTGTTCTGTATGATCAGAACTCCAGTTGGGATTTATGGGACTGGGTAGCATCCTTATGTTGGGTATGCCATACTATTCATGTATCACTCCCAGTCCCCTCCCTTCCCAAAGCCCATGACCCACAGCAGACGAGCCCTCGCTGCCATTGAAGCAGCTCTCTACCTGATGTCACCCCTAAGGCACAGCCCTATGCAGGGACTGATAGTCCTCATTGCTATCATTGCCGGCCTTATAGCGCTAGCTATGGCCATCCAACTGTGCTTCTCATGCCTATGTGCAATCCTGTTACCGTCTGCTCCCCTCACCAAAAACACCCAGAATTCCCAAGCAGGCTCACAAGCCAAATCAGACAGCCAATGCAGACAAGAGAATACACTTTAAGCTTGCTAACAATGACAGAGCACCACAGATATCTCAAAGTCCCAAGGGCAGTTTCACAACCCAGCAATACCAAATCCACACAAAGAGCAGGTCAGACAGAGAGGCACCAGCAAGGACATGCTCCAGGAACAGGGCAATGGAAGCACCTATTCAGAGGAGACAGTAAAACCTACCTGTGAAGAGGAATGGAACCATTGATACTGTCAGGACATTAATCCGATAACTGGTTTTTGATCAGCATCCTTGTAACTAGATTACTCCATTTCCAGATACACTGTATTTTCCCCATTTCTTAATCAGTGTCATTGTACAGCATTATAAAAAAACTGGTCTCATCCTCAGCTCTGGGAAGAGAAATTCTGATCTATCTGTACTGACTGTCAGTTCTGTGTCAGCCTAGTCAGTTTCTCTTCCAGCAATATGGCTCGCAATAAACTGTTTGTCAATTACACTTTGAGCTGTGTTTTGTGATCTCTACTCTATTGGGCAAATTTCTCCAACATGATGGCACCAAGATATTGTTCATGTTATATTAAAACTAACCAATGTTTCACAAAAAATCATATCTTTGATATTTTCAAATGATTCCATTAAAACTCTGAATAAGTGTAATACATTTTGAAGAACACTTTTTATCACTAGTTTTGTCACTGGATAACTGAATAATTACAGCCAGGTTCCAATGTACAAAATCCTCAATTCTCAAATAAATTCTATTTGTGAAATATTGTTACTGCATTTACAGCATTCACTGCCTCTGATATAAAACTGTCTGTTACTGTGTTTATGGACACAAAGCAATAAAAATTATTCAACATACCTGGAGGCTGTCATATTCCATGTTACCCTATCCTTGGTAACTGCTAGTTGAATATTATAGCACTTCAGTCCTGTTTGGATCTCTTTGAGTGATGACTCCTCCTCTCCTAAATCCCTTGTGAGAATTAAAATAAAATAGATTTGTCCTCTAGATAGAGCCATGAGCTGTTTTTGTTTTGGGAGGAACTGTAGGGAAATTGATTAAACACCTTTCGTCGAATGCACAATAAAACTTGACATCAAATCATGTTCAGTACTTTCTGTTAAGGTTTACGGATTTTAAAATGTATCATACTCACGTAAACCAGGCATTCCTTTTAAGAGCTATCACTAAATCTGTGCTTAATGATCCATTAATAGGTGCATATATGTGAGTTATTACAAGAAAATAAATATTTGACTTTATATCATACCATATAGCATTCACAATATTGTAAGGAGCATTACAGATACTGATGGCCTGAAGTGACACATTTGGTGTCCAGGCAAATACAGAAGCCATTTTGGAAACGGTGAGGACTCACACTCAGTTGATAACTCTGTTGGAGCGAGAGTGGTGGACTAAGACTCTAAGAGAACTTACTGTTCTTCTTCAAAGATATCAAGAGATTTTAAGCATCTACCTAGACATCAGTCACATTGAGTTCTGAAGGGTTACTGGACCTGAAAAGGACCAGCTCCTCTAGTTTATCTCTCCAAACTTCAGGCTCACTTCCTGATGAAGGGCTTTTGCCCGAAACGTCGATTTCGAAGCTCCTTGGATGCTGCCTGAACTGCTGTGCTCTTCCAGCACCACTAATCCAGAATCTGGTTTCCAGCATCTGCAGTCATTGTTTTTACCTCGTTGATTTTAACCCTACTGCGAATCCTTTTGCAAGGATGCCTGCCTTGAAGAAGTTTTCCTCCTCTCTCAACAAGAATCTCAGGGAGTCTCTCTCCCACTGCAACTCCCAGGTCATTTCCTCTGCCCTGAAGCTCTTCAACCATGTCGTGAAACAAACTCGCTACCACAGCCACATCTGCTTCCTCAGTGCCTACCTCTGTAACCAACTCATCCCACACGGACTCCGGACCACCTCTAAACCAGCAGAGTTCAGAGCCGAACAGGACAAACAGTACAGACTACAGATTCAAAAACACCAGCAACAGTTCTCCTTCAACAGTTCTCCTCCGCTCCACGCTTGCAGCAATGCGCCGGCACCTAACCTCTCTACAGTCAGCCCTGCCTCAGCTGAGGGCCACACTCTCTCAGAATTGCAAAGGACCCACTCTGTACTACATCCTTAGGAGAATTCATACTCTCAACAAACAGTATTTCAATTCCATCTGCTCCTCTAGCTTATCTCTCCACGCTTCAGGCTCACTGCCTTTATTCCTGATGAAGGGCTTTTGCCCGAAACGTCGATTTTGAAGCTCCTTGGATGCTGCCTGAACTGCTGTGCTCTTCCAGCACCACTAATCCAAAATCGGGTTTCCAGCATCTTTAGTCATTGTTTTTACCCCACTGGACCTGAAAAGTTGATTCTGTTTTCTCTCCACAGATGTTGCCACACCTGTTAAGTTTCTCCAGCAGTTTATATTTTTTGTTTCGGATTTCCAGCATTCACAGTTTTTGGTTTTATTATTAAATAAGGCAAAGGACTGAATCTCCAAAAATTCAACTCATTGATAACGCTTTTGTGTGCCTAGGTTATAAGACCACAGTATTGTCACAAATATGTTACTTCAGATTTACCATGATCACAACACATAGCACCCTCAGCATTCTTAGAGTCTATAGATATTTTAAAGTCAATGTTAGTATCAACCAGTCACTTCTTCATCAGGTAGCATCTGGATTTTTGAGGGTTGCCAAAGCACAATTTTTACTGTAAATTTCAAGCACTGCAGGTTCAGGAGAAAGCACCCAAGGCTACCTCAGCCAGAATGAGAACTAAACCCTGTGGTATTCGAACCACATGCAAACTGTTCAGTATGGGTGTTGGCTTGTGTAAGGGAAATAACGGTAATCATTGGAAGAACTAATCAGATGTACCTTTGTACACCTCACCAACAAGAGAGCTTGAGTAGTGTGTTTTGATATATAAACTGATTCATGTATCTAAAGCACTGACATGGCCTCTGTAAGCTGTGTTTGCCTAGAGTTACCTTTTCTGTTTTTTCCTGATAGCTCAGCAAATTTTTCTTCTTCAGTGAGTAATCCAATTCTTTACTGAAAGCCATTAATACTCTGCCTCCACTACATGCTGACAGGCATTCCTGAACCTATTTGTTGCATTAAACATGTTTTTCCTTGTGTTATTGGTGCTTTCTTTGCCAATTACTTAGAATTGGTGTCCTTTTGTTCTTTCCACAAATGTGAACAGTATCTCCCTCTAACCTATTTCTGGACCCTAATGAATTTGAATACGTCTATCAAATCTCTTCTCAACCTTCTGTTCTTTGAGAAAAACACTCAAAGTTCTCTGATCTAAGTATTGGAAGCTCCTCATCCCTAGAACCAATCCTGAAGGCCATGATGTGGAGGAGCTGGTGTTGGACTTGGGTGGACAAAGTTGAAAATCACACAACACCAGGTTATAGTCCAACAGGTTTATTTGGAAGCACTAGCTGTCAAAGCGATACTCCTTCACCAGGTTGTTGTAAAGTATAAAATAATAAGACACAGAATTTACAGCAAAAGATTACAGTCTCATACAGTGAAACATTGAACAAACCTGGATTGTTAAGTCTTTCATCTTTCAGAATGGATTGCAGATTTCGGTTTATTAATATGTACACCCTAGAACTTCTTTTAAGTCACATTATCAAGATAACTTAAGGTTTTATAACAAAAGGTGATAGCTCAGACAATGCATTAAAGTGTTAGGTCAGAGCCTGTCTGTATCCCAATCTTGAGTCAGACTGGTTCAATTTCCAAAGCAGAATTTACAAAATATTGCATGTATTAACTGCCTGCAGATTGTATTTTGCTCAAAAATGCATAATGTATCTGCAAATATAATTCTGCAAGTACAAATTCACCCCATAGATTAATATGTGCGTGTGCATGCATGAGAGAGAGAGAGAGAGACAGAGACAGAGACAGACAGAGAGTGAGTGCGTGCACGTGAATGTGTCCATGTGAGTGTGAGTGCACATACGAGAGTATGTGTTTGCATGAGTGAAAGCTTGGTAAAGTGTGTGTGTGGGTGTGATGGAGTACAGGCCTCTGAGAGTGTGTGTTTGCGTGGGTGTGAGTGTGGGAGCTGTACGTCCATGTGTGTGTGAGAGAGTGTGTGTGTGTATGAGAGAGGGTCTGCATGAGTATGAGAGTGTGAGTGTGAGTGCGAGTGTGTGTGTGTGTATCTATGTGTAGTGCAGTGGGGTCACCTGTAGTGTGATATGAGCTCAAGGCCCCCGGTTGGAGCCATTCCCTTGGGTACTGAACTTGGCAATCAGCCTCTGCTTCGCAGGTTTGCAGTGTTGCTTATCCCAAAGATACCTTGGAGGAAGGTCACCCAAAGATCTGAGGCCAAATTCCCCGATTGCTGAAGTGTTCCCTGAATGGGAGTGAACAAAGTTGACTGTTGATTGTTGTGCGGTGTCCATTCATCTGTTATCATAACATCTGTTTGGTCTCACCAATGTACCATGCCTCAGGGCATCCTTGCTGCAGGGTATGAGATAGACAACATTGGCCAAGTCACATGAGTACCTGCAGCATACGTGGTGGGTGGTGTCCCCACGGGTAATGGTGGTATCTGTGTCAACACTCTGACACATCTTGCTGTGGTTGACATAACAAGGTTTATGGTGTTCTGGTCGATGTTGCCCTGAAGGCTGGACAGTTTGTGACAAACAATCATATATTTAAGGTTTGGCAGTTGTTTAAAAGCGAGAAGTGGAGGCGTAGGGGAGATCTTGGTGACGGGCTGATCCTCATCGATAATGTGTTGCAGGCTGCAAAGAACATAGTATAATTTTTCAGCTCCCAGGAAGTACTGTCAGTTGCAGCTCATGTCGGTCTTCAAAGGAAGTCATTGCGGTTTCTCACTGTTGCACATCAGAACTGGTGATTGATGAGTTGAGCATCGTACCCTGTTCTTATGAGGGCATCCATGACCACCTTCAAGTGTCCATCACGTTCCTCCTCATGTAAACAGATCCTGTGCATGCTTAGGGCTTGTTCGTAGGGGATGGCTGTTTTAATGTTTCGGATGGAAGCTACTAGTGTGTATCATTATGAGGTTATCCATGGATTTGCAGTAGAGTGAGGTTCTGAGGTGCCCAACCATGATGGAGATGCACGTGTCCAAGAATGAGACAGATATGAGAGTGTAGTCCATGGTGAATCTGATGGGGGATGAAACTCGTTAATATCCCTGTGTAGTTGTTTCAGTGACTCCTCGTCATGGGTCGAGAGGAAGAAAATGTCGTTGGTATACCTGGTGTAGAGTGTTGGTTGGAGGTCCTGCGTTGAGAAGAAGTCTTGTTCGAACTTGTGCATGAAACTGTTGATATATTGCGGTGCAAATTTGGTCCCTATGGCTGTTTTGTGTTTCTGGATGAAGAACTGGTTGTCAAAAATGAAAATGTTGTGATTGAGGATTAAACAGATGAGTTGTAGGACAGTGTTTGGAGATTAGCATTTGTTGATGTTGAATACCGAAGCTGTTGCCGCGAGGCCGTCATCAGGGGGGTTGCTGGTGTAGAGTGCGGAAACGTCCATTGTGACGAGTAACGTTCTCAGTTCGACTGGTCCATGGGTGCTGAGTTTCTGTAAGAAATCTGTTGTGGTCGCAACAGAAGCTGGGGGTCCCTGTTCAATGGGTTTCACATAGCCAGAGAGCTTCTCACACATGGTCCCATTGCCTGATACGATGTGTGTACTTCGGAAGGCAATAGAAGTCCCCTACACAAGAAGTATGTGGGATGTGAGCACGTAGAGAATCTTGAAGGGCTGGATCAGAAGTCTTGATCAATGTGTTTAGTTCACAGGTATGTTCTTTGGTCAGGTCAGCCAGTAGTTGCCTGTAGCGTTCCTAGTTGTTCGGTTGTCAGTACATTTCCTTGCAGTAATCTGCTCTATTCTGAATGACGATGGCTTCTCCTTCATCTGCTGGTTGAATGCCAGATTCATCAGCCGCACCCACAAAGTAGAGCAACCACTCAATCACAATTCAAAGCCATCCATGCTCTCAAAAACAATCACAGCATTGTCATCAAACAGCCATGGGGATCAAATTTGCACTCCAACATTTTCATGCTCAAGTTGAACAAGACTTCTTTGCTGCACAGGGCCCTCAACCAACACCATAAAGCAGATATATTGATGATATTTTCTTCCTCTGGACTCATTATTAAAACAGCCATCCCCTACGGAAAAGCCCTACACATAATCAGGATATGTTCAGATGAGGAGGGATGCGACGGACACCTGAAGGTGCTCAAGAATGGTCTCATAAGAGCAAAGTTACAAATCACACAACACCAGGTTATAGTGCAACAGGTTTAATTGGAAGCACTAGATTTCGGAGCGCCGCTCCTTCATCAGGTGGTTGTACCAACTCATAAGAACAGGGTACAATGCTCAATTTATTGATCGCCAGTTCTGATGTGCCACAAATCTGGATTGTTAAGTCTTTCATCACTTAGAATGGGTTGCACGTTTTGGTTCATTAATATGCAAGTCCCAGAACTTCCTTTAAATCACATTCTCAAGATAACTTAAGGTTTTACAACAAGAGGTGACCTCCTCACGAGACAGAGACAGGTAGCAACCGATAGGGTATTCTTCATTGTCCAGTACTTCCAGTGAGCTGAAAAACACCATCATGTTCTTTGCAGCCTGCAACACACTATCGATGAGGATGAGTATCTCGCCATGACCTTCCCAACACCTCTACTTCTCGCCTTTAAACAACTGCTAAACATTAAACAGACGATTGTTCGCAGCAAACTGCCCAGCTTGCAGGGCAACATTGACCACAACACTGGCAAGCTTGCACACACGCAAACACACACTCTGTCACATGCACTCACACTCTCATGGTTACACACACTTTACCAAGCTTTCACACACACAAACACACACTCTTCTATATGCACTCACACGAACACACTCACATGCATGCCCTTGCTGGCTCGCTCGCTCTCTCTCTCATGCACGCACGCACACACACACATAAGTCTACGGGGTGAATTTGTATTTGCAGAATTATATTCGCAGATACATTCTATTTTGTTCAAAAAATGCATAATCTGCAGGCAGTCAATGCAGGCAATCAATTCATGTAATACTTCGTAAATTCCACTTTGGAAATAGAACCAATCTGACTCACAATTTAATGCATTGTCTGAGCTGAGATGCCACCTTTTGTTGTAAAACCTTAAGTTATCTTGAGAATGTGATTTAAAAGAAGTTCTGGGACTTGCAAATTAATGAACCGAAACATACAACCCATTCTAAGTGATGAAAGACTTAACAATCCAGTTTTGTTCAATATAATACTATATAACACTGCAATCTTTTGCTATAAATTCTATGTCTTATGATCTTATCCTCTACAACCAACTGATGAAATTGGGGTGCTCCAAAAGCTAGTGCTTCCAAATAAACCTGTTGGATTATAACCTGGTGTTGTGTGATTTTTAACTTTCCTGAAAGGTTTATTGCATTATCTGCTTCTTCATAAAATGTGGTGCCCAGAACTGGATGCAATGGTCCAGATGAGGCTGAAATCATATTTTGTTTTACAGTTTATCACAGCCTCCTGCATCCTGAACTCTATGTTTTAAATGATAAAGTTTTCGATCCTCTACTTTCTGTTCATCAGACTCCCAACTTGTCCTATAAGTTTCAGTGATATGTGCGCATATTCATCCAGATTATTCTGCTCCTGCACTCCATTTAGAATTACACTCTTTATCCATATTGCAGCTCCCTGTTTTTCTTCATGAAATTAATTGCTTCACACTTCTCTAACCTTACCATATCACTTGCCAGCCTATTCCTCTCATATGTTTTTCTCCTTTTTAAAGTTTACAACGACCCTCACAATCCAAAGGACTTCAAAAGTTTGTGTCATCTGCAAATTTAAAGGTTGTGCCCAGTACACCAAAATCTAGTCATTAATATATAACCATTGCTAAATGGAGACTAGAGGTTGAAGCCTTCATCAAAACTAGGACACAAGAAACAGACATTAAAAGAAAGATGTTACAGTTTGTGGAAACCATGCGGATTGGTTGGCTGCCATCTTGGAGATGCAAGAAGAACAGTTAACTGTCAATCTTAATTCTCAGACCAGGCAGGGAGATTCCGATTGATCAGGTTATTGCTCTGGGAATGGAACAGAGTTTGGATGTCTCCTCAAACCTTTATTTTGCAAAAAGCATAACGTATGTATGAATTCCTTTTGCTGACATAAAACAGAACCATGAAAGTTTCTGTATATAGGGGAAAAGTAGGGTCATGATAGGATAGGTCAGTCTCTCCCCACTTATATTAGTTATTCTTCTGATGTTCTACATTGGTTCTAAAGTTCCTAGTTTTCAGGCACCAGCTACTTCCTGTTCACCATGGATGTGCGATCCCTTTATATGTCCATTCCCCATTAGGATGGACTGAAGGCTGTCCACTTCTTCTTTGAAAAAGAGACCTATACATTCTCCATCCTTCATCACCTTCCTTCACCTGGCTGAGCTCATTCTTACTTTGAATGAATTCTCTTTTAACTCATCTCATTTTCTCCAGGTCAAAGGTGTGGCTATAGCTTCTTGCATGAATCCCAGCTATGTCCATTTATTTGTGGAAAGCACTAGACTTTGTTCTAGTTCTACTCATGTCCTTTGTTCTAAACCCATTCTTCAATACATCAGTTACATCTTCAGTGCTGCTTCCTGCTTTTGTCTGGAATTGGAAAAAAAAGTATCAGTTTTGCTTCCAATTGCATTCTTCTAAACTCCATTGAGTACAGACCCCAAGTCCTCAAGCACTCCTCATATGACAAGTCCTTTATCCCCAGGATAATTCTTTAAACCTCCTCAAGATCCCCTCCAACACCAGCACATCCCTCCTTAGATACAGGACCTAAAACTGCTCACAATATTCAAAGTGCAGTCCAGAGTCTTATACAGCTTCGGGAGTACATATCAATTCTTGTTTTCTATCCCTCTTGCAATACATACTAAAATTACATTTGTCTTCCTAACTGCCAAATGAACTTGCATGTTAACCTTAGAAGAATCCTGAACTAAGAATCCTGAACTAGGACTCCCAGGTCCCTTTATGCTTCAGATTTCTGAAGTCTTTCCCAATTTAAAAAAAAACAGTTTACCCCTCTCTTCCTCCTACGAAACTGCATAACCTCATGTTTTCCCACATTTATTCCATCTTCTAATTCTCTGCCCACTGTCCTAATCTCTCCATGTCCTTCTGCAGTCTTCCCACTTCCTCAGCACTACCCAGCCCTCTCCATATCTGTATTCCATTTTCACACAAGCAACAATACCATCAGTTCCTGTCTCCAAATTGTTAATGTATACGGTGAATAGTTGGGGTCCCAATACAGACCCTGCAGAACTCATCTGCTGCTATCCTGAAAAACAAACTGTATCCCCACTCTCTGTCTTCTGCCAAGTGGTCAATCTTCTATCCACCTTGCCCCTAACGCCAAGGGCTCTTGTCATATTTAGCAACCTCCTATGCAGCACTTTGTCAAAGGCCTTCTTTGTCCAACTTGCTTGCTACCTCCTCAGAGAATTCCAACAGATTCACCAGGAATTATCTTACCCTTTATGAAGCAGTGGACTTCCAAGTACTCCGGAATCTCATCCTTATCAATGGACTCTAAAATCCCACCAACGACAAAGGTCCAACTAGCCAGAATATATTTTCTTGGCTTCTGCCTCCCTTCCTTCTTAAACAGGGTGCTACATTTAGCCATTTTCAAGTTCTTTGGGATGCTTCCTGACTCCAGTCATTCCTGATAGATCACCACCAATGCCTGTGCAATCTCCTCTGCTGTCTCCTTCACAACTCTGGGCTGTAATTCATCTGGACCATGTGATTCATTCATGTTTAGACCTTTCAGCTTCCCCATCACCTTCTCCTTAGTGATGGACATTATATTCACCCCAACCTCCGAACTCTCTTGAAGCTTCGGTCTGTAGCTGGTTTGTCATGGTATGAGTGCGGGGCTAGAATCAAAGAAGATTGGAATTAAATTATTAGATTAGATTACTTACAGTGTGGAAACAGGTCCTTCGGCCCAACAAGTCCATACCGACCTGCCGAAGCGCAACTCACCCAGTTGCCCATTCCCTTACATTTACCGTTTCACCTAACACTACGGGCAATTTAGCATGGCCAGTTCACCTACCTGCACATTTTTGGATTGTGGGAGGAAACCGGAGCACCCAGAGGAAACCCTCGCAGACACGGGAAGAATGTGCAAACTCCACACAGAGAGTCGCCTGAGGCGGGAATTGAACCCGGGTCTCTGGTGCTGTGAGGCAGCAGTGCTAACCACTATGCCACTGTGCCGCCCATAAACATAGACATTAGTTAGATTATCTTGTGGTTTAACTTTGTTCTGTTAAAGCTATGGTTTTTTATAATAACTTATTACATCGTTTGCTTAACGTGTAAACCTGGTGTCTCCTATTGGTTATTGTCAAAGTCTGGTACTGGTTATTCAAAAAGTCTGGTCAGGAAACATTGGGGTCAATTTTGAGGGCCAATGAGTATTTTAATTTTACTGAGTTGCGAATACAGGGATAGGGAGGTTAATTTGCTTTGGCTATATGTCTTATCAAAAATATTGCGCAAATAATAGTTTTTGTTGCTATTAACACGTTAAATGAAGACAACACATTCGAATGATATTAAGAAACTGAAAAGTGAGCAAGAGTAATGACAGAGCAATGATATTCTAATGGCAGCAGTGAATAGTATCTACACAGACACTGTAATAGTCACAGGATGATGTAGTGAAGTCACAGAATTGCTGTCTGAAATGGGGTAAAATATTAAAGTAATGTAACATAATCATTGCTTGAGCACATATTTTCAAATTGCCCAATAATCAACCCTTGTCACCAACTAATGATATGCTAGATTTACTTCATTTCTGACTTCCTCTAAGCTACCAAACTTCTGATACAAAGGTTTACATTATTTCCATGAAAACTGATGACTTACAATAGAGAGCTATATAACTCAATGTCGAATTACAAGTTAGATTGCTCCAATCAAGACTTACAAATTAAAACCAAAAGAACTGTGGGTACTGTAAATCAAGAACAAAAACTGAAATTTGTGGAAAAGCTCGGCAGGTCTGGCAGCATTTGTGGAGAGAAATCAGAGTTAACGTTTTGGGTCGAGTGACGCTTCCTCAGAACCCTGATTTACAAATACCTGACAAGTAACTGGAGAGATAAGTAATCTTTTACATTTAAACATTTTGCAACTTTATTAAGGGAGAGACATGGTATGAAAGCATGTATGTGCCTCATGAGTCTGCTGTAGATCGTTCAAGATTAGTGTGGTGCTGGAAAAGGACAGCAGGTCAGGCAGCATCTGAGGAACTGGAAAACCGGCGTTTCGGGCAAAAGCCCATCATCAGGAATGAAGCCGGGAGCCGAGGGGGTAGAGAGATAATTGGGATGGGGGAGGGGCTTGGGGGGAGGTAACTGAGAGTACAAAATGTGGATGGAGGTGAGATGAAGGTGATAGGTCGGAGGGGACGGTGGAGCAGATAGATCAGAAGGAAGATTGACAGGTGGGACAGGTCGTGAAGATGGTGCTGAGCTGAAGGTTGGAACTGGGGTAAGGTGGGGGGAGGGAAACGAGGAAACTGGTTAAATCCACTTTGGTGCCATGGGGTTAAAGGACCCTAAGGCAGAAGATAAGGTGTTCTTCCTCCAGGCATCAGGTGGTAAGGGAGTGGTGATGGAGGAGGCCCAGGACCTGCATGTCTTCGGCAGAGTGGGAGGGGAAGTTGAAATGCTCGGCCATGGGGCAGTGGGGTTGGTTAGTGCGGGTGTCCCAGAAATGTTCTCTGAAGCACTCTGCAAGTAGGCATCCTGATGCCCAATAAAGAGGAGACCACATTGGGAGCAATGGATACAGTAAAGGACATGTGTGGAAGTGCAAGTGAAACTCTGATGGATGTGGAAGGCTCCTTTGGGCCATGGGGGTGAGGGAGAGGTGTGGGTGCAGGTTTTGCAATTCCTGCGATAGCAGGGGAAGGTGCCAGGAGGCAAGGGTGGGTTGTTAGGGGACGTGGACCTGACCAGGTAGTCATGGAGGGAACGGAAATTGTGTGGGGATGGAAAGGGAAATATTTCTCTGGTGATGTGGTCCATTTGTAGGTGGGGAAATGTCAGATCTATTCAACCACGTCCAGGTAGTCTATCATTATTTTGTTTTTGTCATTGACCAGACATTCATCAGAATTATAATTTGCATTCTCTCAAGAAATAAACAAATTAGAAAGCTCATCAAAGTAGCAGGTTATACACATAATGATGTTTTTGAAGCAAAAGACTTCCTGCAAAAAAATCCACTGCATCAATGTATTTAGTACCATCCTTTGTATTATTGTTTTCTAATAACTTTCCTGTTGTTTTTTATATCTCAGCATGGTTTGAATGCTTGAGTGATGACTTCTGTTCTCCCAAACACCACAAGGGAATCAACACTGAATTAGATTCGAGACACAGATATTCTTTATTTATGTCCTGAGAGCAGTAGGAAAAAAATTTATTATACTTTATGTTATATTACACTATAAATTGCACAAGCAAGTGATCTTTGGAGGTTTTGAGGATATAGTATGAATCTTTACATAGTGTGTGCCAGTGGTAGCCCATTCAAAAATAATTTAATGAAAAATCAGTGACCCAGCCCCTCATGTTATTTGACCAAAAAACATATGTATAATAACCATAACTTTCCATTGTATACAAGGAAAAGCGCAGCAGGTCAGGCAGCATCCAGGGAACAGGAGAATCAACGTTTCGGGCATAAGCCCTTCTTCAGGGCTTATGCCTGAAGAAGGGCTTATGCCCGAAACGTCGATTCTCCTGTTCCCTGGATGCTGCCTGACCTGCTGCGCTTTTCCAGCAACACATTTCCAGCTTTGATCTCCAGCATCTGCAGACCTCACTTTCTCCCCATTGTATACAAGGCCCCAGCAATGACAAAGGGACACTGACAGTGACACATTTTTTACAGCTGATTGTTCAAAAGCTGACATTTTTCCTTCCACTCCACTCCAAGTAAATCGTAACAGTATAATGTAGATTTAAAGCAAAAAAGAACAATACCCTCATGTAAATCATATGTAAACCCTATTATTTTAGATTTGAATTAAGACGCTCAGAAATGAAATATCTGTGTTATTCTACTTTGGTTTAAAAATAACATAATTTATCATAGACCTACCAGCCCAAAGTCACTGGATGGAATCTTATCCCTCAGTCTCTTTTGGAACAGCGGAACCATTTTTGGTACTGGAAATCTGACTGTCTTCACCCTCTACTAGAATCTTTTCAGGACAATTTGCTCAGGGATTTGGAAATAGCCTTTAGGCAACTGAGTCAGGAAAGCCCTGGGAAATGATATCAGGTTGGAATCCTAATTGATCTGACAATGATATCTAGCTGTAAAAGTGTAAGAGTCGAAAACAGGGTCTAGAGGCAGAAGATCACTTCTCTGGACATATCAGAGTGTGTCAAAAGATCAGGCTCTTATAGTAGAATCAATTAGGAGAAAGTGAGGACTGCAGATGCTGAAGATTAGAGCCGAGAGTGTGGTGCTGGAAAAGCGCAGCAGGTCAGACAGTAGCCGAAGAGTGGGACAATCGACGTTTCGGGCAAAAGGCTGCTCCTTGGTTTCTCACTCTAATCTGGAAGGTCTGCAGGGAGTATAAGACTGAATAGTGGGGAGCTGTCCCAAGGTCTGGATGGAAGAAATGGTCAAGTGGTGTGTTTTTTCCAACTTGGAGACAGAACATAAAGAGGATCGCAGACCTCAGGAAGGCATGGCAGGTAACGATAGAACATTTCCAACACTGGTATTCTTCTGCACAGCACAGGACAACACATGTTGCAATTCCATTCATTTTGCTCTAAGAACGTCATCTTCCCATTTAAGCAGCAAATGTTCACACTCCCCCTCAGCCCGTTGATCTCATATTTCCTTAATGGACAATGGCTTTCCGCAAATGATGACCTTCTCTCCTCTTCTCATTCTGCACATTTACAACTTTCTGCTTTTGCTTTTTTTTGGGGGAGTAAAGAATATACCACTTGGTGAGAGACAGAAAGTCCAGCAGGGAAGGAATGGGTTACCCTCAAATGATAAGCACCATGTTGGTCATTGCCAATCTATGCTTACCTGCTCCATTGGGAAAAAAAAAGTCTTATTCCAGGAGTCGAGAAATATCAATAATGATTTACAATAAAGGCTTAATCTTCCTGAAGCATTCGGATATGTCCAGAGAAGAGATCTTCTCTTTATAGATCCTGTCTTCAACTCTCACATTTTTACAGCTAGATCTCAACATCAGGTCAAATTGGGATTCCAACCTGATGTCATTTCCCAGGACTTTCCCGGCTCAGTTGCCTCAAATCTATTTCCAAATCCCTGAGCAAATTGTTCTAAAAATATGACTATGGCTACATCACCATTAACAAGTTACACTGAGCTGAAGTTTACCAGCCCTTTGTGATAGATTGGAAGATGACAAAGCTGGCAAATGGCAAAGGGAAGTGCCCACTATCGACTTATCATTATACCAGCAACAAGAAATTGGCATGCAGTTCCCAATCGACTCATTGTGTGATGTAATGATTGTAAGGAGGTCAGCCATTTTGTAATTGAATAGTGTTAAGCCAATCTAGTTGAACCTTTCTCAACCAATTTTGCACCAGCAAGCTTGGGTGCAAGCCTTATACAGTCAGTGGTAACTGAACCAGCTGCCTCTCATAAGAGACTGGAACTGAAATTGTTCCCTCAAGCTGTAAAGGTTCTCCACTGTAGGATCTTAGTTATTGTAGACACCCATTCTGGATGTGCACAGTTCATTTGTCAAACACGGGGATGATGATAGAATATTTGCGCACATCATTTGCAATACACAGGCTCCCAAACATATTGGTCACAGATAACATGCCATCATTTGTCAGCAGGGAAGTGAGAGAGACAGCTAACTTCAGGGGATGAAGTTTGATGCAGGAACCACAGGAATTGTCCTGAATGAGTAAAAGGCATGGCCAATGCAAGGCCAGATCCAATGACGTATAAAGCTCAGATAGGTGTGATGGTCCTGAGCAAGCATGTGGACTATACAAAACTCCTGCAAATTCACAAATGGTGCAGGAGCAAAACAAGCCCAGTTCCTCAACTGCCTTTCAAATGTTCCAGAACCCATGGGTTCTCCCTCGCTGTCAAGCATTGAAGATACCTTTGAATCGAGATGGACACGGCAGATGTCATTGGCTCAATGCCTTTGTACTCTGAAGAAGAGAATGAATCTTTTCCGAGATGCTCCCGGCACAAATAGTAAGCTGCTGTATGCTGCCCATACCAGAGGCAGTTTTGGAGGACCCTGACCTGACACTAAAACAAATAAAAGACAGTGCATCACCTTTGCTAAACTCTGAGGCACAACAATCACCTCTGCTGCTATTTTGCCCACAGTGTGAGGTGTGTAGTGAGCCACCTCCACAGGATAAAACTGCTAGGTGAGTCTGACAATCTATTAGTGGGTTCTGTCGTGCAAGCTTGGAAAAGGCCGTGCTTTCTTGGCTTTATTTGTTCCTCCTAAGATGTCTGCGGTGGTAATGCCACACTTGTGGCAACAATGCTGCCTACACCTGAGAGATCTTCCCCAGGTGGCACAGTTTAGCCAACTAATGTACCAGCCATCTCACACGGACAGCTCTTAATAAGAGAGCAGCCCATTAATTGGCTGCCAGCAGAGAAATATACATCTGAGAGCCATAATGTCCCAAATGGGGCTGTACCATTGGCCCAGTGGTGTGACTACTGCAACGAACATAAGGTTTACCCAGTGAATGTATAGTATAGCAACACGTCATTCAGACTAACTAGAACATGCTGGTTTTTATGTCTCACATAAATCTCCACTCATTCATCTTCATTTAACTTCCTGATCTGCATTCTAATAACTTTTGTCTCATGCATTTATCTAGCATGCATTAAAAGTTCCCATGCTATTTGTCTCAACTACTCTTTGTGGCAGTTCCAGCAATGCTTTGTGGTAAGATGTTTCTTCTTATTTCTCCATCAGACATTAGCAACTGTCTTATATTTATGATCCTGAGTTTCTGAATCCCCTACAAGTGAAAACATCTTCTCTCTGTCTACCTGATCAGATCGTCCATCAGCCTTCTCTTTCTAAAAAAAAATTACTCAGTCATTCAGTCACTCTTGATAGTAAAAAAACATTTCAGTTCTGCTATCACCTTGATAGATCTTTCATCAATTCTCTCTATTACTCTACATATCACTGTCAAGCAGTTGGCTACAGTGCAGATGTCACAGTCTGCTGTTCAAACAGGAAGGATTTGAGAGAATTTAAATCAGCATATTTTTCGATAGAAATTTTTCTATCATGTAATTTAAGATAGTGGTAGTAATTTTGAAATGGGCTTCCAGGTCCTTGAAATAGATGCTGATTCTGTAACTGTAAAGTGTGTGCAAGTACATATACATAGACTTTTATATCATCTGATGCCTCTTTATCATTTCACCTTTCTATTCAATGAACTGGTCCACCAGAAATGCAAGTCTGTGAGAAATCCAACTGATAAAAGCAGATGGAACAGTTATTCTGCTTTGTTTGCTTTTACCCTTTCAGGATATATGGACATCATCCCCACTCCCCCACCCCAATCCCAACAAAAAAACTGAAAGGTTTGAATATCTAGTTAGGTCATTGTAAAACAAGTATGGAATTCAAGTGGATTAAAATGAAGAATTAATTCTAAAAAAAATACTTCCCCTCCTTTATTCAAAGTTATTTCATTGTTATAGGTGAATCTAATTGTGGTCTTAGTTGCAGAACAAGTTTGAAATATGAGCAGGAGAAGGCCATTTGGCCCATCAAGCTTGCTTGCCGTCCAATAATTTTATAGCTGCTCTGATTGTGGCCTTAACTCCACTTCACTGCCAATCCCTAAATAGCCCATGACTCCATTAGTAATCACATTTTCTCAAAGCCAAAAAGTTGACCATAATATTTTGTTTCAGGATATGAAGCATAAAGTAAATCTAAATTACAAAATATCATTTTTCCATATTTCTTAGACAGTCCTAATAGCAACCCATGTGCAGTCAATTCTGCCCTATTCCTGTGGGAATTAAGTGATGACACCAAAGCCAAGTGTTCAGTATAGTTGAGAATCTACAGATTTTTAAAAATCCTGCTGAACAAGGCAGAGGTCGGATTTTGTAGGCTCCTTTGTAGTGGAGCCTGGGAAATGTCACACATGACCCATAGAGTCCTGAAATGAACATCTGTAATAGAGGTTTAGAACTACAGTTAGCTTGTGAGACTGGCATGGGATTTTCTCCAATAGCCAAGAGCTGCAGGTCATGTTGTAGGAGCATGTCCATGCAGACAGTGATGACCTCCCATCAAAGTGTTAGCCATCTCTGACAGAGCCTTCCAGTCATCTATAGGTAGTTGTTGGGCATACTGTACACACGCTGATGTATCAATTCTCTTCAGCAACAAATATGGCTTGTGCGTGTCTCTCTCTCCTAACCTCTTTCTATCTCATAAAGCTGAAACCAGTAAAAATTGGGAATGAAAGGAAAGCATGCCTAATAATTTATTAGAATTATGTGAGGAACTAACAAACAGAAGAGCTAAAGGGGAACTGGTAGACATAATATTTTTGCACTTCCAAAAGACATTTGACAATGTACCGCATATAATGCTTCTTACTAATATAACAGCCAATGGTGTTGGGTGGCATACATTAGCATAGATAAAGGATTGGCTCACTTACAGAGGACAGAGAGTTGGTATAAAATAATCATTTTCAGGATGGCAACCTGTAACTAGTGGAGTGCTACAGGAATCAATGCTGGGGACATAATTATTTGCAACATATTTTAATGACTTGCTTGAGGGAAGTGGATGCACTATCACTAAGTTTGCAGATGACTCAAAAATAGATGGGAAGGCAAATGATGGCAATGACACAGGGAGCCTGCAGAAGAACATGGACAAATTAAGTTGGCAAATTGAATGTAACATGGGTAAATGTGAACTTCTGCACTTTAGCGGGAACAATAAAGGAGCTGAACATTATTTACATGGAGAAAGATTTCAACAAACTATGACACAGAGGGTTCAGGTGTCCTCATGTACAAATCAGAAAACACTAGCGTACAAGTTCAGCGATAACAGGAAAGGACAATGAAATATCAGTCTTAGGTTCAAAGGGAATGGAGTACAAAAATAAGAAAGGCTTGCTGAAACTATACACAGCATAAATTGGGCTGCTGAAAATGTGTTGCTGGAAAAGCGCAGCAGGTCAGGCAGCATCCAAGGAGCAGGAGAATCGACCTTTCGGGCATGAGCCCTTCTTCAGGTGCTTCCTGAAGAAGGGCTCATGCCCGAAACATCGATTCTCCTGCTCCTTGGATGCTGCCTGACCTACTGCGCTTTTTCAGCAACACATTTTCAGCTCTGATCTCCAGCATCTGCAGTCCTCACTTTCTCCTAGATAAATTGGGCTGCACCCAGAATAGAGTGAATAGTTATGGTCCCTTATATATAAGGAAAGATATTTTGGAATTGCAGGCTGTAGTGATTGTAATGTGATCAGCCAGGTTGACCTGATAGAATATAAGTTCCCTAACTGGGGCCGTTAATCTGGTCCAATCAGGGAGCCCTGGTTGACAGCTATAAACAGGATCGCCTGAGGTTCTGTTCACTCTGAGAGCTGGCTCTGAGAAAGCCAGACCAGTGCCAAGTCCTGTGCGCATGTAAATAAATGTTGACTTGGTGACAAGATATCGGCCTCTTCTGAGTTATTTCAGAGGCAGTCCAGAGTAGGTTCACTAGGTTCATCCAGGGTATGGGTGCATTGCTTTATGCCGAGAGGTTGAGTAGGTTGGGCCTGTAATTCTTTGGAGTTTAGAAGAATGAGAGGAGACCATTTGACCATGTTGAGATTTTTACAGAACTTGACAGGTGATATAGAAAAGTTGTTTACAGTTGTGGTAAATTCTAAGGCAAAGAGGGCATAATCTCAGAATAAGGGATCTCTCTTTTGGACAGAGATGATGAATAATTTCTTATCTCAGAGGGTACTTAATCTGTGGAATTATTTACTACAGAAGGGTGCAGAAACTGGGTCATTAAGTATATTCAAGACTGAGATAGACAGAATTTTAATTGGTAAAGAAATCAAGGGTTATGGAGAGACGTCAGGAAGGTGTAATGAGGATTCTCAGATCAGTCATGATCTCACAGAATGGTGCAGCAGTCTACTTCTGCTCCTATATTTTGTGGTCTTGAGGATTGAACTGGTCCAATCCCACCTTGTGTATCTGGAAATGGAACACCAAATCAGACCAGTGCTGTAATTTCTATGTTTTATTTGTTGTTTACTTTATTTCCTTATGGTAATTAATTTTGGCCCACATTGCTGAGTGACTAAGTCCCTTGTATGGTAAATCCTTCCCTTTATCATCCCTCACTGCTGAATGACTAGGTGAAAGGAAGCCATTGTAGAGCCAGAGTGAACATGTGAAAAAAGCAAGCATGAATATGAGCATCTCTGTTGACACAACTTTCATTTCTTTAGCAGCTGTATTTGATCATTGACCATGCATAGGCCACACCCAGAATTCTTCCAATACCACAGAACCTCTCATAATCTGATCTTTGAGAGAAAGGTTTCCTAATAGCGCCAAAAAGGGATTGTTTCTTATTAGACAATTCACGAGGCAGAAACCTGTAACTGGAGCCTACCTGCCTCTCCTGTTCCCCTGTTACACTTAGGCTTCTGTACACCTCCCAAGACAAACCCAACATTACCCCATTACTATGTCCAATCATCCTGGAGCTTCTAACCATCATCATTAATCTGCCCTTACTTTCCCTCAACCCTCTCTCAGAGACCATTGGTCTACAAAAGAACCTGCCCTATTTCAAAGGCGTGCTCCTTTCCATCACTGCTGATCTGCCATATATGGTGAGTTGCTTTCAATGGGCACAAAGGGTGAGACCACTGCATTATCAGACCCTAGCATAATAGGACTGATCGCCCTTCAGACAGTTCTGCTGCCCTGCCCCTAAACATGCCTTACTGTGTTTTCTGAACATTAATGTACCCTCTTGCAAGCCCACACACTGTGCCCTTTGAGAACTGAAAAATCATGGTCTCTGCCGTACCTGCTTTCTTCCCTTGTGCTGTTGAGTTAGACAAAGACAGAACGTTGCTGGGTGTACCCAACTTTGAACTATCAGGAAACAGGAGGATCAAGTTACCCATGTGCCACTTACTTACTTTTGCTGTGCTAATGAGTATCCATGGCATGCTACTTTACCACTGACAAGCTGGCACCTTTTTCCACTAAACTCAAGCCCAGGGCAGGAAGTAAAAATGTCAGCACATGCTTTGTGAAGTTTCCCTACCCATCACATTTGCAGTTCTGACTAGTATCATTAAATCTCACCAAAATTTTCAGTTCAGGACAGAAGAGTTCTGGCCTGTCCATCTTTTCCAAATTGATATTGCCTCACAGTTTGTTACCATCGCTGTTAAAAATATTGTGACCTCTCAAGTGCCTCTGAACATTTTTTAATACAAGCAGCAGAATGGCTCTGACTCCAAGAGCATGATACGGTGCTTCTGCTGCCAATCTCTTTGGTGTTCGCAGCAGGTTTCCTCTTCTAGTTGCTAGGGAGTAATCCCTTCCCCCAGCTCCTCACTGCTCCCAGCTCTACTTATGGAGGAGGCATTAAAGCAAAGCTCAATCCTAATTCTTCATTTGAAGTATTACTTCCATTGCTTCCAACTTCAGATTTCTCCAAATTGGATCTTCAGTTTGGCCGTTTAAATAATTAAATCTTCACTCACTGTCAGGAAGCAGTGAACGTTGGAGGAAAATGATAATGAGGTGACTATTTTAAAAACCATTGCTGGATGCACTAAATTTAGCTTTCAGTTTTCTCTATGATATCAGAACCAACCTCTGCACTACCTCTCCCTGTACTCCTAGCTTATCTCTGTAAATACCAGTAGTGTCTGGGTGAAAACAATATAATGATCACTTTTCAGGTGCTTGAATCTGTAAAATATCTTTTTACTAGATATTCATTTCTTTTACTGTAAACAATCATACTAATTTAATTACCTTGCCTGCTTTTATTCATTGTTCTTTCTCACTTGAACTGATGTGGTTACTTGGACAACATATGACCATGGGTGAAATGAAGTCAAAATAGTAAATGTATACTGCTGGTATTCACAGAGATATGCTGGAAGTACAGGGAGAGGCAGTGCAGAGGTTGGTTCTGATATCATAGAGAAAACTGAAAGCTAAATTTAGTGCATCCAGCAATGGTTTTTAAAAGTGGTCATCTCATTTTCATTTTTCTCCAATGTTTCCTGACAGTGAGTGAATATTTAATTATTTAAACTTAAATGAACTCCTTAAGATGAAGAATTGGTCAGCAGTTGGAGCAGTCGATGATTGATAGGCGCAGTTGGTGCCAATGGCCAGGGATCAAGTCAGATGGCAGTCAGGTTGAGGCAGACAAATATTGTTTGGCAAGGTTGGATGGTGATGAAAGGATCAGGAGTTGAAAAGGGAGTGGGCGGCAGACAATTCATTGTTAACTGGATTATTGATGAGCTTGGAGGAAATACTTTTGTTCTTCCTAGACCATAGCCACTTACTTCACAGATTCAACATTTTTCACTTTCTTTGAACTTTTAAAATTCCTGGGGTCCTGGAAACCTAGCTAACTGCATTTAAAAATAGAAAGAGGGTTGTTAAACTCAAGGTGCCCAGCTTGTCCCTGGTCCTACTTCTGCTGAATCTGATTTGGACAGGCTTGAGCCCAGTTTGTTTCCTATTTCAGATTTCTTGTTTTTTTTCATCTTCAATTGGTCTCAAACCATCCATTTTTAAAATTTAATACTCAGTTCAAAGTATCAGTTCTGTGTAGAGGATTGCTTTTCATCAGGAAACATAACTTAAGTAGGCCATTTAGTTTTTAATATTCTTTTGCTCTGTCATGCTGTTGACTAAGTTTGATATTCTTAATCATAGCCTTGAAAGCAATCTATTGAGTTTTTACAGTCAACTGCCACTGTATTTATAAAACCATCAATTTTCAACTTCATAGACTTTATTCACTAAACCTCTCCTCTTTTAATAATAAATTATTCATCCACCTAACATTTCATTTTGCAAAATCTTGATAGTAGGATGAATGAGAAGATAACTGGTGCATGTTCAAAAATGATTAACGCTAGTTATTATTCATTATATTCTGGCACAGAATCAAATGATATTAAAATGAAATAGATGCAGACATACACAATATTCATAACTAAAAAGTAAATGCTTACTCCATAATACTTACACTTGCTGATATCTGTCAGTTTAGTGCTATATGCCTATAAAATGTCAAGGATCACATAATTCCAAAAGAGTAACTCTGAGGTAATGATTAAAAATAGTTTTTAAAAATGTGCTTGTTTTTAACTCTGTTGTACACCTGTGAAAAAGTAGAGTTGAGCCTCCAAAGGTACCCAATGCACCATGTTTTGAAGAGATAACATCTTGATTTGCATTGCACATTTAAATTGGAGGCATAGAATCCCTACAGTGTGGGAGCTGGCCACTTGGCCCATCCATACCCATCCTCCAAAGTGCATCCCACCCACACCCACTCCCATTCCCCTATTCCTGTAACTCTGCATTTCTTATGGCTAATTCACCTCGCTTGCAAATCCTTGGACACTACAAGGCAATTTAGCATGGCGAATCCATCTAACCCAAAAATCTTTGCACTGAAACCACAGCACCCAGAGGAAATTCACACAGACATAGGGAGAATGGCAAACTCCACATCTAGACAAGTCGCTAGAGGCTGGAATTGAGCTCGGGTCCCTGGTGCTGTGAGGCAGCATTAAGCCACTGTGCCATGCATGTCCTAAGCTTCCATTTGGAGATCTCACTATTGTCATGACCAATTCTAAGTTGCCCACAATTAATATTTTTGTATGTAGATTTGTATATTTATTATCCTTTGAGTGAGAGTCAATTTTAAATGACTCACGAGCAAGCCTTTGGCCATAAAAGGTTTTTTTTTCCACATCTTTGCCTTGGACATTACTAAGAAACTGTGGGTGGAATTTTATCTTCCCTGGAATAGGGTGGGCAATGCCAAGAAAGTTGGGATAGTACAGAAAAAAACGAGAAAAATTAGAACCTTAAATTTGACAAAAAATTTGCTATTTTCCCCTTAAGCTTTAATTGGTGACTACCTTATTATGATGCATTTTTATCTTATTATTAGCGGAAACTGCTTAACTCATATGGCCCTTGCCTCCTTCCATGAGAATCTAGATAGCAGTATTTTCTAACGTAAGAGTCAGAGTGACTATCTGGTGGCAGCTGCCCACTGTTTGTTTGTCTGGGCCTTCGCCCAATTCTGTCTTAATGACAATGTCCTTGCATGCTCCATGGACACCATCCTCCCTCACTGTTCATCCCCATGAGTTGGCATCTGCCAACCACCAGCCTCACTACATCATCATATCCGCTCTCAGTCCAAAGAGTGCTCTCTAAGAGCACTTCACATTGGAACTCAGGGACACCTACAACTGCCATTCTCTGGCAGTTTGTTTTGAGAGCAGGGACAAAATCCATCTCTTGCATCTACACAGTTTGCATCTTATAAATTTTAACTTATTTTCTTAGTGCTCACTGACTTTACACTTACTGAGTAGCTGCTAGCTTCAGTGGCTTGTGTTGCGTTCTGGCATAGAAGGGGAGACAGGAAGCTTATCATGTTTGTGATCACTGAACCATCAGGATGGCAATGTTACTGCATGGTATCGTGCTATATCGATGTCACGCCTACACTGTGATGATACTATGGCTTGAAGAGGTGTATTTTGTCCTTTTTCTTAAGAGAAGTTTTAGGGCAGAGATGACAAGCAGTTTGTGCAGAGCCATGAGAGTAAGCAGCCTGTGAGGACTTGAGCTCTTTTGTTTGCAAAAGTTGGAACATTAGAAGCAGCCTGGATGGATGGAGGGATCAAATAAGATGGCAGTCAGGTTAAGGCAGACAAATATTGTGTGGCAAGGGTTGGATGGTAGTTTAACAGCTGTATTAGTGTGTTGAGTTTATGGGCTTCCATGTTGCCAAGAGGTCTGAGTAGTCTGGTAGTCATTTCTGAGATGTCTTTGTTGTAGGGGAGAGTGGCTAGGGTTTCTGAAGGTGTTTTGTCTGCTTGTTGGAGTTTGTTGCTGAGAAGTCGGTGGACTGTGTTCATTGGGTACCTGTTCTTTTCGAATACACTATATAGATGATTTCCTCTGCTCTGTGTAGTTCCTCTGTGCTGGGGTGTCTAGTGGCTGGTTGAAATAATGTTCCACCAACACACTAAAGCAGCAGCTAATGAACTTGAAAGACCCTATACAGACAACAAACAAAGTTAATGTCATTTTCAAAATACCTTGCAAGAACTGTAACAAACACTACATTGGAAAACAAGCAGAAAACTAGCCATCAGGATACATGAACACCAATTAGCCACAAAAAGACATGACCTACTCTCATTAGTATCCTTACATACAGATGAGGAAGGATACCACTTCGATTGGACAACACATCCATCCAAGGACAAGCCAAACAGTGACAGATGCGAGAATTCCGAGAAGCATGATATTCCAAATGGAACGTTATCAACGAATACATCGACTTGGATCCCATTTACCACCCGCTGAGAAAAACAACAGGAAATTACATCACTATGGGAAATGATGTCACCACAGGAAATGACATCACCCCAATTCAAAGAAACCTAAACACAAATATAGAAAGCGGGCCATGCCACCAGTGTTTCATCTGGAGGCTCACTGATGATGTTACCTAGTATGGTGACAAAATGTCTGAAAATGAACCTTTCAGCTCAGCGAGCAAACCTACATCCATATTAGAAGGGGTGTTGGCCTGGTTCATAACAACAACATGTAGCAAACATTGTCTGTGCTTCAACCAAATAGCCACATCTAGCAGTGTCGGCAGTGACAAGCAGTTCCACCTCTTCTCCATGAGACTGATGCTGAAGAGTCCATTTTTCAGAAGATGACAACCATTGCACCAATTAATGCATTGCTGTGACATTATCCAAAAATGAATGCTGAGCCAAAGACTGAGTTATTGGGGTACATTGGTGCTATAGGGCCAGAAAGAGGATATTCTGTGTTTGTGCACATACTGACGTGATGGAGAAAAGAAGGAAATAATGCCAGTCTCTCCAGAGTTCAACATGACCCCATTGACCTCTGGATTTAAACAGTGTGTAGTTCAAAGCATGTGGGAAATCTCAGTGAAATAGACATATGGGTGATTATCATATACAAGTTAAGTGACGAATAATTGAAAAGGTAATTCTGCATCTTAGGTTTAAGTATTAGCACACCAATTTCTCAGGCTGCCTGATCTTCGTTCGGGTCAAAAAAGCAAGAACACATTGGGAATTAAAAGGTCTGTGGAACTGACGGGATGGAAATTCTTTAATGCTGTACCAGGACAGCTGCTTCCTTGTCACAGTAAAAGGCTTTTACTCACAGGATTTGTTCAAGACTGTGGTGTTGCTGTTTTGCCAGGAATCTCGCACAATTTATAAGTCATTTCTGCTACCTTGGATGTTTTGCTGTATTGATATAGGTACGCACTTCACAGCAGTCAGCATGAGAGCTGATAATACTGCTCTGCATTGGACCGCTGATGAGATGCAAGAGAATCTGCACCAGCAGCAGCAACACCACCATAGGGACCAGTAGCAACAACGTCAGGAGAAGTAGCAGCTTTCTTCTCTTTAATCTGCATCCCCTCTTCCACAGGGCAGAGGGGATGAATACAGTGCTCCAGCTTAAAGGTAGTGACACCCCAGCAGAAGGTCGCTGGCAGAGGATCAGCTTTCTGGCATCACAGAGCACCACTACCTCAGGAGGCTCAGATTTTCTTGGCATATTATTGTTGACAACAGTTACTCTCTGGATCAAGTGCCCTTTAATTCCCACTGGGGCAGGTAGGCACATATTGCCAGTGGCCCAGGGAGTGATTGAGGATTGACAAAGCTTCATTAACTTTATTTTTGCTGCAAACCTCAGACCAATGTTTACATTATCATCAGTGTAAATATTTAGACTGAACCCTATTCAATCAGCTGTTAGTTTTCTTAAAATATATTTTCCTAAAATGGCCTGTTACAACTCAGGGAATGAATAAATAATTGACTACACAAGTAACTAAATTGATGGTAAATGTCAAGAGTTGATTTAAGCCAGTAACATACACAATTCTACTGTCTTATTATCAAAAGATAGCAAATGCGGTAGTAATAGGGAATTTTGACAGAAACATCTCAGGATTTCATCTGTGATTTTCTTCAACTATTTTCAAAATGTGTGAGTGAAAATAGAAACAGATTAGTGGAAGACACTTTCAACTGAAAGCTTTTAGCATTAAACTGGTCCAACAGCAATAGCCCATAAATGAGATAACCTTTGTGGAGCTTTAACCATCAATTGATTTATTCTTTAGCTATCTCCTTGATGAAGCAGATAGAACACAATACAAAGCCACATAACATGAAAAATGACAGACTAACTGATAAAATACAATTTTTAAATGTCAGTATGAAACAGTGAAATCTGTCACAGGGGAAAAATATAGGATTGACAGCAAACAATTTGATGCTGCACCATATAGCCATCTCATAAATAGCAAACATTGTAAATATTACTTACATTTTATACTTCCTTCTTCTCAATCTTCACATTTTTAAACTGAATCTTAATTTGGTTTATAAAGCCAATACCAAATAGTACTAAGTACACCTTACATTAAAACAGGATGCTAAATTTAATTACAGAATGAAATTCAACTTCACTAAAATCACCACATCAATTGAAACCTCATGGTGCGAATCATGTCTGATTTCCATCCCATCTTACCACATGCCATTCCTGGAGAAACTCTCCACTCAATGGAGGTCCTCCATAAAACCAGCATCTCTTTTTGCAGCCAAGGTCCACAGTGCACCAACAAGAGAACTACCATCTCAAAGGTGTGCTGCTTGACTGTGAAAGGAGTGAGAGGAGTGAGGAGAGAAGGGGATACTGGCACTTCTAAGGAGAACCCACAGTTCCTTGTGAACATAATGATGGAAAAGAGAGCAGTCCTCTGCCTGGAGGATCAGCAAAGGACACCAAACGTGTGGCCAGAGACCACCACCTGGGTTAGTTCCATCTCTGGGGTGGACTGAGGGACCGAGCACGAGGAAGGTCAGTGATCTTCTCTATTCTGCCAGGGTAACTGCAAAGTTCTGCTCACGTCTTCCTTACATTTACCTGTGTCATCAAAGCTTCTGCTTTGACATCCCTGACGCTACATGGAACACCACCTTTCACTTACTCTTGTTTCCCCAAAGCTTCCCACAGCACTAACCCTGCATGCCTTCCTCACTCCCTCAGAAAACCTCATCATTCCTCCCCCAGCTGTGGCCACCTACTTGTTTCCTTTAATTATACCATTACAGGAAAAGATATCCCAAAACAGTTCAGAGCAACATAGGACCAGTGCTGCATGCCTGTGTTCTCAGCCCTTCTGTGGAAAGTCTGCTTGCACTGGCAACAGAAGACACAGGATTCTCTGAGAGGAATGGGAGACATCCATGACCTGACCCCCACGTAAGTGACACTTCTCATCCCCCTGGACCAGATACATTAACTAGGCATTGATCATCACTAAAATAAAGCAACTAACTGTGGATGTCGGAAATTTGAACAGAAATTACTGGAGAAACTCAGCATGTCTCACAGCCCTATGGAGAGAAAGTACAGTTAACATTTCAAGTCCAGTCCGTTCTGAAGAAGGGTCACTGGATTTGAAACATTAGCTCTGGTTTCTCTCTGTGGATACTACTGACCTTCTGAGTTTCTCCAGCAGTTTCTATTTTTGTATCTTACACCATTACTAATCTAATGCATCTATATCTTGTCCTTGTCTAGCAGTGACTCTCCCTCACTTTTAGAATGTCCTTCCAATCTCTTTCATAACATTCTAACTTACATTATATTGATTATAACTCTCCAGCAGTGTGCTTCCATTCTACTCGTTCTAACGTCCAGCACACATATCTCTGATTAAATCAAAGTAGCATCATGTACATCAACAACATGAACATTCCATTTTCCTTGAAGCAAGGTGACTAGATTATTTTTCAAACTGTCATTTTGTGTTGTGAGTAGCAAAATTTGCCTTGCCTAAAAGTACAGAAATCTTGTTACAATTATACAGGGCGTTGGTAAGACCATTGTCGAGAGTATGGTGCTAGAAAATCACAGCAGGTCGGGCAGTATCTGAGGAGCAGGAGAATCGATGTTTTTGCCCGAAACATCGATTCTCCTGCTCCTCGGATGCTGCCTGACTTGCTGTGCTTTTCCAGCACCACACTCTCGGCTCTGATTTCCAGCGTCTGCAGTCCTCACTTTCTCCATTGGTGAGACTATACCTAAAGCAGTGTGTGTTACACCTCAAGCTGAAGGACCAAAATTCACAGATGTACCTATATTTCATCATTTAGTTCATGCTGATGGTTAACTTTTGAGCATGTACTATCTTACATAGGTTGAGTTAATGTTGTAAACAACATGCAAAACATTAAACCCAAGTATTGGAATGCATTTGGTTATCATTATGTTGTGTTTACTATTTTGTACGCTTTTTAAAGTGGACATATGCTTGCATTCAGCAGTTCAAGATAGCTCACTAAGTTGATTCATGGAATGAACATGTTTTCTCATAGGGAAAAGTTGACTCAGTAGATCTTCCACTAAAGTTTAGAAGAATGACAATTAGAAATTACTAATACATGTAGAATTCTGGTGATGCTTGACGCATTAGATAGATAGAAGTTATTTCCTATTTTGGGGGAAGCTAGAACTAAGTGACTCAGTGTCTGAATAGGGAATGTTACCATTTAAAATGGAAATGAAGAGGAATTTATTCTCTGAAAGGTTGGAATTTTCTACCTAATTGTCCAGTGGAGTGCAGGCACAATCCAAACAGCCATGGTCTACTTGAATGGTGCTTACTGAATGGTCTACTCCTGCTCTTATTTCTTATGTTTAGTCTAACAACAGAAAGCGAGACTCTGTCTCTCCTAAACAAAGATGAAAATCCTAAAGCAGAACCAGCAGTGAGGATCTCTCACCCTGTCTTGGTTGAACTATTGTGAGGACCTGATTAGATTAAATATTGGAATTTCTAACTGACTCTCATCTGCATTCATGTCTGATGTGGAGACTTTGTTGGTTCTATGGCTGTCAGCATTTCAATCTTGTCTGCATTTCTCAACCAGAAATCCACAGCTCTTATGAAAATATCCAAAATGGTGGTGGAGTTGGACTGCTCAGCTGGAAGTTGTCTGCTTCGTCCATTTCTTTTTTTCTCTTTTGTGTTGTTTTTCCCTCTTTCTTCTCAGCGATGTCCTGAACTCACGGCCACAGTGTGGGCCTGGCATGGAGATCTCTCAGCCCGGCATGGAGATCTCTTGGCCTGGTTGGAGATCTCTCCGTCGGACATAGCGATCTCTTGGTCTAGTGTGGCCTCAGTGTGGACTTCTGGCCTTGAGACGATTCTAGAGGGGTCTCCTGGCCTAGAGAGCCTCAAGGTGAAGCTCAATGCTGTCTGGAGTCTAGGTACTGACATGGACTGGGTTGGAAGGAATGTTATTCTGAATTTCATATTTCTTTATTTTTCTAATTTATTCCTATGCTGTATAATGCTGGATGTTTTATTTCTTTATTTTTGTAATTTTCTTCCCCGTAAGAATTTGTACTTAAGAATCTGTACCGAGGTACCTTTGCACCTAAAATGGCACCTTAAGTGGCAACTTGTAAACTTCACTTTACACGTGAGTACATGTGATAATAAAACTTAACCTAATTCCAAAGAAATCCCATTTTTTAATCTTTTGAGTTTGGGCTCTTGGTATTTTTTCCTTTTTGTTCTTTTATAAACTCGCATCATCTCTATGGAGTTGTATTGCTTTGTCTGTCATGTGATTACGTATTTTTGCGATAAAGAGGAAATGCCTAAATATTGCATTGTAGCGTCATTGTTAACCAGTTTTGCCTTTTATTGTAAGAATAACTTCTGCTTCTAACAAGCAAGATTTTTTGAGTTTATAAAATAAACTTTGTTGAAGTCTCTTTATTATTCTAAATAACAGCAATAAAGAAAAACACATTGACCATTTTGGTAATTAAATAAGATAGTTACAGTTTGGTTTGTCTTGTGGAATATTGGGGCTTGATTTTGAGTGTACTTCTCATGTTGGCATTGTAATAATATGGAGGTGTTGCCAGAGGACAAGAGAACTGCAATTATTACATGCATCCTTTTGAAAAAAAGTACACAAATAAATAAACTGTGTACCAATCAGTTTAATCTTGCAACAGAAAGGCATTATAGGAATAATAATTCAAGACAAAATTGACAGTTACTTTGGCAGATATGGATTAGCCGAGGAAAGCTGATATTGATTTAATGAGGAAAATCACATTTAACTAACTTGCTTTAAATTTTTTAAATGAGGTTAAAATCATAAACCACCTGGTTATAGACCAACAGGTTTATTTGCAAGCGTCGCTTCCGGAGTGCTGCTCCTTCATATAGATGAAATGTGGTTGGAATTCCAAAAAGGCATCTTATAAAATGCCACACAACACATTTGTGAGGAAAATAGGAGTTCATGGAATTAAAAGGACATTGTGAACATGTCCAAGGTTGGTTGTGACCGGAAGCAGAGCCTTAAGCTGAATACATGACATGGATCATAAAAGCAAAGAAGGTACAATGGGCCTTCATAAAGTTTTGTTTTGGCCCTAAGTGGAGAGTATTTTGTGTTTAATTCTGAAATATACTGCTTGAAGAGTGGTGATAGGTTTGAGGGTGATGAATCTGTGGAACCCACATTGCCACAGAAAGCTGTGGAGATTGGCTTTTGATTAGTAAGGAGATCAAAGATCATGGGGAGAAGGCAGGACAATGGGGCTCAGAAACGTGGCAGCCACAAGCAAGTGCTGGAGAAGGCTCACTAGGCTGAATGGCCTAATTCTGCTACTGGAGCTTATGATCTTGTGGTCTGAGGACAGCAAATTCAGTGGCATTCCAAAGGTAATCAGATCAGTACTTAAACATAAAAAACATGAGGCAGTGGGGGAGAAAACAAAAACAAGGAAATATAACTAACTGAGCTGCTTTTGCACAGAGCTAAAATGGACTCGTCGGGCTGAATGATCTCCTTCTATACTGTAACCATTCTATGATCCCAGTGTAGTTTTCTTTTTAATCTTAATGAACTGTGTCACTGCATTTCTACTGCTAGGTTCTTGTATTTCTGAACAACATTTAGATATTTATTTTCAAAGGAAGGCTACCTGCTTCTTCCAATAAAATTCACTCCCTCATACTTAGCTATGTTTCACTTCATTTGCCAATTACAGATGTGAAATCTGTACAAATAGTAAGTGGCAATTTTCACTGGATATTTTTCAAATGTAGCGTGTTGCTGAGGTGACCTAACTGGACTGTTCAGCAGGAATGTCAGTCTCCTCCACAATTAGTGAAAAATAACGTAAAGGAGTTGAACATGTAAGAGAATGGCTACCTGGAAGACTATCAATTTCTTGCTGAGATGCCCTGAGAATGCTCCAGGCACTAAAAAAATTCAACTCTACAGAAAGCCTACAGGAAGAGAAACTACAGGGATCAAGTGAAAAAAGAAATAAAGAAATCAAGGAGAGGGTATGGAAAAATATTTAGCAAGCAAAATAAAAAGAAAAATGTTTTTCCAGGATATAAAGAACAAAGGGACAATTAAGGAAAAAGTGGAATTTATCAGAGATGAAGAAGGGAATTTTTGTGAAGATGCAGAGGACATGGGAAGAATTTTAAAAGATTTGTTTTATTTTTGTCTCTACATTCACAAAGGGATGATATAGGTATAGTATTCTAGCAGAATAGTATGAAATATTGATCAAAATAACCATCGTAATTAAGAGATGAAGTTAGAGGAGTTGGAATCCTTGAAAGTGGAGAAGTCACCTGGGCCAGATAGATTGTTCCCTAGGATTTTGAAGGAGGTAAGGGAGAAAATAACAGATACACCGAGGATTATTTTCCAATCTTCACTGGATAAGGTGAGATGGATGAATGCAAATGTGGTTCCATTGTTTAAATGGGCAAAAAGAAAATGCCAAACAATTATAAGCCAATTAGTCTTTCTTCATTGGTTGGAAATTTGTTAGAATCAATCCTGAGAGACTGGATAAACTATTATTGAGAAAGGCATGGATTAGTCTGGGATAATCAGCATGGCTTCATTAACGGCTTACAAATTTGCTTGAATTCTTTGAGGAAGTGACAAGGAGGATCAATGAGAGTAGTGCAGTGGATGTTATCTACATGGATTTTAGTAAAGCATTTGACAAGGTCCCCAATGCCAGACTGGTCAAAAATGTAAAAGTCCATGGGATACAGGGTAATTTATGGAATTTGATCCAAAGTTGGCTTCATAACAGGAAAGAAAAGGTAATAATTGATGGCTGCTCTTGCAAATGCAAAACTGTTTCAAGTGGTATTCTGCAGGGCTCAGAATTTAGACCCCTGTTGTTTGTTTTTTATTATTAAAGATTTGGACTTAAATATGGAGGTACAATTGGGAAATTTGCAGAAGACACAAAAATTGGCCACATAGTGGATAGTGAAGAGGACAGCTGTAAGGTCTAAAATGATATAGTTGGGTTGGTGGGGTGGGCAGGAAAGCGGCAGATAGAGATCAACTCTGATAAGTGAGAGGTAATGCATTTACATAGGTTAAACAGCAAAAGGGAGTACACAATAGATGGGAATATACTAAGAGGGGTAGATGAAGTGAGATCTTGGCAAACAAGTAGTAGTAGATCCCCAAAGGTAGTAGTACAAGTGGATAAGGTTGTGGAGAAGGCATATGGAATGCTCTCCTTCATGGGCTGAGATACTGAATACACAAGTAGGGATATAATGATGAAACTGTATAAGACATTGATGAGGCCACAACTGGAGCATTGTGCAGTTCTGGTCACTACATTACAGGAAGGACATAATTGCCTGGAGAAAATTTAGAGAAGTTTTGTTAGAATGTTGTCATGACTGGACAATTGTAGCTACGAAGAGAGTTGGGCAAGGTTGGAGTTGTTTTCCTCAGGACAGAGAAAGCTGAGAGGTATATATGGTTGAGGTATACAAAATTGTCAGGGGTGGAGATAATGTAGATAGGAGGAACCATTTCCCTTGTCGACATCATAGATTGATGCTAAGTGGCAGAAGGATTACCAGGGGATGTAAGGAAAAACCTTTTTACATACAGACTGATGAGTGTCTAAAATTCAATGCCTGACTTAGTGGTGGAGACCCTAAACTCTTTTTTTAAAGTGCCTAAATCTGCACCTTAAGTGTTATAAGCTTCAGAGCTATGGGCTGTGTGCAGGAAGATGGGATAAGAAAGGGCATTTGTCTGTCTTTGGGTTGGCATAGATAAGATGGGCAGAATGATCCCCAACTGTGGAGACCATTTTATGGATCTATAATTCTACCAGCTGAGCACTGATACAGTGACAGCCACTTAATCAGAAGAATATCAGAGAGAAAAGCAATGGGATCCTCAGACAGTGTTTTAAATGTGAGAATTGAACTTGGCTGAATAGTATCTTCAGATTTCTGGTAATTTGCTCCATGTTGCACAATCTGACGATAAAGGAGTTTGAACATGGAAGCATCCCTTTTCTAACTTCTTTTAATATTGATAAATTCATCAGACCTGAGATCTTAGCCCCTCTAAGTATGATTGGTCTATTAATGATGGTTTTTATTTTTATCTTAAATTGGAAAGGGTGAGAAGAGATTTACATGGATGTTGCCGGATCTGGCAAGTTCAAGTTATAATGAGAGGCTGGATAGGCTGAGATAGTTTTCACTGGAGTGTAGGAGGTTGAGAGATGATATTACAAAAGTTTATAAAATCATCAGAGACTATTTTCCCAGGGCAGAAATGGCTATCACAAGGGGGGGGGGGGGGTAATTTTAAGGTGATTGGAGGAAGGTTTAGGGGAGATGTCATAGGTTCATTCTTTACACAGAGAGTGGTGGGTGCATGGAACGCACTGCTTGCGGTAGTAGTAGAGTCAGACACATTAGGGACAAGTAAGTCACTCTTGGATAGGTATTTGGATGGTAGTACAATGAAGGGTTTGTAGGTTCGTTTGATCTTAGAGTAGGATAAAAGGCTGGCATGACATCAAGGGCCGAAGGGCCTGTACTGTACTATGTTCTATATGAGAGGCATATCTAAGGTGAATATCAAAGGTCTTTTTTCCAGGGTAGGGGAGTTCAAAACTAGAGGGCACAATTTTAAAGTGAGAGGACGAAGATTTAAAAGGCACCTGAGAAGCAACTTTTTCACACAGAGGGTGGTTCATATGTGGAATGAACTGTCAGATGAAGTAGTATATGGAGCTATCGTTACAACATTTAAAAGACATTTAGACAGGTACATGAATAGAAAAGGGTTTAGAGGGAGGTGGGCCAAATGGAGACAAATAGGACTAGTTTAGTTTGGGAAACTTGGCCGACATGGGCAAGTTTGACTAAATGGTGTGTTTTGTGCTGTATGACTCAATGAATCTATTTGTGGTTTAATTGCTTTGGACAAATTTGCATCACCATCTTAAAATCAATATGGTGATGTTGTCCATGGTGCAGTTGTAGTGTTCCTACCTTTGAGCCAGGAAACCTGAGTTCAAGATCCACCTGTTGTAGAGGCGTGTCATAACATTGCTGAACAGGTTTGTCAGAAAATAGATTTTTTTAAAATATGGTTGGGGTCATTAAGATATCAGGGAAAAAAAAAGGCATCTGTCTATTGGCTATATATTTGAACCAAAGGATCTGTTTCTGTGCTGTATGACTCTTTATATATTTTTGCTTTCCTTTTCAAAGTCATGGATGCTTATAAATACTGAAAATAATTGCTTAATATGACTGTCACTTTCTTGTCTTTGCAGTTGCATTTTTTGTGAATCTTAATGACCCATTGCATATTCTGATCGTTCATTTGTAATTTGGATGCCTAGAGAAAACTATTTCTTGTTATATTCCTTGACAACTTAATTGTCTAGTTTCTATTTGTCCATCTATTTTTAATTGGTTTCATGACTACTTCATATTTTCTTTTGTCATTCTTTCGTTTGTCTATGAACTGAGTGTATGACATTTTCTTTAGTTTCAATTTTGACTAATTTAATTGTTAATCCATGATTTCTCCCTACACTGTCGAGGCCATTCATGCTTCGAAATGAAATATATATTTTCCTGGTCTCTATTAATCAGCATTTTAAATTATTTCAACTGCTGTTCTAGTGCATAGCCAGTAATATTGTAATAGTTTATTTTCCTTTGTTCCATTCTTAACTCATCAGAATGATCTTTTTAGCTAATTTATATTTATATTTGATCTTAGCTGGATCATACATGCAGTTCTGGATGCCACAGATTAGAAAGAATGGTGCCGAAGAGATCCGCATGAAAGGTTCCAGGGATGAGAAACATCAGTTAATGGGATAGCTTGAAAAAGTTAGAATTGTATTCTTTCGAGAAACGAAACTCAGAGATCTAATAGAGGTACTCAAAATCATAAGGCGTCTGGACAGAGTTGATCTGATGGAACTGTTTCCACTTGTGAAAGGATCAATAATAAGAAAGCACAGATATAAAGGAATTGGCAAAATTCAACAAAAACATTATTAGAGAAATATCAGCTTTAGTTTCAAAGGAGAGTTAGACTGCTATTTGAAAAGGAACAGTGTGCAGGGCTACAAGGTGAAGAAGGAAGGATGGCATTAAGTGGAGTGCTGAATTGGCCTCCTTCTGACCTTTAATAATTCTGATTACTGTGGTCTTTGTCCTTCATATGTCCTCCTCAATATTTAAATTAAACCTGTGTCTGATTACCTAGCCACTCTCCCATAATTACTGTTTTCAAATCCTTTGATTATTCACCTATTACCACATTCAGTTGATAGCCTTCTTCTTAGAATTTCTTTTTACCCATTGGGTAAAAAAGCTCACTGTATAGATTCCCTTTTCCTATTTCACAACCTTTTCATGCCAGTTTATTTGATATATTCACAAGTTCCTGTGATTATTATTCCATATGTTTTAATGATTTCAAATATTTTCTTGTTTGTTCTTCTTGCCCTTTTATACTACAAGGAGCTCAGTGTAGTGTGACGAATTTATTATGGTTATTATACCAACTATTCTATCCTACACTCCCAAATTTACTTTTGGGCCAATACTGGCAAGGCAGGTACGCTTGTATTTCTTTCTTCAACTAGCTAAGGCACTTGTGGAGGCATGACAACTGAAAGCTCACCCAATTTATATGAACAATTTGCACTTTTACTGATTATCTCTGGTTTTCGTTAGTTTATTCTCACTTGTACATAAGGAAATCGTAATACACACTGGAAAATGATTTTATGCAAATCTGATCTGGATTCAATAGTTCTGTGAAGTGTATTTATGGTAAGACCATTGCCGCAATTGCCATGGATAACTGACAAGAAGGTTGATTTTAAAACTGAAAGCTTTGTATATTGGGAGCTTCAAATTGGTTCATTATTCATGTACTGCCAATCTCATAGATGAGCAAAGATCTCTCAAAGAAGAGTGCACTTAATTAGCAGCAGACTATAATATATTCGCTCATGAAATCTTAAAATTTGTTTCCGCGCTAGCAAATTATATCAAGAACTACATATCTAAGGCTGTCTTTCAGTGCCCTAATATTAGGCAAACCCATGTTAGCCAGATAAGTAATGAGACTATTGGGATTCAATCCCTGGAATTCTGCCTTCATTCCCATCAAGTGGTATTTTGAAGGCTATGGGATAAGAGTGCTGGTTGTGATCCTATGTTGGCAACTCCATTCAGTTTCTGAAACAGATGTGTTTCACATCGGCTGAGAAGTGTCATGGACTAAGGGGAACATTGGTTTTAGAGTTGGGTATCATTTGACAACTCAGTTTAAAAGTTGCTATTGACGTCACGTTATAATACAATTTTGCATGAGATGTTATGTGTGTTTTTAATGCACTGATGGAACATTATTGCTTTCAACAGTTATTGGGATTTGAATATCAGTGTGTACCATGGGCTAGGCTCTTATTGATTGGCAGGTAGCCAGCGATTTAGTGTTTGAAGTAATGCGACAGACATCTGAGTTGTTTGATTGACAGGTCAGCCATCCATTCAGATTCTGAAACACTGGAAGCAATGTATTCGGTTGTGACGATTTTATTGATACAACTGTCCAATGAAGTCTCATAATAATCATTTAGCTGAGCCTAAAACCTATTAATAGATTCAGCTGAGTAGGACTCATTGATGGAAATGTGAGAAAGACATGATTGACACTTATGTGGCCTCTTAACACAATTATATATTTTATAAAGTAGTTTGCAAACGTTTGTACATTTTGACAATTTTATGACTAGTTAAGGTTGTTTTTGTAAACAGAATTTGAATGGTTTTGTGTTTTATTGACAGTTTTATGAAATCTGAGAAGGTTTAACACTTTTTTGAAGTTGAGGTTGGATGCTCATTTTATTTTCATTTTACAGATCCATGATATCTCAATGACTTTCCGATACTATTATGGAGCTCTTGAGCTCTGTTCATTATACTGGGTGAAGGGCATAGAGGATATGGCAGGATGAAGGATATGGTGGGGTAGGGTTAGTATGGTGAGTGGGAGGAGAGTGGATGGAGATGGTGAGATGGGGGATATGGTGAGTTGGTGTAGACAAAGATTGAGGACCATTGTGTCTGTACTGATATTCAGAACTGGGCTGATGTCTCAGTGAACAGAGGTGGGTCATCCAATCTGCCACCTCAATATGTGCCAACCTCTGTTTCTGGCTTAAGTTTGCATCAGGAGCTAGTAACCCCAACTCCAGTCCAACTTCACTATCGCACTGTGAAAATAATGTGGAAAGGCACTACCAGGTAGGAGGCAATTTGCTACGGTGAGAAATCTCCAGTCTTGCAATTCATATCTCAAAGAGAAAAAACCAGATTCCTATAGAGTAATATTTTCTACTGAGGTCAAACCTCTTATACAAGCATGAGGTCAATTCATCTTTATTATGAAAGAACAGAATTATTTTATAATTAATTTAGTCAAGAGAAATGCTTTACTTGAGAGATAATAAATAAATGTATAAGTTCATAAAGCTGCTTGGTAGCTGTCATTCTGGGGTGTGACAATTGTGTGGTAATTCACTTGTCAGAATTCTGCTCACTGACCTACACTAGTTGAAAATTAGTTTACTTTTCAAAAGTCAAATCCTATTTGCTCATCTTTTAATGGTATAGCACCTTTCTTTCTACAACTCTCAAAGATATCAGTTCTCCTCAATTTTGGCTTGTTAAACTTTGAAAAGATAAGCCTATGCTTTCAGTTGATATGACCTTAAGCTTGAGACATCCCTCCTTAAATCTTTCCATCTTCATTAACTTCATTATCCTCTTTGAGAAGCAACTTAGAATGTACCTCTTTGACAAAAGTTTGATCTACCCTATATGTGATATAGTGTGAAACTTTGGACCAGGAGGACTGAGTTCAAGTCCCATCTGCTCCAGAGGGGTGTGTGATAATGTCTCTGAATAAGTTGATTAGAAAAATAGGTTACATTTAAAACAAATTCAGAATCAAATGCTAGAGCTCCATCAAATATATTTCTCTGAATACAGTATGTGCTGCAGCTGATACATTGTTGTAAATTAAGCTGACTGTAGTGCAAAAGTGAACAATGTGGCATTCTATATGTGTGTGTGTATAGAATTTGTGTGTAACAGTATTGCTCTTAAATAATTGGAATAATATAACAACTCTATTGTAATAGGCATAGAGTCATACAGAACGGAAACAGACCCTTCTTTTCAACCAGTCTATGATGACCATAGTTCCAAAATAAACTAGTCCCACATCCCTCCAAACATTTATATGTACTTATTTAAATGTCTATTGAACATTGTAACTGTAAAATCTTGAATCAAAATTGGATTAGATTCCCTACAGTGTGGAATCAGGCCCTTCGGTCCAACAAGTCCACCCCCCTTGACTAATGCACCTAACACTTTGGGCAATTTAGCGTGGCCAATTCACTAACCTGCACATTTTTGGACTGTGGGAGGAAACCAGAGAACCCAGAGGAAACCCACGCAGACACAGGGAGAATATGCAAACTCCACACAGACAGTTGCCCGAGGTGGGAATTGAACCCGGGTCCCTGGTGCTGTGAGGCAGCAGTGCTAACCACTAAGCTACCATACCACTCTATATCTTTAGCTTCTCCAATGAGCACCACTTTGGGAGCACATTCAGAACCATGATGCAGTGCTTTAAAGAAAATATCTACAAGTCCTTCAACAGGACAGACAAAGATCACTAGTAAAAACAGTTTTTCAGATGCCTTCACAACTTGCAACATTTTTTTAACAGAAGTTTCCATTTGAAGTAGTGATTGTATGGCATCTCCTGACAATGTTACAATGAATCTTAGACGACCAAGACCAAGTATCTGACAGCATGTGTGAGAGTGACAGAAACTTAATGTTTTTAAATGTTAACTCTATTTAGCTTTCCAAGATGCTACCAGACCTGTTGAATTATACCAGCAGTTTTTCTTTGTATTCCAGATTTCCAGCATCTGCAGTATTTTGCTATTATTGACAAGATGAAGAATGTTCCAAGTTAAAATATGTTTGCCCTGATTTTATTTTCTTAACTAAGGGCAGACATTGTATCTCAAAGTCAGAAGTTTAGTACAATTGTCATTGGTTAATTTTATTATTACACAAAGGCACAAGATAATGATTTCCACAACAAAAGACTCAGTCTCTATAAATTATTCCAAAATCACATGTTTTCAGTAACATAAGGAACCTCATGATAATTAAGAGTCACTCTAAATGTAAGCCGCTGTAAAATGCAAGTTAGCTTGCTTTCACCTGCTGCAAATCTGAAGTTTCCCTTGGCACCTTGGGAAAAGATTTCATAGTGATTTTTTCCTTCTTGGTATTCTAAACTCTGCTATTATCCATTGGTAGTAATTTGCATTTAACTGCTTATCTGCACATAGCAGCTTTTCTTCGAATCAGAAGCATACTGCTTTGTTATTAAAAAATATATTAAAATGGAGGTGAAGACTTTTCAAGAGCCCTCACTCTGCACAATAGAATAAGGAAATGTTAAGAAATGTGGTTGTTAATCAGTTGTGGTCCACTAAATTTAGAACAAGACTGAACTACTTTTTTTTGTATTAAAAGCAGAAAATGCAGGGAACATTCTGCAAATTAGGCAGAAACCTGGGAGACAAACAGATTTAAATGTTTCAAGTCAATGCTCTTCTATTAGAAGTGGGTGGCAACAGACACCCTACTCAATACAGCATGCAGCATGGAATCAGAGTGCACTTGGTACTGTTTATGTTGGTGTTCTGGAGCCCGTTCCTCACTCATAAAATGAACACTGCACTCACATTACCAGGATTCTGAATTCCGGTAAAAACTGTAATTAAGAGTCAAATGACCAGCAACAAATATGAAACAAATATAAAAACATTGCGCTGGTCATGCATTCTTTTTTGAAATAATAGGTCTTTTAAAAAATACCTTAATGGTTAGGCTGGTGGTTCAGTGGCTGCAAATTTCCATACGCCTCCTTCAAGATTGTGGTGTGAGATTAATCTGTGACAGCTTCTTTCAATATGAAACAAAATGTACAAGATGCAACAGAAACTGATGAAGAGCAAACACCACTCACTCTCAGGTACATCGTTTGCAGCTCAGATATTGATGCTGTGTGTTGTTTTGAGGCCAGATAAAAGTTGGGATTTTCAGGTGGTGAGACACTGTATGAGCTAAGCAAACAGAAATTGTTGAAGAAACTCAACAGGCCAGGCAGCATGTGTGGAGAGAAAACATTCAATATTTTGACTCAAGTAAGTCTTCTTGAAGATTTGAAGGAAAAGGTCGTATTTATGTTGATGACTGGAGATTGTCATTATAGACCTCAGGACTCCACATCATGTTTAACAATTTCAGACCATGAACAGCTTCTCCATATTCATTACCTAACCCCAAAATGGCAGCTCATGGAATGAAATAGGTTGCTTTTGATGCAACCAACCCAGTTCTAACTTCTCACAATTCCCAATATTATCTATCTAGATTCACCTCTTCCCTGACATACTATCAACAATCCTCCTGTCTCCCTACCCTTTCTTCTTTCTCTCTCTCTTCTCTCTGAGCTCTGACTCCACCTGTCCACTCGCCTTTCCTCCTTCACACTCCCAAGCCCTGCCTACAGCCAGGGCAAGTGGTAATGGTGCCAGCTGCCAGGTGGCATGATCAACCTGATTTCTGCTTCAGAGGAATCTGATAGGATATTGTTTGGATGATATACAGAAAATGACTTATGGCACACTACCCTAAATGCTTGGCATTTTAACATGATATTAATAAGTTTGCAGTTTATCAAGGAAAAATTAGAACTCAGGCACCAAACTGTAGACAATGTTTTGAAAAGCTTGGAACCCACCATTTCTAAAATGAAAATAGCTAACTTCACTTCTTTAGATCCAGAGACCACATCATCAGCTGTGGATAGAGTTGAAAGGGGTTTGCAATGTCTTACAGCAATTCCACAATCTGTCCTCTAACAGATTTCTTGCATTACTGAGGCATCACACTGACAAATTAGTAATGTCATCATGGAGGCTGAACCTGTGGTTTTCTCTCAAGATGATAGCATTCATCCTCCCAACTCTGACACTCTGCCAGTGTCATGGCTGTTGCCTGTTAATCGACCTAAATAGCTGTCATACGTGCCAAAACGATGCAAAGGCAGCTTCAAATGTCAGAACCAAAGCCACCTTCAAAGCTAACAATTTTTCCTGAGGCATGCTGTAACCAAAAGGAGTAACACTATGTAGGAGTACTTGGCCTGGCAAAAGTACTCACAAGATAGAGACTATGGAAAAGCACAAGGGCATATTCTTTGACTAAATGACTTTTGGATAGAACATCGGATGGATTGATTAATGAAGCTGGTTTGGAGTATTTGTGTTGTATTAGGTTTTATTTCAGTGTTGTGACCAAGCTGACATGTGCAAGTCACTAAGATGGGAAGTGTTAAGAACCAGGCCAGATTTCCTCAAAACATTTCAAGAAAGTAGCCCAGACTCTAACTTTGCAAGATGTTTTAAGCAGGTATAAAGTGGATATTCCAGGAGAGATGCAGCTGGCCCAACCATTTAGCTATAAATAAAACAGAATTTATTTTCAAGATTACCAAATGAAATACAAACTAAAGAGAACAGAATATAGAATAACTTAACCTATCTGAAAACTCAACAGACTATCTCAACTTAACAATGCTGTTCCGAATACTTGCAACAATTCCCAGAAATACCGCTTTGCAAAAAAAAAGGAAAAATCCAACACAGGGTCTTACAGGAGAAAAGTCAGAGAATGGAACGGTCAGCATGGACCTGTTTCTCCTGGGTCCAGCAGCTTCACAACTGACTGACTGCTTTCAGTGAACAGCCAAACCAAACCAAACCAGAGATAAGCTGAGCTGGGAGAACTGGCCATTCCCCTTTCATTCTACAAGTGTGTTTTTTAAACATGAGAGCCTTTTACCTTAGGCAGTATCAGTTAGCTATAATCAAATTGGCCTGAAAACCTTTCAAACCTAGACCTCTCAGCAACTCTGCTTTTATGAATCATCTGAGAAAGAAATCAAGGACAATATAAGCTTGTTAAAGGAGCAGCAGCATCAGAGAAGGCACAGGATTGTTGATAAATTTGTCTTCATTTGTCATTGAATGAATTGTTAATGGACTCAGTCCCAAGAAAGAGACTGTGATGGTTATCTCCTCCTCTTTTCTTTCTTCTACCTTCACTTTTTTCCCCTACCTATCATTGCAAGGACTGTGAGCTTGTGAAAGCTGGCTTGAGTGTATTAGGGCAGACAAGCAGATATAGTGAAATACATTCTGGACAGTACCGTAGGACTGCTCCAGAACCATTTGGACAGGGGAAGCATTGATTAAACATTAATGCCTTGTCTGATTACATTTAATGCAGAAACGTGGCTCTTGTTATAAACGGGCTGACTACACATGGATAAGTTGTGCAACAGCGCCATTATATAGGTGGTTTCTGCATAGCCTTTGCTACACTGTGCTTTCTCATACTGACCCAAGAATGTAGAATAAGGGCATTATATCTGCTGCTAGGTCCCTAGGCACTGAACTGCATGAGTGCATGGTACTTGAACTAGATAGTGACGGAGTGGATACCTTTGTATTTGAGGTACGTTTTGGAATTTGTATACAATGCCTGTAAAGTGATGTGACTCCAGTCAATAGCCTGCAAAAGTGGCAAAGCTACAAGTTTGTCTGCCAGCTCCTCTCTGGCTAGAGAGAATGAAATGTATTCCCCACTCATTGCAAACAGTAGTACAGTGGCTTTCCTGAGACAAAGCTGAATAGTGCTGTGAGATATTGGAAGATTCTGCCTGTTCCAGAGGGTAAAAAGACTGATATGAAGATGTTTGAGTTCCTGTTCACATCTGCAGTCACTGGTAATGCAATTCTTAACCTACTAAGTGCAACAAATGTTGGATTGAAGATTTCCTGAATACCTCCTTGGTGAAACAGACAAAGCACAGAGTTTGGGATAAGAGAATGTTTCCTGACAAGTCTATTGGAATCTGAATTTTCCTTCTGAGAACTATTGTGTCCCTCCTCTTCCTCCTTCTTTGAGAAACTTATCCTCCTCTGTATTTTTTTTTCTCATTCTCCCTGTCATGCTGCTGGTCAAGGGGATACAAAGTACAACACCCAGGACTGAAAGCTAATGCCCTGATCAGAAACCTTGAATTGAGAATCAAGATCTTTACCACACAAAACAACGATTCCTGTAAGCTTTAATTTTATTTGTTCATGGCATATTGTCATCATTGGCTCTGGGCCGACATTTATTACTCCCCACTAACTGCCCAGAAAGCAGTTAAGAGTCAACCACATTACCTGGTCTGGTCTGTATGACAGCAAAGGTGGAAGATTTCCTTTCCTAGAACCAGATGGATTTTTATCAAAATTCAACAATGATAATTGCTGTCAAGTTAGCATACTTATGTTTAATTCCAGATTTTTATTGACTTCAAATTTCATCAAATGCGATTGTGGGATTTCAAACCAAATCCTCAAAACATTATCTCAAGGTTCTGGATCACTAGTTCAGTGACATTACCACCATACTGCTGCCTCCGAATTTTGCTAACATTACAAAAATAATACAAAGTACCAAACACTTTTGCATTCAATTAGTAACTAATATGAAAGTGCTTGTTGATCTCTCTAAATAGTACTTGAGGTGGTTCCTTTTTGCTACTAATTCTGAATTTAATTACAAATGCCAGGGGAGTTCATTAAATGGAACATTGAGAAACAAAATAACACGCTCACTCCAAAACAACACCAATACCAATCAGATCAACCTTACCAATCAATCAGCATCTCCACTCAAGCAATATAAATGTAGGTTTTCCCCTCGAATTGGTATTCTTGAGAACTGGTTTGATGACAGTAAGATGGAAAACTTCAATACATTTCTTTTCAGGAACAAGACAAATTACGCTTGTGTTATTCTTTACTTCTCTAATTTTAAACTACTTTTCAATTTAGGGTTTATTTTTGGCAACATCTCTGGGGGGGTTCCATTTGGTCTTGTTAATTCATTAGTAGGTTAGCAGACACTTATTTCGACGTCTATCAGGTTTCCTGCCAACATGTAAATGGAGATAAACTGCAGAAAGCTGCAACAGAAGGGAACTTGAGGATACTTGTGCATGAAACATAGGAAGCTGGAATCCAGGTGCAAAAGCTAATCAGGAAAGTTTATGGAATGCTGGTCCTTATTTCAAGGGGTTTGAAGTACAAAAGTAGGGAGGTCTTGCTGCTATGGTACAAGGTGCTAGTGAGGCCACATCTGGAGTTCTATGAATAGTTTGGTTTCTTTATCTAATAAATAGTATTATTTCATTGGATGCAGTTCAGAGAAGGTTCACTAGGATGCTCCCAAAATAGGAGAATGATTTTATGAGCATAAGTGAGCACGGTGGCTCAGTTGTTAGCACTGCTGCCTCACAGTGCCAGGGACCCAGGTTCGGTTCCAGCCTTGGGCGATTGTCTGTGTGGAGTTTGTACATCCTCCAGTGTCTGCACCCAGTTTTCTGAGTGCTCTCACAATCCTCCCATAGTGCACAGTCCTCCCACAGTCCAGAGATGTGCAGGTTAGGTGGATTGGCCATACTAAATTGCCCAGTGTTCGGCGATGTGTAGGTTAAATGCATTAGTTAGGGGAAATGTAGAGTACTAGATGTGGGAATGGGTTCTGGGTGGGATACACTTCGGAGGATTGGTGTGGACTTGTTGGGCCAAATGGCCTGTTCCCACACTGTAGGGTTTCAATGATTCTATGATAAACAGATTGAGACTCTACTAATTAGAATATAGGAGATAAAGAGGTAATCTTATTGAAATAAATGGGATTCTTAAGGGACTGGGCAGGATAAAGTTCTGAAAGAACGTTCCCCCTCATGGAAAGCTCTAAGTCTAGAAGGCATAGTCTCAGAATTACGTGGTGCTACTTTAAGATTGAGATGAGGAGGAATTTCTTCTCTCAGAGGTTTAGAGTCTTTGGAACTCTATGCCACAGAGAGCTGTGAGAATAGAGTCCTTGTGTATATTTAAGGCTGAGACAGATAGATTCTTGAGCACTAGGGGAATGAAGGATTATGGAGAAAATGGAGAAAGCTGGATGTAAAGCATATCGGATCCTGTTGAATGGTGGAGAAGTCGCGGGAAGCTGAAAAGTTTACTCCTTTTCCTATTTCGTACGGTTCAATTAAATTCACTTGTCACTTCTCAAACAATTTTTAAAATTGGTGGACAGCATCATGGTTAAAAGCATGACAGTGGAATTAAAATTAATTGCCTTGAACATGGTAACATTAAACAAGTCTGTTTTTTTTCTCATTATTAAGCAGTGGATAAAGCATTAAAATCACTTACTGATTACACCCAAGGAGTATTCATGTACTCATCAAGAGAATGTGGCATCAATGTCAAAATCTTGATAGAATACTAATAAACATTGCCACAAGACTGGAATGCAAGTCTTCAGAGCTTTTGTCGACACTTTCCAATACACCAGCAAGCTCTGACAGCACAAACCATAGGTATCCATTGGAGACAGTATAAGCTAGATGCACAACACTAATTACTAATTCAAAGAGAATACACTAAAAGAAACATATATAAAAAAATACTGAGGACTGGTTTTATACAAAGATGGTAATTAAGGCATGTTATTGTATGAACAATGCAAATACAAAATATACTTTTCAAAGTGAACAAGGAAAGATCAAATGTAGGTCTGATCTGTGAACATTATTTTTCTGGACACCCGTACTACTTGACCTGCTGAATATTCCCAGCATCTTCTTTTTAATTCCCAGCATCTGTAGTATTTTAGTTTGTGTGTGATGTTGTCATCAATTTAACTTGATGAATCACGACTGTTGGGACTCCTGTCACTGTAGAAACTTTAGCTTATGCATTTTAGGGTGGTGAATCTTGGCCAGTACTGCCACAGAGATTTTAATTGACTCTAGTAGCAAGTGCTTCTTCTTTAAATCTGAAAATACAGTACTGAACTAAACACAGAATATGCAGGGGTTACTCAGTATTGGTGAAGAGTGAAGCACAGTTAAGTTTTTAAGCTGATCCCCTTTCATGAGGAGTAGAAAAGATTAGCTTTATAACTGAGTTTAAGCAAGTATGGAGGCAGCGAGAGGGATGAAGTTAGAAAACAAAACAGATAGGGTTAGGGTTGGAGGGTAGAACACATGAGAATTTAAAATTGCAAAAGATATCATGGCCCTTTGCAGAATATCTTATCTCTGTCTGTCTACATCAACCCAGAGCTTCCACTGGTCTGCAATTTAAATGTCCTGCATCAGCCCTTTGACCTCTTTACCATTGGCCACCACACTGTGTGAAATGTATCAAGTGAAATGTAGTACATAAAAGGTGAGAATATTGATGGATGTTTGGCTGATCACACATGAAGAGCCACTGAATGGCACAAGAGTTGAGTGAAGTCGGATGTATACCTGTGATATTTCATTTTGAGAATAAATCTATTCCCATTAAAGACTGTCCTTGTTTTTCCCTTTCACCAACATAGTGGCAGAGGATGGTAGCCTAAAGTTAAAGATTGAATTTAAGGAAAACATAGTTTGTGAGCAGAGGTTACAATCCCAGTGGCCTATCAGGAAAATGACAGAAAGCACATGTAAATGTGCTTACATCTGATATATTCAGAGTTTGAACTACATGATCAGCAGAAGAATTGGATATGTGGAGATAAGTTACAGAGCTACCAAGAAGAAAACAGGTGAGTAGTGCAGGTGTCTTGAGAAATCCTGCTGGCCAGAATGGTTTTCCATTCTGGATACTGGAGATGGTGATGTTTTTCTAAGGCCCCTTCTTAGGTAGCCCTGCTGTATATGTGGGACAGAAGAAGAGTAGAAGGCTAGTATTGAAGGAATTTTTACTGTCATCAACGTGAATCCAGAATGACATGTTACCTCCCTGTTGTTAAAGCCAAGTATTCAGTGAACAAGATCTTTTCGCTTCCTAATAAAAAGAAGACAACAATGTTGCACTATTTTCATCTTTAAAGAGAGAACAGCCAACATTTGTGATCCAGATTTGTACAAACTAGATAATTAGTAAGGGGAAATGTGGTCCTGTAATCAGAATTTAAGGAGCTAAGTAGAAGATTAGCAAGAAGGACCTAACAGTAGTAACATTTGGATTGCACTCAGTGCCACATGAAAGTAGGAAGATGAGGCAGATGAGTTCATGGCTGACAAGATGATGTAACAGAGAGGGCTTTATATTCTTGCACGCTGGAACTAGGTCAATGGAAAATAACACCAGTACAGGTTTGATGGATTGAATCTGAAAAGAAAAGCAAGGAGTACATTTATTGAGGGGCATTTTTCTTTGTTGATTGAAACTAAATTTGCACTGTTTAGAGAATTCAGAGAAAATCAGAGTATTACAAAGGTGCACAAAATGATTGGAGTCAACATTAGTGAGAAGGTAATGCAGTCTAAATCAGGGTCACACTAAATGCATATGAATGTTCAGTGTATTGTTACTAAGTTTGGGGATTTACAGCCACAGATTGCCATACTGTAATATGATGTTGCTGTGATGATGGACTCCTGGCTCAAGGAAGTGCAGAACTAGACAGTAAATACTCCTGGTTACAAGGCATTCAAGAAAGTTAGGAAAGCTGAAAAAGAAGACGAGAAAGTTGTATTGCTTAGGCGAGTATGACAGTGCGAGAGAATTATGACAGTACAGAAGGTTCAAGGAAAGAATTAATTTGGCTTGAGTTCAATTATTTTGCATTGAATATATAGATTACCAACCAGTGGGATGGATGTAGAGAAACAAACCTGCTAGGAAATTAGATAGAGTTGTAAACATCATAGAGTAACTGTAATGGGGGACTTTAATTACCAAAAAGTAGAATAGGATAGTGGAACTGTTAAGGACAGAGAAAAATAAATACTCCTAGATTATATTCAGGGGGATTTCTCACAGCAATTTGAGTCTGGTCCAACAAGAAAGACAGAACCTTTCCACCTGGTTCTTGGCAATGAGATGGGGCAAGTATATCAAACACCATTGGGCATTGAATCATGAGTTTTAGCATGATAGTGGAGAATAATTATGGTCAATGCAAAGTAAGACTGATCAATTGGTAGAGAGCGGACTTCAACAGGACAAGAATAAAGTTGGACTAGACAGACTGGAACCTAATGTTATCTGAAACACTGTTAACCAAACAATGGGCTACCTTCAAAGAGGAGATGAATCAGATACACCCAAGATTTAGTCCCTCAAAATGGAAAGATAAGGCAAACAAATCCATAATTATCTGACAACAAAGGAAATAGAGAACAAGTTGACAAAGAAGATTGATGAAGGCAGAGCAGTAGACATTGACTATATGGACTTCAGCAAAGTCTTCAAAAAGGTTCCAGATGGTTAATAAGGTTAAATCACATGGGATTAAGGGAGAGCTAGCCAATTTGATACAAAATTGGCTTGATGGTAGGAGACAGAGGGTGGTGGTAGCGGGTTGCTTTTTGGACTGGAGACCTGTGACCAGTGATGTGCCACAAGGATCAGTGCTAGGTCCACCGTTTTTTGTCATTTATATAAATGATTGTAAATGTAGGAGGTACAGTTAGTAATTTGTAGTTAACACTAAAATAGGTGGTGTTTAGATAGTGAAAAAAATCATATCAGAGTACAACAAAACCTTGGTCAGTTGGGCCATTGGGCCAGGGAGGGGCAGATAGAGTGCTATTTAGATAAATAGGAGATGTTGCATTTTGAAAAGACAAACCAGGGCAGGATTGATACAGTTAATAGCAAGGTCCTGGAGAGTGTTGCTGAACAGAGAGACCTGGGGCTGAAGGTGCACAGTTCCTTGAACGTGGAGTCGCTTGTAGACAGAGTAGTGAAGCTTGCATTTGCATGTTTGCCTTCATTGGTCAGAAAATTTGAGTTATAGGAGTTAGGGTGTCATGTTATGGGCTGTACAATACATCAGTGAGACCACTTTTGGAATACTGTGTATAATTCTGGTCACTCTTCTATAGGAAGGATGCTTTTAAACTTGAGAGGGTGCAGAAAAGCTTTACAAGGGTGTTGCTGGGACAGGAGGGTTTGAGCTGAATAGGCTGGGGCTTTCTACTGGAGTGTCAGAGGCTGAGGGATGACTGATAGAGGTTTTTAAAATCACGAGGAGCAGAGATAGGATGAATAGCCAAGGTATTTTTTTTCCCCATGGTGTGGGAGTCCAAAATGAGAAGCCATATGTTTAAGGTGAAAGAGGAAAGATTTAGAAAGGACCTGAGGGGTAACTTTTTCATGCAGGGGATAGTGCGTGCATATAATGAGCTGTCAGAAGAAGTGGTGGAAGCTAGTATAATCACAACCTTCAGGTGGATGCATGAGTAAGAAGGGCTGAGAGAGATATGAGCTGAATGCTGGCAAATGGGACTAGGACAGATTGGGGTGTCTTGTTGGCACAGATGAGTTGGACCGACAGATCTGTTTCCATGCTGTATGAACCAATGACTCGAGAAGTTAGTTATAGAAGAGTAAGTGTACTCATGATCATGTCAGTAGTAAATAGAATTGAGAACCAAGCTGGATAGAAAAGGCTCAGAAGGGAGGTGAAAAAGCAAGTAACAAATGCCAAAAGGGATTAAGAGAAAAGATTGGCAGTAAACATAACACAAAATCCCAAGGTATTCTGTAAATACATAAATAGAAAAAGGGTGATTAGATTGACAGTATGGTACAGCAACATGTCAACTGCCTTGACTGACCACTGCTGTCAGTTATAACTAGCTGTCTGGAACTGTGTCTCTGCTAAATAACAAGGCAAGGCAGAAGGACTGTGAGTTTCTGAGTTCTGGCTGAGAGGGAAAAGCACAAAAAGATAAAGGTCAGCAGAAATGCTTTGAGCATACAAGTCAGTGAAAAGTGAATGAGTACTAAGAGAGCAAGCAACAAGCCCAGAGAAACTTTCTGGTCCAGTGTAGGCATTAGGTGCCTGTCCCTGCATAGAAAGTGTCCTTGAAGCAAAAAGTGTCATTGTGCTCCAAAGTATGACACTGAAGTACAGAACCATGATAACAATAGATTGGATATAATCGTGATAATTCACTGAGGCTGGTGAGCGTTCATAACCAATGTCTGTGGCTGTGGTGGAGGGGGGTGAGGTTGTGGTCACTGCCCATGTGGCTTGCCCTGAGATGTTGGTGCACTGTTGTCCAAGATGCAGGTCCAGAGAAACACTTGTGGACAACATAAGGAGATATCGTGGTCTTCTCTGAGTCCTGACAGTCACTAAGTTTAGGTGGCTTTGTTGTTAAAGGTATGGCTGAAGGGGGCATGATAGTTTGATTTGCTGGGAAGAGGATACAACATATTGAATAGTAGACAATGACAAGAATACCTGTGCTGATTTTGGTTAGACGGTTGGTCTTCAAGTCACACAAAGTGGCATTAGAAATGTTAGGTTTTACAAGGAGTCATAATTTTAATTGAATTTAATTTTAAGATATTATGGAGTTGGACGTCCATGCAATAACTAATTTGTATTTCATTCTTTAAAACAAAGACCATGCAGTTCATATTTCCATGGGGAAGAGTTTTAGGAAGGGCTGGCCCACGGGAAACCACTGTAGGATTACAGTGCAGAGTTCTGCAACCTATCCCTGAACTCAACAGGCGCAGTCAGTCTACACAAATCTAAGAGACAAAGGAAAGAGGCAGTCAGTCTCTATTGTTCACTACACAGAATAGGATTGGGAGATTGTGCTTGAATTGAAAAGACCAAGATGTGAGTATTTAAAATAATTTGGAAGATTTAACCATATCTGGCTTGAGGGAAGGATTTCCTGGGTGACCCTTAATGGAAAGTCCATCCAGAGGACAGACTAAAGTTTGGCTGTGATGGGAACTTTCAATTATTCTGAAAGTTTAACTGAGCAACCTCTCTGCAGATTGAAATAGAAATTGCAAACTAAAAAATAGTCCTTGGTTAATATTTCTTACAACAGTAAAAATCATTGAAATCTTGTGTGATCGTTCCAATCAGTAACTGGAAATTGGAATATCTTTTGAAAGGTGTCAATCTCTTTGGTGTGAGTAACAGAGGCTGAATACCTCTTTAGTTTCACAGCAAAAAACAGGATTGGAATGTCATGAACAGATGAATGAACCTGGGGGCTTCATGCATGCCTCAAAATAGTATGATGTAATGAACTACCCAAAGTAAAAAAACAGGATGTTCAAAATGACACAAGATCCAATATCCTGTTTTTGGAGGATATGATAATGATCAATCGGAACAAATTATACTCACCACAAAGGGGGGAGATGTGTGTGTGTGTGTATGTGTGTGCGTGTGTACTAATTCAAGTGGGTTGTTTTCATGTTTGTATCTCAATAGTATGAGGAACTCATTGGTTAATTATTTTTCCAGATTCACTAAGTAGTGAGAATCATTGTAAGGTAAATGCTTATGGAAGTTCTATGTTTAGATTTGGTGATGATAAACACACTGATGTCACTGAAGAGAGTTGTAATTTCGTTTAAGTAGTTGGATTGAGTTACATTATCAGTCCTGATGTACTTTCTTGTGAGGTTCCCCTCTGTTGAATAAGCTTTCAGTGAAAAAGGCACAAGTGAAACTGGATTTTGGCCCTAATAAGGCAATTATCTTGGGAAAACAGTGAATCTGCAGTTTGTTCAATCAGGACTTTAGTACATCCCCTCAACAGTACCTGATGTTTCACATCACCGCTGGAGAAATATTAGTGACATAGGGTGATGAGAATGAGAGAGAAAATAAAAGCAAATTGTCTTAAAGTTACAAAGGTAATTTTAACACTCTTCTTTCCAAATTTTTAATATTAATAGTTAATTCTTCCTAAAAGACAAACCATGGTTGATTAAGAGTACAGGAGGATCACAAAATGCAAAGAGTACCATATGATGGTTGTTACCATGGATCAAAATGTATTGGACAAGAATAGAAATAATTTCATTCTATGCTTATAGGCATAGATTTAGATTTAGTCAAATTTACAGTAATGCATAGCAAGGACAAAACATCAAAATAGAAAGAGTCATGGATACATGACACTGGTTTTCGAGATCAACATTGGTCATTGGCTAAGTTCCTGACTGTAATGGAGGGAAATAATATAGATAAAGAACATTTCTGTAATGGATCCTGTGAAAACAATCAGTGATCAGTGAAATGCTGCACAAAATATGAGCACATCGACAACGCTATAGGAGTTTACAGTTGCACTGACACGGATGGTTCTTGCAAATAAATTGTTTCAGATTATTGGAGGTAATAGCCTCTATTAGTTACTCTATGGAAGAAGTCCTAAATTGCCTCCTGTGCTGGGTGATAGTTCTCCTTTCTGAGAAGGTTAAAATTAGTTTATCTTCTTTCTTTACATTTGAATGCTTTCCATGGTGGAGAACTTTCAAGACTGAGCTGTTAGTAAGCAATTGAAGAGCTTTACTTTATTCTGTAAGACCATTCAAGATAGATTTCAACCAAGGAGATTTGAGATATTATAAGAAAATGACTATAAGGAGGAGAAAGATGCTGCTAAGATAAATAGTGATAATCAAGCAGTGGTTATTCAACTTGGTAATCAAGCAGTTTAATTTCTTAGGATTATTTGGGATTGCTTACAATTTCCAAGATTCCATGTAGCTAATAGAAGACAATAAAGCATGTTTTACTTCACAAGCTCATGTACTTTGCCGTTAAGCTACTAAGGAACTAATAGATCCCAGACAGGATGATGATAAGGAGAGTGACCATGATGTGCAGAAGAGGGCTATAAATTCAAAGGTCAACTGTATTAGATTAGATTAGATTACTTACAGTGTGGAAACAGGCCCTTCGGCCCAACAAGTCCACACCGATCCTCCGAAGAGCAACCCACCCAGTCCCATTCCCCTACATCAAACACTACGGGCAATTTAGCATGGCCAGTTCACCTAAACTGCACATTTTTGGACTGTGGGAAGAAACTGGAGCACCCGGAGGAAACCCACACTGACAATGTACAAACTCCATGCAGATAATCGCCTCAGGCGGGAAATGAACCTGAATCTCTGGCACTGTGAGGCAGCAGTTCTAACCACTGTGCCACCCACTGTCTTGAATAGGAACTTTAGTGATATACATTCCAGAGAATTTATGCATTATTTTGGGCCTTGCAGGAAAAGCTACTTGCCAATCAAATGTTGGTTAAATGTTGATAATGATGATGATTAAAAAGTAAGATTCATGGCTTGGCAGAAAGGGGAAAAGAATGGGAAGTAAGAAAATACAATGTTCCATCTAACAGTGTGTCTACAAATAATTCTTGGATTCTAAAACAAATTCCTCCTCGAGAATCTGTCCCAACTGTGTGTGTCTATGTATGTGAGAGCGAGGGAAATCTTACAGTCGTATTCTCAGAAGTGTAAGTAGACGCCACAGCTTGAACAGACTATACAGTGAGGGCTACAGTACAACCTTAACATTAGGATGAGAATCAGAAGCCGTCATGACCATAAAGCTTTGGTAATGGGTAATACTTTTGGGAATAAATGAATGAAAGAAGCAAAACAAAAGGGATATGATTATCAGAAGGAATTTGGGGTTTATTCTGAAGTACTAGATAGAAGACAGCCAATTTGTCGCATAGATTGCTTTATGTTGAAAAGATCTTTGTGGATGGTATTTATAAAGTTAAGGAGAGGTTTGTTGATTGAAGTTTTGAAAAGAGCTGAAAATGTGTTGCTATGTGGTACTGAGGGAATATATAGAAAGTAAATAAAACTGTTTATTGCCTGAATGATACTTTGAAGGTAGTTATTTTTAGTGAGAATTATTTTGCTGGAAAAGGCTGACTTTTGTGGGGGGATCAAATATTGTAGAACTGGAGGGTTATGTTAGTAATATGATTAAAGATGAAAATTAAATTGAGTCAGGTTTTTGGGGCCTTAAAATATATTGAATTCAATATCAAGCAGAATAGTTCTGGAATAACATTAAATCAGTAATCCTATTTAAAGAATGTTATTCTCATCCTGGCTAGATCATCACAAATAATAAGGACAGTTAGACAATTGTTTAGACAGTTCAGCTAGAAGTGCCAAGTGAAGCTCCTCTAGCAGTTCCCAGCATTACAGATATCAAGAATCTTCAAGATATCAAGAAACAGTTGGAGGTACTGGATCTGTAAACGCTATGGACCCTGACAACATTCCAGCAATAATATTGAAGACTTGTGCTCCAGAGCATGTGCTCCCCTAGCCGAGCTGTTCTAGTACAGTTACAGCACTAGCATCTACCTGACAATGGAGAAAAGTGACCAGATATCTGTAAAAAAAAGTAAGACAAATCCAATCCAACCCAATCAATCAGTCTACACTCAATCATCAGTAAAGTGATGGAAGGTATTAACAACAGTGCTATCAAGCAGCACCTGCTCAGCAATAACCTGCTCTGTAACACCCAGTTTGGGAACCACCAGGGCTACTTAGCTCATGACCTTATTACAACCTTGGTTCAAACATGGACAAAAGAGCTGAATTTCAGAGAGGGAGAGAGAATGGCAGCTGTGAGATAAAAGCCACATTCGACCATGTGAATTTCATAGTATGAATTAAAGTTGCAAGGTTTTTCTTATTTTGTGTGTTTTTTACATTCACAGCATTTAACCAGTTAAACACTCATTTAATTGGCGAGCATGTCTTTTCTACAATAAAGGAGAAAGTGAGGTCTGCAGATGCTGGAGATCAGGACTGAAAATGTGTTGCTGGAGAAGCGCAGCAGGTCAGGCAGCATCTAGGGAACAGGAGAATCGACGTTTCGGGCATAAGCCCTTCTTCAGGAAAGCCTGTTCTGGAAATATTCAGTAGGTCTGCCAGCATTTGTGGACAAAAGTACAGAGTTAATGTTTTAGGTTAATACCTTTTCTTCATCTTTTTGATCTTGGTGGAGAAAATTAAAGTAAGAGAGGCAAGAATGCACCTTCTACCTTATTACTCTGATATTGTTTGTTATAAACTTATTATATGGACATTTATTCTGTTTCCCTAGGGAAAAGCTGCGGAATCTGAGCATGATAAAAATGTAGCATCACATTTGATATCACATCTCTGACTTTTTTCCCTGTTTTGTGCACGCGGATAAGAGTTCTAAGTGCAAGAGATTCAGCTTTTAGCAGTTATTGTGAAGCTGCGACAGTTATAGGCAGTGATCTAATTTCAGAAGAAGACACTACAAGAATCAATAACATGTACTGGTTGTGCAGACTTTATATCAGCAAATGTTGGTTTGAGATCCTAATGAATTGAAATATCATTTTTATTCCACACTCATAAATAATTTTTATATGGAAGCCCATCAACTATAGATGTTGATTAAATAAACCCTGCCATATTTTGCAGCATCAACATCTTCAGTAAATCCGAAACACTGCTTTTATCTCTCTTTCAATATATATTTGATAGCATTTATAAGATTGCAAGACGAGGAATGTGTCCGCAATTGAGGTTTGTGAATCCTGTTATTGGTATACTGACAAATTCTTTAAGTGTCCAAATCAGCACCACTGTTTATATCATTGTCATTAAGGACTTGGAATTTGGTGATTTATGGCTCCAAGCAGAATTCACGCCAATTTCAGGTCAGAGCTAATACTTGTTTGATTTTTTAGTGTAGCAGTCATTTTGTTTCAGATTGCCAGAATCAAGCAGTCTTCAAAGCATAATGGCCTAAGCATCAAATTATGAATGATATGACCAACCAATGTCCTGCTCAATAAAACAAAAACTCAACAAGGAATCCAAAATCACTTGCTTTAAGCAGTGAATAACATGATAATGAAAGACAAGTTGAATATATAAACTGTAAGGGGAGAAAGTGAGGACTGCAGATGCTGGAGATCAGAGCTGAAAATGTGTTGCTGGAAAAGCGCAGCAGGTCAGGCAGCATCCAAGGAGCAGGAGAATCGACGTTTTGGGCATGAGCCCTTCTTCAGGGCTCATGCCCGAAATGTCGATTCTCCTGCTCCTTGGATGCTGCCTGACATGCTGCGCTTTTCCAGCAACACATTTTCAGCATATATAAACTGTAAGATCATACAAAATAATGCCAACCAGCTCATACAAAACAGTTTAACCATAAGAAATACAGAAAGTCAATTTACATAAAAACCTAAAAATTGCAATTAGTAGGTAAATCTGGAGAAGAAACCAAAGAAATTAATAATGATAATAGGTTTGAAACCAGAAACAGACCATTTACTAGGTGTAGAGATCTATCTTTCAACTGTTGTTCATTTTGGGAGACTTTAAGAGATGTGAGCGGATGTGAAACATTTTGGGTTAGTGGAATTCCTGCCTGTCTTGAGTACATTAATGGGCCTTTTTTCTGTTAAGGCCTTATTACTGGTAAATCTCAAATGTGGATTGGAGGTTATTGGAGATTGAAGATTGAGTTTGTGAGGAGGTAAAGGATGCTGGAAGATTGGAGGTAAAGGAAAAGTACCTGTTATGTAACCCTCACAAAAAAGGCATCTCTATAATTAGAAGTTACCCTACTGGCAAAGTTTTTAAAGAAGGAAGCAACCTACAGGAACCTGGGGGCAATTGTGAACTGCTGTTGATAAGAACTGTGATCCATGGAGACTGTGATGTATGAAAAACAACAATGCACTGTGTATTTGTGTAGCATATGAGGTGCCTATCTATAAAAAAAAACGTATTTAATCAATAACATTTTTAAAAAAAACATTTGAAACAGTAAAAGTTTTTAAAATGAGAAAAGCCAATATGCCATTTTTTTCAACTAATAACTAGAAATTTGAATTTCCACTTAAAAGTCATCAGTCTGTATGGACAGAGTAGCACTTCATAAAACTAATGTTTGAAATCTAGGTTTTTATTTTAAAGAAAACTGTATGAAGAATTAACTATTTAGATAGCCTTGCACTGAAAGTATCTTCTATTCTTAACTTTAATGCACAAAGCCCGACCAGATTCCCACAGTGGACTCCTCATAAGAAGGCTACTTCGTTGTATACCATGTATACACTACAAATACAGACACCATACCTGCACGAAAGAGAACAAAAGTGCATCTAAATAGCTTGTTTTGGCTGAGTACTGAGTACTCAGTACTGATTAATGCACATTTCATTTTGACAGGATGCTTATGTCTGTAACATACCTAAATGAGAAGGGCTAAGAGTGCACAGAAATGAATGATGCTGAAAACCTATATGAGAGACTTAAATTTCAATATTGGTTAGGGAAGAATGGGTATCCATCTGATTTTTTTCAGACATATTGAGAGCAGAAGTTTATTTTGTCTTACTTTTGGACCTGAACAGAATTTGCATTTCAGAAAACCAAAGCATTCAAGAGGGCATTGGTTGATAACTTAAATAACAACATGCAGATTGAAGGAAGAAGGAACGAGTTTGGCATTAAGTCAAAATACTCAGGAATCCCCTGTGTATACACTGAGCCAATTGGCCTCCTTCTGTACTGTGACTGAGGTAATTCTGTGATTCAGGTTTACCAGCTCATACTAAATTGACGTTAAGGTGTCTTTAGTATATTGATTATAACCAATGGATGTCAGTGACATCCAGAGGTAGCACAGTAGTCCCAAGAAGATAAACAATGACTCACCGTGTCCCTGGCAGGGTCCTTCATGACTATGACTCACTGTGTCCCTCATGAGAGTACAGGGCTGATGTGAAAGGGCGAGAGAAGGTAGCTGAGGCTGAGTAGCAGCCCTATCTCCGATGGTCTATAGGTTTGTAAAATCATTACTGTGTAGATAGTACTCCACAATATTACTATGATTAAAAGCTTCACAAATAACTTCAAGTCAACAGAAAGTCCCACATATTTAAAATCTCATGTCTTATATATCCAAAGTGGATATATGTGAGAATCAAAGAACAACAGAGGAACATAGGAATTACAAGCAAGAGTAGGCAATTCAGCCCTTCAAACCCACTCCGCCATTTACCTGTAACATGATCATGGCTGATCTTATCCTGATCTTAACTCCACTTTCCTGCCTAATCCCCCGATAGCCCTGTATCCCACTTTTCATCAGAAACGTATCTAATTATTTCTTGAATCTATTGATTGATTCTGCCTTCACTGCATTCTGGTGAGTTCAATAAATTTACAAATCCCTGAGAGAGGTAGTTTCTTCTCATCTCTTGCTTGAGACTGTCCCATGAGAGGGAACATCTGTTCAATATTTACCTTATCAATCCCCTTTAGCATTTTATAAGCTCAATTAGATCCCCCTCCATTCTTCTGAACTCCAGCGAGTACAATTCCAAGCTATTCAACCGTTTCTCATACAATACACCTCGAATCCCTGGAATCAACCTGGTGAACCTCCTCTGAACTGCCTCCAGTGCCACATCTTTCCTCAAGTAAGGAAACCAAAACTGGACCCAATACTCCAGTGGTCTCACCCGTGCTTTATATAATTGTAACAACACTTGTTTACTTTTAGAATCCAGTCCTTTTGCAATAAATGCCAGGATTCCATTTGCCTTTCTTATTATATGCTGCACCTACTTACTCACATTCTGTGATTCATGCACAAAGACATTCAGATCCCTCTGCACTTTGAATCTGCTTCCCATTTAAATAATAACTTAACAGGAGTTATTACATAACCTACATTAAATTCAGCATGCAAGATTTTCTTCTGTAATTCCTAAATATTCTTATTGGCTTTTCATTTTCTTCTTATTAGAACATTTTAACTTTGTTTTTATTATATTGTAGCTTACCCTAATTGCCTTTGTAGAAGGTGAAGAAGGACACTTTCTTGAATTGCTGAAATGCATCTGGTCTTGATAAAGCCATAGTGTTGTTAGGAAGAAGTTCCAGAATTTTAACTCAACAATAATGAAGGAGCAGTGAAGGAACAATGAGAAAGTCCCAAGTGAGGACAGTGTGGTATTTCAAAGGGAACCCGCAGATGGTGTTCCTCTGCTTCTGCTGCCTTTGTCCTTCCAGGTGGTGGAAGCCATAGGTTTGAGATGTAGTGTCAAGGTAGGTGGTTTATTGCAGTTTATTTTCAAAATCATAAAGACTATTATCAGTGGTGGAGGAAGTGAATATTTCAGGTAGTAGATTAGTTGCCAATCGAGCTGGCTGCTTCACTTCTTGAGTATTGCTGTAGCTGTACTCAATCAAGGAAAGTGGAGAATTTTATCATACTCCTGATTTGCATCGTATGGATATTGGACTGATGTTAAAAACTCAGGTGGCGAGCTACCCAGATCAGAATTCAGTTTCCAATTCATTCTTGCATTTATATGACTGGTATAGCTTTGTTTTTGGTTAATGGTAACCTCCAGATGTTGATGATGGATATCGCATAGCTCAAAGCTTTGATCTGTGTGTTTGTTGTGGTCTTACTTAGCTCTACTGCATATTTCATCCATGGTTAAACTTGCATGTAGTTCTGTTTTGTTGCTTCTCCAAATTAACACCTCACTTTTAGATATGCGTGGTGGTGCTTCTTTGATGCACTCCTGCCTCATTGTTCTATCTGGATTCATCTCCTGGCTTTATGGCAATAATAGGGTCAGAGATATGCTAAAAAAAAAGGCTACAGTTATGAATGAAAATAATTGCTGCTGGTGGTGGTAGTCCACAGTTTCCCATGAATGTCCATTCTGGGCTGCTAGTTCTGTACTGAATCTATTACATTTAGCATGGTGGTGGTGTCCCATAATATTATGGAACATGACTTGAATGTGCAGATGGTATTTCCTTTCCATAAGGCCTGTGCAGTGGTCACTGTAATACTGTCATGGACAGACACATGAGATACATTGATTCATAAGATACTGAGGCTGAAGCTGAGTCATGTTATGGAAAGGGACTATTACAATGAAAACATTGATATTTTACCAGAATATTTGTTATCTGTTGCATATTCTGTGGAACAATTAGTGGTATTGAACTTGAATAGTTAGCAGTTTGATGTTATTATTCATAGTCTAATTTAGAGTTCCTATGTGATAAAGTAGTCATTTGTAGACTGTTATCTGTCAGGCAAATGGAAGGGAGAAAAATTTCAGCTATTGTACATCTCATCTCTGCTGTCCACAATATGCTCATCAATTACATAGGAATACAATGGCTATGCCAGCATCATGATCAATCTGGATGCATGCCCAGATCATTACCTTGAAATATGTGATCAGTTAATCCCCTGTTATTGTGAATTAAAGGATTACTGCCAAGAATTTCATTACTGAAATTTAGAACTAATTGTTCTGTCCTAAGAAATGATGCTTTGCTCCTACATGGCAAACAGTAGACCAGCTGAACAGCTGTATTCAAATCCAATCTGGATTTCAAAGGAATATTAGAGCAATTCCTCAAATGAGTTAGCAGCTAATTTAAAATGCATGATGGTCGACTGAAGAAACTTCAGCTTCTGTATTCAGCACTTTAGCAGGATATGTCCTCATTAACAAACTATTAAATTAACATTTTAATCTCCCAATTTTTTAAAGAAAGATATATTTCACAAAACTTGTGTGTAGAAATCGGTATGCATTGCATTGATTTTCAGTGTAAAATGGTGCATACTGCACTAATTTAACAATGAGACACCAATGGCTCAACTCAAAAGATCTCAGCTCTCTTTTGTAGGTGTACAGATGGAAGTTTAAAATGAATACTAGAACTTTATGCATATTAAATTTACCACCGTTGTCCTTCTTCACAACACTTGTTTTAAGACTCCTTTCTAAACTTGGATTTATTTGAACACAGGGGATAGTGGTTTGGATTTTTTCAAGGTAATCGAAGTTATTGAATGGAGCTTAATAAGGCTGTAGAAGATCACCACCTAAAATGCATGTTGCTTAAAAAATAGCATCTTTGAGCCACAATAGGTCTGCTTAAATTGCTAGTACATCACTGTCCAAGTATCCATTCCTCACGGATATGCATTCATCCCATTACTAGCACCTATCTTCATCCTTGATTTGCTTCAGATTCATCAAACTCATACAGGATGGAGGTAGGCTTGCTGTGTTTGAACTTCATTTTTTCAGGCATGTTGTCTCAGAATTGAGCAGTGGGCTACATTTTCGGGGAGCTCCTGACTAACTTGCCACTGTTTCCGGGTGAGAATGACATTGAGCAGCTCTGCTGCATTCTCAGAGTCCTGGGGACGCCAAATGAGAGGATTTGGCCAGTAAGTCACACTTCACAGTGCTCAGGCCGTATGTATTAGCTTCAGAGACATTGCACTGTATGTTTCCTGGACTCCGAGCAGAGCAGAAGAGATGAAACATAAAATGCCGGGAGTTTAGCAAGTTAATCAGTAGGCGGTGCAATACGCACAAAGAGCTTAATGGCCTCCTGTTTCTGTGCAACAGACTGGAGGAAGAGGGGCTGAATGGCCTCCTGTTCCTGTGTGATAGGCTGGAGGAGGGGGAAGATGATTCCACCACATTGTAACGGAGGCCCCTTGAGGCATCACAGGAACTTATGAGATCAATGAGCCCCTTGAGCCTGGACCCCTGGTAGCTTGGTGATGCGTGTCTGAAATCTACCTACCTACCTCAGTTCTGTCGCCTTTAATCTCACTGGCCCAACAAAAGCCTCGGTTTTGAAATTTTTAATTGATACCCCACTGCCAATCCTGACGGCTTTTTCTCTGGGAGTGGTCTGGAGTTGAGGACAATAGGGTGAGCGAGCTCTAGATTTCCACTGCCCTTTGTAGAAAAGGTACTTCCTGGGATCAACTCTCATTGACAGAGTTCAAGTTTTAAGGTTCAGCATGCTCCTGAATTCTGGACAGCCCCAAACCAGAGGAAGTGGTTTCTCTCTATCAACCCTGTCAAATCCTTCATTATTAAACCCCTCAATGAGGATCAACCCCGAATATCTGATACCTGAGGTGAATACTGTCCACTCTGACCTGTCTTAGTGATTTCATAGCTGCTGGTGAGCTGATGTCCTGCACTTTGCCCATGGCTGCCTTGCTCTTTCTCCTCCTGCAGTAGTTGACTTGTGTAAGAGTGCACGAACCTCATGATTAGCTCACTGTGGGATGACGGTGCAGCAACAAGTCTGTAGCTGATGGGGGAGAATTGTGATTCATCTGTCTCGCCAGAGGGCTGGAGGAGGGTGAATATGGACAGAGATGGTAAAGATACTACTGAGTATACAACAGTCACAGAGTCATATAGCACGGTCCAATCAGTCCGTGCCAAACATCAACCAGACTAAACTAGTCTCACCTGCCTGCTCCTGGCCCATATCCCTCCAAAGCTTTCCTATTCATGTACTTACCTAAATGGCTTTTAAATGTTGTAACTACCAGCATCTGCCACTCCCTCTGGCAGTTCATTGCTGATTGGTTTAGCTGGGGAGTTGCTGAAACAGTGCCGATTTTAGCACCTTCACACACTGCCACACCTTCCCTTCTGCATTTGTATTCACTCAGATGAGGTCATCGGGCTCCATACACACCAGAAATGCGGCCTCTTCCAAGACTGGGAAACACGAAGTTCCACCCTCCCAGGAGATCTCCCTTTTGATTCCCTTATTTTTGCTATAAATTCTGTGTTACGATCGAGCCCTCCACAATCACCTGATGAAGGATCAGCGCTCCGAAAGCTAGTGTGCTTCCAATTAAACCTGTTGGACTATAACCTGGTGTGTTTGATTTTTAACTTTGTACACCCCAGTCCAACACCGGCACCTCCAAATCATGACAAAATTCTGGAACAACATTCTGGCCAACATGTAATGAACACAACAAGCCAGGGCACATTTCTCAATTTGATTTAAGAAATGCAACAGAGTAGGTGGATGATGTAATGGTGGATAGCTTTTTAGAGACCATAATCACTATGCAGTTACATTAAACATCATTATAGAAAGAGACAAAGATAATACAGAAGTAACAGTTCTAAATTGGTGAGATTAGATTCCCACAGTGCAGAACCAGACCCTTTGGTCTAACAAGTCCATACCAACCCTCTGGAGAGTAACTCACCCACACCCATTTCCCTACTCCTGCACCTATCATTATGGGCAATTTAGCATGGCCAATTCACCTGACCTGCACATCTTTGGACTGTGGGAGGAAACCAGAGCACACAGACATGGGAAGAATGTGCAAACTCCATACAGACAGTTGCCTGAGGCTGGAATCAAACCCAGGTCCCTGGCACTGCGGGGCAGCAGTGCTAACCACTGAGCCACCATGCCACCCCACAGCACGATGTAAGATTTGGTAGAAAACAAATTTGACAAAACTGAAAGATGATCAGGCAAAAATGGAATGATTACAGCTGCTTGAAAGAAAGTCAGTAGGAGATCAGTGGGAGGCATTCAAAAATAAGCTTCTATGAGTATAGTGGAGACACATCTCTGCAAACAAAAAAAAAGTAGTACTGCCAAATCTTGAATTGTCTGGTTATCCAGAAGCTTACAAGGTAAGGCAAAGCAGCAAAGTAGTGCTTATGAAAATATCAACAAGTGATACTTTAGGAAGCTGAAAAAGTATACAAATTATACGGGTGTAGTGTAAAAGGAAATTAGGAAAGAAAAGATAGGATATGAAATAAAAGGTTGGTAAACTTAAGGAAATCTGAAGATGTTTCATCAGTGCATTAGAGCTAGTGGTTGACTGAAAAAAGGGCCTATCAGAGATGTGTATAGTAACTTGTGCATGGATGGAGAAGATATAGACAGAGTTAATTAATATTATGTTTCAGTCTTCACAAATGAGAGGGATGATGCAAACGTTTTAGTAGAAGAGGAGGAGTGTGAAATATTAAACAAATTAAGCACAATGACAAGGGAAGTACTGGAGGAACTGGCTTCCTCGAAGGTGAATAAATCAGCAAGGTTGGGGAATTATATCCTGGGATGCTAAAGGAAGCCAAGGAAGAACATTTTCCACTCCTCACTAGACACATGCAAAGTGACAGAGGAATGGAAGTTTGCAAATGTACTATTATTCAAAATGGGCTTGAGAGATAGGTCAAATATTCATAGGTTGGTAAATCTGAACATGGTGGTGGGCAAATTAATGCAATCAATATTGAGATAAGATTGACCATTAGGTGGAAAGTTATGGATAAGTCAGGGGTGTGCTGCATGCATTTGTTAACAGTCTGTCCTTTCTTACAAATAATGTGAATTCGCTGAGGAAGTAACAAGGAGATTGTTAAGAGTAGTGCAGTAGATACTGATAATAGGATTTAGTATGGAATTTGACAAGATCCTGAGTGGCAGGCTGATTAAGGAAAAGAAAGCTAAGGAATACCAGAGAATGTGGTGAGTTCCACCCACAATTGGATTAGTGACACAAGAAAAAGTAATGGTCAATGGATGATTTTGCAAATCGGAAGCAGCTTCCAGTGGTGATCCTCAGGACTCAGTGTTAGTTCTCTTACTGTTTGTACTATATATATATTTCTGATTTTGACTTAAATATGACAGACACCAATAGGAAGTTTATAGACAGCACACAAATAGTGGGCAGATATTTGATAGTGAAGAGGATGGTTGTTGACTGCAGGAGGATACCAATGGTTTGGTTGAATGGGTGATAAAGTGGCAAATAGAATTCAATCCAGGGAAGTGCCAGATTATGCATTTGGAGAGAAAATATGGGAATGTATAATAAATAAGCAGGTATTGAGGAGAATAGAGGAAGTGAAAGACTTGAGTGCACGTACACAGATTCATTGAAGGAAGCAGGACAGGAAGACATGCTGAGAACAAAGGCACATCAGTGCTTTCTTTCATTGGGCTAGGTACAGAATGCAACAGTAAGGATGTAATGCTGGGACCATATAAGAGACTAGTTAGACCAAAGCTGGAATTTTGTGTCCAGTTCTAGTGAACACATTAAAGGGAGGGCATAATCAATCTGAAGAAAGCATGGAGTAGATTTACAAGAATGCGATAGGGTTTGAAAATTGTAGCTATAACAAAAGATTGGAAAGACAAGGGCTTATTTCCTTAGACCGAAGGTAAATTAATCAAAGTGTGTAAAATGAGAAGTGGCTGGAATAGAGGTGTCAGGGAAGACCTTTTCCCCCTATGGAGAAGTCAGTTACCAGGGGACACAGATTTAAGGTGATAAATGGAAGGATTAGAGGTGTCAATAAGGAATTGTGTTCACTACAATCTGCAATCTCAGAATATTTTTCAAAACAAGGAGGAGAATATAGATTGAGTCACATATCTTTCTCATCAGCCTGTTTCCCCCATCTGAATTCCAAACAATATCCAAACGTTTGGAACCCAGTCAGGTAGTAACCAGTTAATAGATGCAAGCCATATGACTTCCAATGAGTGGTTTTGCAAAGGAGATGTACCACTGTCTTAGAATCACCTGTTCAAATTAAAGTTCAGGTATCCAAATGCACCACTGTTTACAATCCTCAAACATGAATGTTTAAAAAGGAGTAAATATGAAGAGTCTTTTCATCCATGGACATGAATAGCTTCAACACCAGAGAGAGTAAGGATGGGACTGAACATTATGTAATGATCAGTGAGCATCCCCACTTCTAATGTTATGATGTATACTTTATCCTGATGTAGCAACTAAGTGTGGTTAGGCCTAGGTCACTAGCTACTCTGAAGGACTCCTGTAATTAAATCCTCATATTAGAAGGGAGATCTCCAATAATACTACCATCTTTCTTTGTGATAGGTACGACTCCAACTAATAGAGTTTTCTCCAATTCCAAACGCTGGGCAGCTTCCTGCTGCCTGGACGTCAAGAGTAATCACTCTCACCTAGCCTCTGCATTCAGGTTTTTTGTTCATGTTTGGAGCAAGGCTGTAATGAGGTCAGGATCTAAGTTGTCAGTGAGCAGGTCAGTGCTGAGCAAGGGCCATTTGACAGCATGGTTGAAAGAAACCTTCTATCATTTTGCTGACACATTTAAACATTTACTCAAGGGAATACAGTGACTTGTTCTGTAAAGAAATGCTGTGTCTTCTACAAAACCTCTCTCAAAAAAAAAATTCTCAGAGACATTTGCTGTGCTGAGTGATTCTGGAAAGAACTTCCGTCTGAGGTCAGACTTGAAAATTTGGAGTTAGGAAATTATGTATATTTTTGTTTGATTTGGATTGGAAATTAGAATTCTAACCCAAATCAGAAGATTTAGGCTAACATATCTTAATGCGACTTGGTGTGACATTTTGTTTTATAACGCTATTGTAAAGTGTTTGAAATATTTCATTAAGTTAAAAGGTACTATTTAATTTTTTTTTGTTTCTTTATTACTATGTTGTCAAAGTATGCTGAACAAACATCAAAACCATAATAAACCTGAAATGAAATAGATAACTACATTCTACAATGTGCAAAATGCTTTAGCAGAGAAGACCTTTGGATTGTTTAACGCATTTTTTGTGCAACAAAGAGACTCAAATAGACAATTTTAGTTTTATTGGTGTTGACAGTAAATTATGTTTCACCAGTGTCATGAGGAATGAATCAGCTGCATTGTGAGGTATGTTTCATTTTGCAAAAGTAAATACTTTTTCTCATTTAACTGCCCACGATTGATGACATACTAGCACTATAAATAACTCTCCACCCTCCAGGATTGTTGTAAATTTTAATTCTATCAATAGCCCTTCTTCAGTGACTCACATTTGACCATTCTTTCCAACAAACACTTCTTATACTTATACTTGAAGCTCATCTCAAGCACTAGCCCAATATTTGTTGTCCATCTTTAGTAGCCCTAAGAAGGTGGAATGAGCCAACAGAATATCTTGCTTGGTAATTTCAGAGGACATTATAATCTTTAACCTGGAGTTTTGGTTCAACTGGTTAAAGAATATCAAGATTTTGTTTCCAATAAGAGACATCAGTGAACTATATGGGTTTTTAACTCGAATCTAATGGCTGCATGGTCACTTTTATTTCCAGATATTTTAAACAGCATTCAAATTGGCATGATGGGAGGCTTTAAGGTTATTAATCTAATAACAAATTCACTCTCCCCGTTCCAATGTTAGTGTCACTCAAAGTTGTAGAACAGGTTTCTTCTGTTCAAACCCCATCATTTCCCACAAGAACAACTTAAATCTCTTCATTTTGGTTTTTGCTATGTCACAATATAAAATAAGTATTTTAATGGTCAACTTCTCACCTGACTGAGATAACATTTCCAGCAATTTTTCTTTCAACTCCTGCACTATTAGCTCCAAATCATAAAAAGACATTCTCAATCATTAATCACAGGGGCACAACCCTTCCTATTCTCTACACATTGTAATTACTGACCACACTATTAAATACACTATCCATCTTTTTCTGAAATTCATTCACAGGATGTGCTGTACAGGCTAGCATTTATTTGACCATTCTTAATTGCTCAGCAGGCAGATCAGTAAATCACATTGCTGGGGGTCTGGAGTCATATGTAGGCCAGACCAGACAAGGATGGCAGATTTCCTTGGACATTACTGGACATGTTTTAACGATAATGGTGACATGGGCACCAGTAGGCTAACTTTGACCCCTTTCAGATTTTTTGCTGAATTAAAATGTCATTATCTGTTATGGTGGGATTTGTACCCATGTGTCCAGAACATTAACCTGGGGTTCTGGGTTACTAAAACAAAATTAAATAAGAACTGTAAAAGATAGAAATCTGAAATAAAAACAAAAAATTGTTGAAAATCTGTTTTCTGTCCACAAATGCTGCCAGACCTTGTTGAGTTCCTCCAGTGATTTTCGTTTTTGTTCTGGACTACGAATCCAGTGACATTACTACTATACCGCTCTCTCCCCTCGAGGAGTGCCTGCTCACCTAGAACTTCATCTCAGAAGGGATTGCTCTTGATTGTTTCCATTCATATCCATTTAATCATAGCACTTCTGGGCAATGTTCTGTCTTCAGAATGTGCCATTTCCTGATAGAATAGGTTTGAGGCCTTTATTCTCCTCCATCTGTATGATGACAAATAGTGACATATTGTGCAGGCTAGGGGTCAACTTTCACAAAGATGTCATACTCGCTCTCCACTATGTCTCTTGGTCCCAGCATTGCTTCTATGTTAGCAAATTACTTTTTTAACATTTCAACTTGTACTAGATGGAATTTATCTTCACCCACCACTATCTGTGCATGAATTTCAGAAAAAAGTTGTATAGTGTAGTTAATAGTGTGATCAGTAGCTATAATGTGTCAAGGATGGGAAGGGTTGTGCCCCCATGATCAATGATTGAGAATGTCTTTTATGATTTGGAGCTAATAGTGCAGGAGCTGAAAGAGAAATTTCTGGAAATGTTATCTCAGTCAGGTAAGAGGTTGGCCATTAAAATACTTATTTGATATTGTGACAATTCAAAAACTGAAATGAAGAAATTAATTCCATTTCCCTTTCAGGGTGAATGAGACTCTTCACCATCAATATCCTTTCTGGCCTCAAGCTATTCTTGCAGCTTCAAATTCATTCCTATGGTCACAAAGGGCATCAATTTCTGTAAGACATTGGAGCAGAAGTAAACTATTTGGCCCATTGAATCCATTCTACCATTCAACAAGATCATGGCTTTGATAATCCTCATCTCTATTTTCCGGTTTTATTTCAGCCACTTCCAAGGATTATTTGCTGCTGAAACCCTCATCCATGTCATTATCACGATACATTTGCATGTTCCAATACTATCCTAGCAGTTTTCTATCCTTCGTCTTAACCAAAAAAAAACTATATCTATTCTATTCTGCATCTAATCCTGCCGTTTATCATGAATATTCTAATGACTTAAATTGGCCCTCAACTCTGTCACGTTTCTACCTTTAATGGTCTCAGATTTTTGTTGTTTTCTTTTGCTTGCTCCTTTCTTTTGCTGTAACCTCTCCACTTTGCTCACATAATCGCAACTTCTTGTGCTTCCTACCTATTACTTCACCTCACCATTGATGGTCTTGCATTTAGCCACTTTGAGTCCCTTTTCTTAAATTCATGCACCATTTTACACACCATTGAAGAGCTTTTATAAAACTTACTTCTTTCTCCAAATCTTTTGTCAGCCGCTTTTAGGTGACACAGTGGCTCAGTGGTTAGCACTGCTGTACCAGGTGCCTGGGTTCGATTCCAGCCTTGAGCGACTGTCTGTGTGGAGTTTGCACATTCTCCTAGTGTCTGTGTGGGTTTGCTCTGGTTTCCTCCCACAGTTCAAAGATGTGCAGGTCAGGTGAATTGGTCATGCTAAATTGCCCATAGTATTATAGAGTCATAGAGATGTACAGCACGGAAAGGTACATTAGTCAGAGGGAAATGGGTCTGGGAGGTTTACTCTTCGGAGAGTTGGTGTGGAGTTGTTGGGCTGAAGAGCCTGTTTCCATACTGTAGGGAATCTAATCTGGCCTGATATCTTTTGGCCAAGTGAAACATTTTATTTGAGTATCTCTTTGAGAAGAAGCACTGAAAACTTTTATTTAAGCATTATCAGTTGGCTCAAGAGGCAACATTTTCAATACTGAGTCAGAAGGGTTGGCTTAAAAATCCCTTTCCAGATGCTCGAGTACAATTTACTGCAGTTTAGGTAACGTTTTAAATGCTAGTTTTCGGATGAGATGGTAAGTGAAGGATCTGTGTGGGTAGCAGTAGTAGAGGGTAAACCACTTGTGTGTCTTCACAAGAAGATTACCTTGCTTTAGCACAAGTCGTTTAATACATATTTGCAACAGGTACAAGTTATATTAATTGGTTAGATGCTATTATTAAGGTCAAGAGCGCGAGACAATACATCTGACCCATTTGGGATCTTGAGCTGGATTTCTGATTCTCGGCCCAAGACTGTGACATCATCAAATTGCATACATCCGAACACAACCTCAATTCATGCAACATGCATAACTTGCAGGGATATGGAACAAATGCTGGAAAGCGCTGTAGCTTTCTGCATTTCAATGTTTAGAAAGTTAACAAGATTATTAAGAAAAATACACTAATCTTTATAACATCGATGTGTTTTAGGAGCTTGCTGTGTACAGGTTGGCTGCTGACTATCCAACACCACAACAATGGCAATGCTTCAAAAGTATTTCATTAGTTGGAAACTGTTTCTTAAAATTATGGAAGGCACTACATAAATGCATTTTTAAATACATTATGTGATTAAAAATGTACAAAAGATGAAAAGATGTTTTTTTCTTCTTGACGCACGCAAAGTATATATTGTCTGTCTTTGTGTTGACCATCTCAAATTATAAACAGATGTCTTTTCACATCCCCAGCTTTTCTCACTTCTTAACACTTATCTTGTATTGCTATGGAAACCATTTGGCATAGCAGTAGGAATAATACCAAACAGCAATTTTTTTTCCCCATATTACAGGACAATGCAGATTTTAGTAATTATCCAAAAAAGAGTAATGCAGAGTATGTTAGAACTTGATTGACAAAAATATACTGTGTATGAAAATTGAGGTGCATTTTATACTAGTCTAAGAGGGCAGAATCTTATGGATACCACAGTGATCTTCATTGTCAGCTGACTAGATGATCTGACTAGAGTTTCACATTACCTCTTTTTGGAAAAACTGGCCATATCTTGTGCTAATCAGATACATGAAAGATATGCTGTGGACCTTCCCCTGGGATCAAGTACAACAGGGGCTGAAGTCTCACCTTCCAAAGGCTTATGACCAAACAGAGGCCAGAAACTCTATTGAGCTGCAGTGCCATAGGAGAGGTGATGGCTGCTGTTGGTATGATACCCATGTAAATTCTGAGAACAACAGGCCAGTGATATAAGAACACAAGAACCATGAGTAGGAGCAGATAATGCAGCCCTTTGAGCCTGCTCTGTCAATTGACACAGTCATTGCGGATCTCATCTCAGCCTCAATTCAACTCTCCTGCCTGATCTCAGTAAATCCCCTACTAATTTAAAAACTGTCTGTCTTGGGTCTGTCAAATTTACTCAATGTTCCAGCATCCACTACACTCTGCGGTAGTGAATTTCACAGATTCAGGACCCTTTCAGGGAAATAATAAATGATCACAGGAAGTGGCAGGAGTTGAGAGGTAGATGTCAAGAGGAGAGGGGCTGGCAGAGATGTCAGCAAGGGTAACTCTCAGGACCATAGCCCCCCCCTTCTCAATGTCAGGTGGCCCAACCTGATACTGAGTGCCTTTACACAAGGAAACCTTCCCACCCCTCATTCCATGAACTCACAAGCAACCCCCATAGAACATCTTTAGCTGAAAAAGAAAGGAGACCAAAAAACCCAGCAAACTATGGACCAGTTAGCTTAGTATCTGTAATTGGAAAAATGGTGGAGTATATTATGAAACATGTAATGGCAGAACATTTAGACATACAATATGGACTGGAGTTTCCAGAGAGTGGTGATCTAGTACCATTCTAGCCCTCTTGTAAAGAAAGAAGGTAGCTTCATGTTTCTGGGAGTTCAGGTCATCCCCAGTCAGGCAGAACTGTACTTCCAATCCCAACATTCATTTATAGTACAGACCATCAGAGGAAGGCAAACCATACCCCATCTCAAAGCTGTCAGCTGATGTATTTTGAAATGTAATGATCCTGACAGCCACTTTGAGAGCTACTTTCAAAAGCTAAGTATGTAAGATAAGTGTGATGTTAGTGTGTAGATTAGAGTGGTGCTGGAAAAGCACCACAGCAGGCCATGCAGCATCCCAGGAGCAGGGAAATCGACATTTCGGGAAAAAGCCTTTCATCAGGAATGAGGCCTGATATTAAGGTGTCAGATGGATAGATGGATGGGTGGGGGTTAACAGTGTCAAGTAGGTAGGGTGCCCGAGTTGGGGGTGGGAGCAAGGTGCCAGCTGAGAGAGATGCCAGCTCAGGTGGAGGTCGGGTGCTGCGGTGCAAGGTGGCATGGGGGAGTAGCAAAGTATTTCAGGTAGGTTGGAGTGGGCTGGAGAAAATGGGTCCAACTGGGGATGAGAAGGGTGAGTGGGACTCTGGCATTTTGACTCCCACAATGTTGGTTGGCAGCAGCAGGCGGTCAGGGGGTTAGATGCAGCAGAAAGGGGTTGCGAGTTCTTGGCTTGGGGGGGGGGGGGGGGGGGGGTGGGGGTGGGGATAGGGGAGCCTGGAGATCAGATCCCAGGAGGGGAGTGGGTATTGTATCCTGGTGCAGGATGTTAGGTCCAGGAAGTTTGGGGCTGGAGGGTGGGCGGGGGTGCAGTGTCTGCTGCAATACTCAACTTCTGTCATCACTCCTGCATGTATAGTCTGCCCAGTGGAAAATCCATCCCAAAATAATTAGGCAGAAGCAGCCTGGCTTCTTGAAGGGAAAATCATGCCTGACAAATTTACCAGAACTCTGAGCAAGTAACAAGAGGATAAATAAAGGGGAGGCAGTGTGTGGAACATATTTGAATTTCCAGAAGGCATTTGACAACTTACCACATATTAATACTACTTAAGAAGACAACAGCTGGGTGTAGGATTTAGCATGGATACGGAAATGTTACATTCAAGAAGATGGAGAGGGGAATATGTTAAAAATCACATAACACCAGGTTATAGTCTGACAGGTTTATTTAGAAACAGTAGCTTTCGGAGTGCTGCTCCTTCATCAGGTAGCTGTGGAGATGAAGGAGCAGTGCTCTGAAAGCTAGTGCTTCCAAATAAACTTGTTGGACTATAGCCTAGTGTTGTGATTTTTAAACTTTGTACATCCCAGTCCAATAAAAGCACCTCCAAATCAATTTTGTAATTGTGAATGGTTATTTTATATTTTCCTGCATGGTGGTCTGACTTGCACACAAAGCAACTTGTGAACAGGCTCAAGAATGGATCTCTTATTGTGTGGAATAACCTTTTATGTGACACCTAATTAAACGCCTTCTGAAAAGTTTTAAAAGTGCTAGCAAGATCTACTGCTTCCACTCTATCAATTCTGCTTGTTACACCCACAAAGAAGTCTAGCAAATTTGTCATATATGATTTCCCTTTCTTAAGGCCACATTGAATCCATGTGAATTCATTAAACTTTTCCAAATGTCCTGTTACTATTTCTTCCTTACTAATTGACTCTAATCTGTTTCCAATGAGAGATGTTTGGCTAATTTCTTGCTTTCTGTCTCCCTCCATCCTTGAACAGTCCACTTAAAGCTTCCTAGAATTCAGTCAGGTCGAAAGTATTTGATCAATGCCTCCGCTGCTCTGCAGCCACTTATTTGAAAGCCCTTGAATGCAGGTCGCCAGGTCCTGGTGACTTTACTGCATTTAGTCCCATTGCTTGGCAAATACTTCATCTCTTGTGATAGAACTTTTAACAGGTTCTTTCTTACCTTTCATACTTAATTGTCTGTTATCTTTGGAATGTTTATATAGTGTCCTCCACCATCAAGATAGATGTAAAGTATTGGTTTAAATTAACTGTCATTTACTTGTTCCTCATTATCAATTCTCCAGTTGCATTCTCCAAGAGTCTCAAGCTCATTTTAGCTACTCCCTTTCTTTTTATATACATGTAGAAGGTCTTGCTTTTTTTCCCCATTTCTTGCTAATTTACTTTCATGATTTTCTTACTTTAGTTTTACACTCATTAATTGCTGGTTCCTAAAAGTATCCTACTCCTCTAGCCTACCACTATCTTTGTCAAGAAGTGTGGTGCTGGAAAAGAGCGGCCGGTTAGGCAGCATTCAAGGAACAGGAGAGTCTATGTTTCAAGCATCAGCTCTTCATCAGGAATCTCTTTCTGATGAAGATCTTATGCTCGAAATGTCGACTCTCCTGCTCCTCGGATGCTGCCTGACCTGCTATGATTTTCCAGCACCACTCTTTTTGACGCTGATGTCCAGCATCTGCAGTCCTCGCTTTCTCCGACCACTGTCTTTGTATGCCTTATATTTGATCAGATATTCTCTGTGACCATGTTTGTTAACTTTTCTCAGTGAATCTTTTTGGTCAAGAATACATTTTGGCCGAATATTATGAAATGTCTGCTTAGTGTCTGCCACTGATCATGCGTGGACTTTTCCTCTAGTCCATTTTTCCCAGCCCACTTCAGACAACCCTTACTTCACAACTCTATAATTACGCTTATTTACATTGAGGACACTGGTTTGACATCCAAAACTGAAATTGAATTTCTACTATTATTGTGATCATTACTCAGAAGAGGATTCTTACACAAGGTCTCTTACAAATCTATCTTATTACACATTACTAGATCTAATACAGGTTGTTCCTGGGTAAATTCTGCAGCATACTTATCTATGAAGCAGTTCCTGGTGCACTATAGAAATTTGTCAATCACTTCTATCAGACTGGACCATCTGATTTGTCCAGTCAATATGCAGAAGTGACAATTGTCATGCCCTTCTTACAAACTGTTAATTTTCTGATTTATATTTTGTCCTACAGTGAGGCAACTCTTTGGGGTCTTTGGACCATTCCCATGCAGGACTTCCTCCAATTTGTATTCCTTTTTTCCCCACCCAAACTGATTTCACATCATGATCTTGTGCATCTATAGCACTACTCACCAACTCACTGATATCTTTATTAATAAAGCAATACCACCTCCTCTTCTTTTTTGTCTATGCACCCAGAATGTTGAATACCCTTGATTATTGAGCTCCCAGTCTTCAGATTTGCCTGTGATACAAAACCAGATGGGAAGGCAAGTGGTGAGGATGATATAAAAATGTCTTCAAAAGGGAGATGGGCAAGCTAAGCAAAAACTTGGCACTTGGAATGTAAAATGGAAAAAAAATGAGGTCTGCCCTTGACCAGGAAGAGCAGCTGAATATTATTTAATTGAGAAGTACTGCAGAAAGCTACAATATAGAGGGATCTAGGAGTCCTTGTGCATAAATCATAAAAAGCTAGCATATAAATTCAGCAGGTAATAAAAAAGCAAACAGAATATTAGATTTTGTTTCAAAGGGAACAGAATATAAAAATAAGGAGGTTTTGCTAAAATTATGCAAGGCACTAATTAGCCCACACCTGAAATATGCTGAACAGTTTTGGTCTCCTTATCGATATAGAAAGATATTCCGGCATTGAAGACATTCCCACAGAAGTTTTTTTTTAAATGATTAGGTTCCCTACAGTGTGGAAACAGGCCCTTTGGCCCAACCAGTTCACAGACCCTCTGAAGAATAACCCACCCAGACCCATTTCCCTCTGATTAATGCACCTAACAGTATGGGCAATTTAGCATGGCCAATTCACCTGACCAGCACATCTTTGGACTGTGGGAGGAAACCGGAGCACCCGGAGGAAACCCACGCAGACACAGGGAAAATGTCTGTGTGGAGTTTGCACAGTTGCCTGAGGCTGGTCATGAGGTTGATCCCTGTTATGGAGGCATTGCATTATGAGCAAAGGACGAGTAATTCCAACCTGTAGTCAATGGAGTTTGGAAGAATGAGAGGAGATCTTATTGAAGTATGCAAGATTCTCAGGGAGGTTGATAGGGTAAGTGCATAAACTTTGTTTCCCCTTGTGGGAGAGAGTGTCTAGGACCAGAGGGCATAAGGTCATTGCAAAGGGTTGCCTAGTTAGGAGAGAGATGAGGAAGTGGTTCTTCTCTCAGAGGCTTGTCAATGTGTTGAATTCTTTAGTCCAGAGAGCTGTTGAGGTTGGGTCATTCAAGTCTGTGATAGATGTATTTCCAATCAGTAAGTATATCAAAGTTTATGGGAAAGACAAGAATATGAATTTGTTGATTATCAGATCAGCCATGATTTTCACTGACTGGTAGAGTACTCTCAAGGTGCCAACTCACCAACTTTAGTTCCAATGTTTTATGATTTTATGGCAAGCTCACTGACTTCCAACACTTGTCAAGAAAGAGGAGATAATTCCCAATTCACGTCCTCGATAGATTGTAAAGCCGGAAGATCATCAAAGGTCCTTGCCATTATTGACCTAATTGGATTGGAGGCAGGAATGACTAGCCTTCTACCTGATTATGTGCTCCAACCACCACCAAACCTGCCATGGGGGAAGGGCACAAGATCACAAGATTCTGCCCAGAATTTTAGCTAATGCCAATTGATACATATAGCATATCCAAATTCTCCCATCTCTAGTAAATCTTGATCAATCCCAAAGCTGTACAACAGAGATCAACTGGGCTTTTCACAAGATATTTTTTCTTCAGTTTCATGGAGTTACTGAGTATTGCCCATAGTCCTCTATTTCAATAAGAAATTATGTTCGAGAAAGTTTGTCAATACTATACCTATTTGACCATCTCCAAAATAATCAATTTACTGGAGGTTTTTACTACCATTAAGCCATTATCAATAATTACATATTCCTCAATAATGGAGCTACATTTCTGTATTCTGTGTCATATTGAACATTTTATTTTCAAAGGGATTTGAGTTTGCTCTGAAAGATTGGCTTTAGGACTCTAGATTCATAGCGTTTCCTAATTCTTATGAGTGGAACATTGCTTCACCTCGAGCAGCCTTGAACAATGTTTACTGCTTGCCTTTCCAAAACTCAAGTTCTCTGCAATTCTGGACATTCGATACAAATCCACTTGTTACTAAAGATAGTAGTCAAATTCCAATGACAGTAAGGAACCAAAACAAAATTAAATCCTCAGTGTAAGCGGGGTTAGAAGCTTGGATAAATGGACGACTGAGAACTTGTAAAATTCATTAATCACTAGTTTTACCACATTCTAATTATGTTTTAACATTGTTATTAATTTCAGTACTACTCAGTGAAAATACAAAATGGCTAACAATTTGGGAAGCAGTAATTTACAGAAATTTAGAATTGCTCAGACCACATACATTTCCTTGATGTTATGGCTGAGGAACTGCTTCCTGTAAACCATGCAACACATTGCTGCCACCACTGAGGAATATGTAATTGCACAAGTTCTGAATTCACATAGTGTGTTTGAACATCATTTCACGCATGAACTTTATCACTTTAAATGGGGCACAAATGAGTTGTTAAGATAGGTATTGCAAAACGTATGACATTTGGTATTTGCACTTCAGACGATATGCAGTCAGGTGAAAACCTAATTTAATCTGGGTCACTTAAAGCCATCTATGGAATTCACACAAAAATCAAATTGCTGGAGAAACCCAGCAGGTCTAGCAGCATCTGCGAAGACAAAGCAGAGTTAATGTTTCAGAACTGGAATTCATATATCTCGTTGGTAAAAGATAGGTTAACAGAAAAGGAGTTGGAGTTTCATGTTCCATTCTGGGCAAAATGAAAGACAGAAACAGAATTAGATTGCCTACAGCTTGGAAACAGGCCCTTTGGCCCAACAAGTCCACACCGACCCTCCAAAGAGTAACCCACCCAAACCCATTTCCCTCTGACTAATGCACCTAACACAAGTAATTTAGAATGGCTAAATCACCTGACCTGCACATCTTAGGACTGTGAGAATAAACCCACACAGACACAGGGAGAATGTGCAAACTCCACACTCCACAGACAGTTGCCATAGGCTGGAATCTAACCTTGGTCCCTGGTGCTGTGAGGCAGCAGTGCCAACCACTGAGCCATTGTGCCATCCATTATGATGCAAATAAGTTATCACTATCAACTTTATTTTGAATCACAAGTACTTTTATCTTCCATTCAGGACTGGGTGACCCTCAGAATTGTTAACCGACAACCCGGGATGTGGAAACAACATGAACATCACACCTTATTTGGGAAAGAGCTTAAACTTGAGAAAGATCACCTGGAAACAGATTTTTAAAAATTTGTGTGTTTAAAATAACAGCTAAGAGAACCAATAAAACCAGCAGAACCATCAATTTTTAGCCAACTCTTGAAACCAGCTGCTAGGTATCAGGAAACCAAAGTACTTCTTCCATTTCCAATGTTCACTTGGAGATATTTGAATAAATGAAATCTCAGACTGCTGTGAGCAATTTTCCTTATAAGACCTGTACTTCAATCTTAAGCCATTAAAACCATTCACAAAAGTAGACATTGCTACAAGGGACTGGCATTTACAAATCAGAGACTCTGATACTGTGATCTGTAAAAGTATGCTGACTTAATCTGTATTCAATCTAGGTTTGTGCACGGCTGAATCTAAATGTCTCTGTGTGATTGTATTTAACTCATTTAAATGTGTGGCAGCAAATAATCTTTATTTTTGAACTCACAAAACCTTGCAGTTGAATTATCAAAATTGGGTATACATGCCAAGCTTTCCCTACACAATGTGTTGACCATGAACAGTATGACAGACCATGCCTTCTCCTTTTGAAAATAGGGCTTTCTAGTGCAAAAAAAATTGTCAAACCAGTGTAATAAAGTGCATGCTATATGTAAAGCTAATGGGATATTAATGAAGTTCCCTCATTGTCTAATGTTGTTTTCAAGCAAGGGAGAAATTGTTAATCCCATAGTATACTATGCTTAGCAAATGGTCAGGTTATATGTTTTAGTAGAAATGTCATCAGCAAATAATTGCTTGAACCAGTAAGTGCAAACTTCTGTGGTATTGTCATAGTTAGTCTGAGTCAGCCACATTGTGTGGAATTCTTCACGTATTGTCGACATTTCTTATTGAAGCTCAGATCTCAGGCCACAAAATAACAAGGCAAAACACCTTCAGCAAGAACACATTCATTGAAAACACTACTGATGAATAATTTTCTGTAAACAGCTAATGAAATACATTTTGACAAAGTCAGCAGTACCCTTACAACACGATCATTACTTTTAACACAATGGCAGCACATAATCTAATCAAAATTCCAAAGATGTTGCTATAAAGGGGGCTTCAAAAATAGAATAGTACACAATGTTAGAAACAAGACTTAGTAAATCAGAAAGAAAATATTTTGCTACAGTAGCGTGAACAATTAAGAAAATGGTAGAGGATGCTAATAACAACAAGGACTAAAAAGGTATTTACACTAATACAAGAAGCAGCCAGAATAATATTGAGGAATGAAAAGCAATTAAAAATTATGAATTTTTTTCTCAAAAACATAGTTTAAGAATTCCACACCCCACCCCTCGAGGTAGTGAGAATAAAGGTGAATGTTATGTCGGAAATCGGCAAGAGTCAAAAAAAGGAATTTCTCACCATTAAGATAAACTCTGGCAATGACATTCTCCCTTCTTTAGGTAGAGAGATTAAAATCATCATCAGGTGGTGAGAAGGCTATTAGTACCCATTTATATTCATTAATTTCATAACTTGCTCTTTTTTTACTTGCCTTCCAATTAATTTCACCCCACAAGAGAAACGCAATGGCTCAAAAACGTAACACTAAAAACCGAGGAGCTATCTTGGAGTCTGAATTCAAGTTAAACCCTCAGTCAAGTCCGGTTGAGCTGAACTGTGTTGGCAATCTTCCTTTCCCTCACTTCCCTCCCTGGTCATTGGCAATGGCCTTCCCGGATCCTCCATAAATACAAAGAGGTGATGGCAATGCAGCAGCTTCAGAAAGTGAAGTTTCTTGTCATTGGCCAGACTCACTTCTTGACTTAGAGTTGGCATTAACAGATGTGGTCAGCTACAGATCTCCTGGCTTTTATCTGTTACTTAAGCATAGATGGACAATGAATATGCTAGCTGCTGCTCATTGCTTTGGCTCAGATGAAGTTAAAAATCACACGACACCAGGTTATAGTCCAACAGGTTCATTTGGAAGTACAAGCTTTTGGAGCGCTGCTCCTTAATCAGGTAGCTAGCGTTTTGGACTATAACCTGTTGTGATTTTTGACTTTGTCCACCCCAGTCCAACACCAGCACCTACTCATCTTCCACATGTGGAAGCTTTGGAAAGAGTCCAGAGGAGATTTATTAGGATGTTGCTTGGTATGGAGGGAAGGTCTTACGAGGAAAGGCGAGGGACTTGAAACGATTTTTGTTAGAGGGAAGAAGGTTGAGAGGTGACCGAATTGAGACATATCCCATAATTAGAGGTTTAGATAGAGCGCTTTTTTCCTCTGATGATGATGGATGGCACAAGGGAACATAGCTTTAAATTGAAGGGTGATAGATATTGGACAGATGTCAGAGGTCGTTTCTTTACTCAGACGGTAGTAGGGGTGTGGAACGCACTGCCTGCAATAGTAGTGGACTCGCCAACTTTAAGGCAGTGAGCCTGGAGAGATAAGCTAGGGGAGGGTGGGGGTGGGGAGAAGGCTCACTGCCTTTATTCCTGATGAAAGGCTTTTGCCCGAAACGTCAATTTCGAAGCTCCTTGGATGCTGCCTGAACTGCTGTGTTCTTCCAGCACCACTAATCCAGAATTTGTTTTACAGCATCTGCAGTCATTGTTTTTACCTCGCCAACTTTAAGGGCATTTAAATGGTCATTGGATAGGCAAATGGACAGGAATGGAATAGTGTAGGTTAGATGGGCTTCAGATTGTTGTGGAGAAAGTGAGGGCTGCAGATTCTGGAGATCAGAGCTGTGTGTTGCTGGAAAAGCGCAGGTCAGGCAGCATCCAAGGAGCAGGAGAATCGACATTTCAGGCATAAGCCCTTCTTCAGATTGTTGTGTCAACCTGTGAAACCATTGAGGGCCAAAGGGCCTGTACTGCAATGTTCTATGCTCTATCTTGGTTCAGATGGACAGCCACAAAGTGAGTACTGAAGGAGGAAGAGGATGCTTAGGGCTCTAGGAAATACTAAAATGTACATGCAGTTGGGTGGGACTTGATCGTGCATACAAAGGGACTGCACATCTGGAATTGGGAGGGGGTAGGGGCCAAGGCAAGTCATGGTCACTCTGGCCTCAGAATGGGCAGGTGCAGTGCCAATAAGGACATATGGCTGCTGAGGAGACTGACTCCAGAAGTAAAGAGGGCACAAAATACCAAAAAGAGCGATGGGAAAAGAGCAGAATGAAGAATCATTGGTACCAAAGATGATAGTGAAATAGAGAATGGAGAGGGGGTAAATCAAGGGGTTTGGGTGGAGACTGCAAGTCACTTAGGCAAACACAAGTTGGAACCTGACCAAATTGATCAGAAAAATTAATGGAATAAATCAGTTCTAAAATTGAAATGAAATCTGTATAAATTGGGAGGCGTGGAGTGTTTGATACCAGAGTTCTGTTTTGAGGTTTTCGCTTCCAGCAATGAGAGAGCAATCAGCTGAGTTTTGTTTTTAAAAAAGCAAAGCTGATTGGTTCTCCGGTAACAGAGCAGGTTAGAACTGGAAACAAATTACAGAAACAGAGAGAGCGCGCGAGAAAGACACAGAAGAATGTGCTGTTGTTCTCGACAGCAGAATCTACCTTTTTTCTGCAGTAAAATAAAAGCTGGACTTTGACAATACCAGTTCCCTTTCCTGCAGCTGTTTGCATGAGCTGTGACTTCTGAATTAATAATTCAGACATTTTACAAGTGAACTTTTTTCAAGTACAGTGAAGTTTGTACTTCTAACAAGCCAATGGAAATTTCCAGAAAATGTCAGCTGAAGAGTCCAGTTATCAAAAGATCATCTCAACATCAAAACCAGAAGGAAAATCCACCAAACTGCATTCTCAATTTTTTTTTCCTCAATCTCTGCCAATAATCTACTTTGCTTACTTGTTTGTCTGTACATGTGTGTAAGGAAGTGTTTGAGGGGATTAGAATTTTTCTTGGTAACGTTTGTGTGTGAATAGTTTATGTCTGTTTAATTGTAGCTACAGTCCAATTACTTACGATAAATAATTTTGTTTATACAGAAACCTGTACATCACTGGTTTGAAAGTCTGGTAAATTGTAGTACTGCGTATACCTTACAATATGATTCTATCACTTGGTAGGACTTTGGGAATAGTAGAGCTCAACTCAAAGTGCACTATCACTGTTGGTTGTAACATTCTAATCAACAGGTGTTTCTATCAAGGAAAGGATTTCACTCCATTCCTATTAAAATGCATCATGATAACAGCTGACATTTTCTTACTCTGCACTGCATATCCAGGGAACTGTTGTGCCTTGTACTTACTGGAGCATTCACAAGTACCAGCCTTTTAAAGGCTCTCACTTCACACAAGGATGGTGACAGAGATTCCTGATGTCTATCATAAATTGTCAGATTACCTCAGAGCTAATGTTCAATGCTGTCCATACTTTGACAAGAGTCACTGTGAAACACACCACATGCCTGCACTAGTTAAATGGAACGATGCATTATAGGCCAGACAGGCTGTTGAGCATCATTGCACTGCGCTGCACTCTCCAAACCCTGAGTTATCAAAGAGGGACTATGTTGGATGAGGAGAAACTCTGGATGTAGGTTTGTTTGCTGAGCTGCAAGGTTCATTTTCAGGCATTTCGTCACCATACCAAATAACATCTTCAGCGAGCCTCTGGACAAAACACTGCTGGTGTTTCCTGCTTTCTATTTATATGTTTTGGTTTCCTTGGGTTGGTGATGTCATTTCCTGTGGTGACATCATTTCCTATGGTGAGGTTATCTCGTATTCGTTTTCTCAGGGGGTGGTAAATGGGGTGCAAGTCAATGTGTTTGTTGATAGGATTCTGGTTGGAATGCCATGCTTCTAGGAATTCTCATGCATGTCTCTGTTTGGCTTGTCTGAGGACAGAGGTGTTGTCCCAGTCGAAGTGGTGTCCTTCCTCATCTGCATGTAAGGATACTAGTGAGAGAGGATCATGTCATCTGGTGGCTAGCTTTCTGCCTGAGGAGAAATTGTAGGAGAGACAGGAATCCTCTAAGTAGGAATACAAGGGTAACCATCATATGTTGCTTCAAGAGCATCATCAATAAGAGGAGCACAGGGCATGGCACTGGAGTGGCTAAGAGGACGGAAGCAACCTAATAGCCAGACACTTAGAATTTTCAAGCTCGGTTCAGATTTTCTATCTTCGAGTGATCATGACATTTGCACACTTAGCATCTAACCCTCTGTGTCTTACATATTTCCAGCAGACTCAGTGTTGCTGATTACTGTTGGGTCAATAAAGAGGTCAGTATTGTTTTGAATGAGATTCTGATATCTTCCTCTCTGTGAAAGCTTAAATGCATCCAAATTTCCCTGATGACAACATTAGCAATAAATCAGGGATGAAACAGTGAGCACCTTCCATTGAATCATTTTCCTGCATGTTACTGTCAATATAGTCCACGTGTTTCAGACAAATGAATAATTTCAGGAATGCCAATTCCTTATGAAGATGACCAAGTTATTACTCAGTCTGAGAATTCTTCTGAGAAACTTTCCATTAACATCCTTTCGGTGCTTCATACTGCACTGAGTCAGCACTAGTCCCTTGTTATGCCTCAGTATCTAATCGAACAACACAAACTGCAAAAGGCTGGGTGTTATGCATCTGTTTACAGCAAACATTTGAGTCGGCCACTGGCTAAGTCACATCACAAACCCTTTCCTTGTGAAAAGAAAGAGTTCCATTTATTTTTGTTTATGGAATATGGACCCCACTGGTAGATGAGTAGATATTGCCCACCCCTAATCATTCTTGAGGCAGTGGTGGTGAGCTGTCTTCTTGAATAGCTGCCCTTCTTGGAGTGCAGAGACACCCAGAAATCTGGCAGAAAGGGGGTTGTCAGAATTTGATGCAGGGACCAAGTTCAGATAGTCCGTGGTTTGAAGGGCACCCTGCAGATTTCTGTGTTTTCATTGATAAACTCTGTAGGGTGTATGGGAAGAAGCCTGGGTGAGTTGTTGCCTATAGTGCCAATAATGACCTAAAGACTTTGCAAAGCATCTTTCAGCCAATTTAATATCTTGAAAGTTTGTTCAACATTTTAATGTAGAAAATGTACCAACAATTGGTGTTCAAACTTTCAAGTAACAATGTTGCAATGATCAGGTAATATGAACTAGCCACACAAATACTGTAGCTATGGGAGCAGGTCAGAGATTAGATTTTTGCAGTGACTAATTCACCTCCTGTCTCACCAGTGCCTGTCCACTAACCGAAAGGCACAAGTCATGGATCTGGTGGAATATTATCCACTTGCTTTGATTTTTGCAGCTCTAAGAACATTCAAGAATTTCAACATGATCCAGAACAAAACAGTCTGCTTCATTGGCACCTGATCTACCACCTTAAATGTTTGTGACCGACACACAGAAACAGCAATGTGTACCATCTACAAGATCGACAAGGCTCCTTCAACAGCCTCTTTCAAATCCATGTCCTCTACCATCTAGAAGGATGAGAATAGCATATATTTGGGAACACAGCCACTTGCAAGTTCCCTCTCAGCTATGCACCATTCTGACTTAAAACTACATTGTCATTTCTTCACTGAGTGGGTTAAAATGTTGGAAATCCTTTTCTATATGAAGTCCCTCCACTCCAAGAATTGTAGCAGTTCTGACACTCAGCTGCTGCTAAAAGCTATATCCACACTTTTCTTACTTCTAGACTTGAGCTTTTCTCTCCATTCTTGATTGGCCACCCACATTGTCCCTTCGTAAACTGGAGGTAAATCAAAAACCCTACTGCCCATGTTCTAACTCACATCAAATCTCATTCACCTCTTATTTTCTGCTCGCTATAAGTTCCCAATCAAGTAATACTTTAAAAAAAAATTCTCATTCTAGCTTACAAATCCCTCTATGGACCCCTCTCTACTTCTGTAATGATCTCCAGCCATACAACTCCATGAGATATCAGAGCTTAACTAATGCTAGCTCCCAATCTTAGTTGGTCAATCATTAGTATTTTTAGTTGCAAGGTCCCAAATTTGGAAATTCCTTCACTACTGTATCTTGAACACAAAAAAATGAACAAGAGAAGACCATTCAGCCTTTGAGCCTTCTCTGCCATTCAGTATGAACAGATCACATTTCTAACCTCGGCTCCACACTCCTGCATGCCTCTGATCACCTTCCATCCTGCTGGTAATCAAGAATCGATCTGCCGCTGCTGCTGCCTGAAAAAGTAGCTCTGCAACCACTGCCTTTTAAGGAAGGAAATTTCAAAGATTCTCAACCCACCTTCCTCCTTTTGACCCTGTTTCAAACTACCTCTTTGGCCAAGCTTTTGACTAGCTAGCCTGATATCTCCTTCGTGGTTCAGTCTTTAACCCTCGGTTTAATAATACTTCCATGCAGCACCCTGTGAAGAACATTTTGTATTTATATCACAGCTTTCATGTAACAAGTCATTGTATTTTAATCCAATAAATCACAAGTAAAAGCCTTCCTTGCAAAAGATCTATTAGCATCTTTCTTGTAATTCAAGGTATTAATTTAGTCAATGACATTTGGGCTTTTCTGATCTATATTTTTGATTCTGTGGCCAAGTGATTCAGCTACTTCTGTCAGCAGTAATAGGAGTGGCATTTTAACCAAATCTTGAAAACAATTGCAGTAATGAGCAAAAAATTGAATACTGGACTTGTAATGATACTTGTATCAAGATAATTGTGATCTAAAGAGGAATTATTTTGCATTTCTGTCTGTTTGGTGAAACAATTTGTTTATCTGGTTTCATGAATATAGGTCTTGGTCTATGTACTTTCATGCAAGCAAGTTGGTCAATCAAACATCTTGGTTTTATTAATTTAAAAACTTTTATCACAGATTTGTACTTGTAACATCTTTTTTCAAACCCATTTCAATTATCAGGGAAGTGTGATTTGCTTTTTGAATTACTGGACTTAGCAATAGTTGTATTGCATAAATTTGGTGCTAAGCATGAATTTGTTAATTTCCAAAAAAAGCTGCTCCTGTCACACAGGGCTACAAATTAGATAGCCCCATCTTGAGGACATTGGGGTGTAGAGATGAGGGCTAGGGGAAGAGAGAGTCAACAATTCCTATCATTATTTCTTTTGATGTGCTGACTTCCAGGATTTGTGCACAGCAATGTCTTCTGAAACCCTAATTCAAATGTTCTTACGACATCAGTATGTCAACTGCAGCGTGTGGAATCGCTGAACGGCTGTTCAGATGCACAGCTTGGAGACAAATGTTGGAGGAAGTGGCCACTATGTGCAAATTAGAGATGGTGTTCCTGCTGATTGAAAGCAGCAAGTCGAAGCACTCACCTCACCTCCACGGAAGTAGGTGCCCCTCAGTGAATTTGTGGCACTACTTTCTGGCTGGCTTGGTGTACCAGAGAGGCGAAGTGCGGTAAGCCAACAATATGCTCCAGGCAGCCTTCTCATTTAAGCACAGGCCTACAATTCTGGAAAATCACTTCAGGCACTCAAGGTCAAGGAATCTGTTCCACCATGCCAGTGAAAATGCTCCCAACTTGAATGGTTTTATGCTGAAGACATTGACCATCCAAATGAAAGACAGGAGAGGGGCCAGTCTTCAAGACAGTAAGTGAATGTATTTGTCCATCACAGCTCAGATCATCCACATCAACTGTTTGTCGTGCTGCTCAGTACATAATATTGTGATATCAGTTTAAGAGAGAACATGCTAATTAGCAAACACCAGGTTGTAGAATATGGGATGAGCAGCCATTTCACAGTTTTCGTCTGGCACATATTGCAAGGGTGCACCAATACGCTTACCTGTAACAATAGTTGCTGAAACTCTAATAGTCTGCAGAGGAATCCTTAACCACATCTAGAACACATCTTCAAATGAGTAGAATCTCAATCTTGTTTCCTGTTTGGAAATGAGCTAGGTGTGACTGTAAGGAAAAACAAAGCAAAAACACACCATCACTCATCCAGCAGCAGACCTTGACTTGTATTGTTACATTACATTTCACCCACGTATAGCTTTCCAATCACACCTACAGCAGAAACACAGACTCAGCTTTCTACAGCTATACAAACCCATAAGTATTCCTCTGTGGCAACCACATACACCAAGTATGTAATACCCAGATACTGCCCTTCTGACCTCCCTGCTGGAGAAGGTGAAATAGAACTAGCAGTAAAATCGGGAAAGCAGACGGGGAATAGACACCTGCAACCTCCCAGTATCCTGAGGAGGTAGTTGAACAACCTTGGAGATAATATCACAAAGATAGCACCCGGCACTGCCAAAGCCAAACTGAATTGTGCAATGCTGCCTTAAGTAGCTTCTCTACTCACTCTTTACTCTCAACCTAAGAGAGGCTATGATGTAGAAACTTTAGACTGAGTGTCCATAGAACTCCTGTTGTCCTCCCCACAGTCTCTCTCTCTCCCATCACAGCCCTTCCTTTTTGTGTGCTTTCAGGTAGCCAGGAACTTGTGGCTACCTAAGCTTCAAAAGTAGCCAGAGCAAGAGGAAGAGCAAGCTCAGGTGGGTGAGGAGACACCATCTCCTGACCTTGCAGTCCCAGCCATCCACTCAGATACTGAAGTTGAACATTAGAGGCTGATCTAGAGTTGGAATTTGCATGTAGGCATAGGTGAGTTACAGCCAGGTCAGCAGAACAGTGTTTGCTATTTCTGAACTCTTACAAAGGCAAAGTTTCAGATGAATTCTGCAGCAAGGAAGTCACAGGACGCTTGCTTGCTTAGATGCCTGGTGCCTTGACAGCATCAATCATTCACTGGTGAGGAACGTGAAGGATTCCAGGTCAAATATTTTTCAAGGCTTTGCACAGAGCATGAAGCCCGTTATTTTGAGTGTGATCTAGGGTGTAATCTGTGGCAATTATCACAGTTGCTACCACAGCACAAGAGAAGCAAAACAATGCTCCAAAAGCTTAACCTGAGTCTTAGTAGTTATAACTCTCTTAACCTTCAGTGTAATGACAATCCCTTTGAATGGTGCAAAAACAGTTGTATCTTGCTTTATATCACCCTGTTGTTTCAGGAATGTGTAACAAAGATGCCACCTGCCAATGTGCTGACCAAATTTTGTCTCCAGGCATGGCATCAGCATGTTCAGGCCATGGGTGTGCTGATGATAATATTGATTAAAGACCTTTGGGTCATGTCGAGGGTGCATTAGCATGTGGCATTTCCAGCAGTTATGCATGCAGGCTACATGGTAAGTGACCAGTCATTCATCACAGGAAAAGCTGTAGGACATCCGTAGCCCCACTACGTATGGCACTAGATTTTACATGCCACTAAATTTAACACCATGTGCCTTTAATTATGCTGTATCAAGATGATGTTCTCGAAAAGGAAAAATGGAGTATTGATTAAAAATAAAAAATTTTTAAGTATGAGAATCCAAAAGTATTTCCATTAGCAGGCTATTTCATTCTGAGATAAGAAAAAATGCAAGCAAAGCAAATCTAGGCAGTAAGAGGGCAAAACAACCAGAAAATAGAATGGTTATATTGATTATTAGCAGGAGATTGTTCCAAAGGCAACTGACTTCAGTTTTTCTTGCAGCAGATCTTTCGCAGGGCCTATTTAATACACAAAATAAAATTAAGAATGAAAGAAATATCATCAGACGTAGATTTGGCCTTTTGGGCCTGCTCTGCTATTCAATTTTATCTTCCGAGTTACATCTTCCCATACCAATCCTATATTTCTTGAATCCCTTAGGATTACCATTGATTCCTTAAGTATTTAAAAATACAAAAAATCTCCTTGGACTTGTTCATCAAAATAGGTTGTATTTAAACCTGTAAACACTTAGAATTTTTTGTTGAACGTACTGAAGTGACTATTCTTTCATCTACTCACTTTGAGTAGCTGGTCAAGTTTTTTCAATAAAGAGGGAAGTTGTGATTTAGTTTCACCGGTTAAGGACCGACCCTTCAGTGTTTTAGAACAGAATCAGAATTGTGGGTTCCTACAGTGCAGAAACAGGCCATTCGAACCATTGTGCCTACACTGACCTTCAGAAGAGCATCCCACTCAGACCCCCTCCCCACCCCCGAACCCCCCGCCAATCCAATCTCTGCATCTCCTATGGCTAATCCATGTAAGCTTCCATATCTCTGAGCACTATGAGCAATTTGGCATGGCTAGTCCACCTAACCTGCATATCTCCAGATTGTGGGAGGAAACTAGAGCACCCAGAAGAAATTCACATAGATACGGGAGAATGTGCAAACTCCACACAGAGCTGACACCTTCCCTCATGCACTCCTACTGCCAAGGCATACATTGCTTTTAGAGGTACTCTAAATATCAGCAGTGTTCTTTAAATTGAGAGTTCATTATGCATTTTAGTTACACAATTTAGCACATTAACATAATTACACTCAAATCTCACCATATTTAAAATCAGCCAGGTAGTGAATTCTTGGAATTACTCAATTTTAAAAGATAATTTCAAAACAGTTTCATTACGATTTCATTGCATGGGTAACATGGCTGAGGTTTTAGCAAACATTGAATCTTCATTCAAAAATAGTGCAAGACAATAAACATATTGATCCTTTTTAATCTAGTTTTCAATAGTTTTCCTTTTAGCTACCTCTTCCTTCAAAGTCATCCTTGAAGGAAAAATAGTACTATCTAGTTACAAGGATTTACTGTTTTGCTCATCCAGCAGATTGTTTTCAAACACCTATGTTGAAATCAACAATACAATAGGTGATGAAAAGGTTTCCAAAACAATGCACATACTGAGTAAGAGATATAACAATAATTTCAGAATTTTCTTCAACTTCATAGTTGACAATCATGAAAGATCATGTAAAGATGCCTGCAAATTCAAGTTCTTGGTTCACGTAAATCCCCAATGATACAAACAATTCCTATTTATCACTTTTAGGAGATTGATGGGGAGAACATTCATTTGCTGACTTTCTGATAATCATTATTTCAAGGGATTTGCAATGGTTTTACTGTGATTGAAGACAAACAGCAAAGTATCATGTATAATGTAGGATGCAGTCTCTCATTAGTAAGCAGTATGTGAAAGCCCTCTGGGAATTTCTAACTAGGTTACCTTTTAGTTCTATTTTAAATCAATTGATCTGGCATCTTTCCTGGAGTTCTCTTATTCAGAATGTTTTGAGTGTTCGCGTAATCCTTAATAGAGAAATCAGTGTCTTTGCAATTAATTGGCTATGTTGAAGAAATCCAGATTTAAACAAATTAAAATTGGAATAAATTATTTTGTCGTCATAACACTTGAGAACAATATGAGGCATTTGTAGACTATGCAGAAGGTTTTAAAACAAAATCATTACATCAGAAAGCCTGCAGCTAGATTTTCAAATAATTTTTAGGATTGCATTCGAAATGATTGTTGACAATCCTGCAATGAAATCTAGCTGATAGGCTGTGGAAATCGGTATGCTCTTGGGGTAGAAACCTCTTTTGTTGCGGTAAAACATGCAAATACTGAGTTTCTACTTTGTGTGAAGTGGGGAGATTGGATATAAATTATGCTTGAAATTGTGTTAATGAAATTTCCATTATAATAGATACTAACTCTTCAATCAACCAATGCAATTGATCTATTTAAGTGTGGTAAACCATGGCAGCTTTGCAGCTTAAATGGATGTTTATGTTTGGCAAAGAAAACATGGTCAATTTGAAGTCTCTCTTTGATGACTACATATGGAAACTTGCTAACCTCATTATTTCAATCTGGGGACGTGTCAAGTTTGTGGGTGAAGCAGGTTTCAAGCAAAGTGATGGTTAAAATAATAAAAAAAAAAAATCACAGAAGCTTAATTTACATACACTTGAGTTCCTGTGATCTTTTGTCTGCATTATACGGATGAACCTGGTGCAAACTACCACAAACTCCACCTTAGAGAATCTGCCCCCAAGGGTCAAACCCAAAATGATAGACAGCTGCATACTGCTTTACTCAGAGTTAATAAATGAAATTTTTTGCATCATTGTGATAAAAGGGCACAACAGTTTACAGAATGTGTTACATGAATTGATTATTCCCAAGGTCTGGATTGAGAATTCAAGGAATGAGAGCAGAATTCAGTCATCCTATGTAGCAAAAGCACTAGGTGATGGATTTAGAAGTGAGAGCTTTGCTGTAGCCGCGTGTTTGTGATACGCAGCGGCCACATTATTATGTGATGGACCTCAGAAAGAGGTTCCCAAATCTGCCATTTGCTGTTGGAGTCAGTGGACTGTATTTAAACAGCAAGGCAGAAGTGGGTACTGTAGATTAGAGTGGTGCTGGAAAAGCACAGGTCAGGCTGCATCCAAGGAGCAGGAATATCGACGTTTCCTGATGAAGAGCTTTTGCCCAAAACGTCGATTCTCCTACTCCTCAGATGCTGCCTGACCAGCTGTGCTTTTCCAGCACCACTCTAATCTTGTATTTAAATAGCCCCCCAGGTTCAGCTGCAGTGTGCCAACAAGGAAGCACCATTGTCACTGTGGAAGAATCTCACTCCTGAATACAGCTCCAACTTCAAAGGCTTTTCTTTCGACTGAATCCACCTAGATCTCCTTCACAAGTGCTCATCCTCACGAGGAGAGCGGATGGCACCAGTTCAATGAGAAGTCATCCCCCCAGTTGGTCTTCCTGGCTCCTTGGGAAGTGTGCATTTCCCAGCCGGCTGCAGCAGGAGGTGTTCCTGTTGACATAGGAACCTGGGTGGCAGTGTCAGCAATTGCTAGAAGCTTTGGGATGCATAGGTGCCCTTGGGGTGGACAGAGGATCAATAAGCTCATTCAGACCAGCAGGGTGAGGATAATGGGATGGTTCAAATGTTATGTCTCTTATGCAATGTGACCTAGTGTGGGACAGGAGTGGGCAGGGAAGTGAAACCCTCAGTCACAGATGGATCACAAGGTCTGGTTGCACATGGGTTGAAGTGGTGGAAGAAAGAAAGAGTGGATATCAACTAGGAGGCCAAATTGTCAATACATTCCTGTTGGAATTGCAGTCACTTAATGAGAAATGACTCATTGCCCCTTGACTGTTTGCAAGAAACATGGGTGACAAAGTAGAGAACAGGTCAAAACATGCTCAATATTAGGACATTGACACTTCGGGAGTCATGGTTTGGAGACGCTGGTGTTGGACTGGGATGTACAAAGTTACAAATTACACTACACCAGGTTTAGTCCAACAGGTTTAATTGGGAGCTTTCAGACTGCTGCTCCTTCATGAGGTGGTTGTGGATTACACGATTGTAAGACACAGAATTTACAGCAAAAGTTTAGAGTATGATATAACTGAAATTATACATTGAAAAATACCTTGATTGTTTGTTAAGTCTCTCATCTGTTGGAATGATCATGTTATTTTCACCTCTTTCATATGTAAATCACAAAATATTTGTTAAAGATACATTAAAGTTAAAAGTGGAATTTGAGAATGTGGAACTTTTACTCCAAAAGCTAGTGCATCCAATTAAACCTGGTGTGTGATTTTTGACTTTGTACACTTGGAGGGCAGGGTGTGGCTGTTGGACAATCAGAGGATGAATTGAGTGCAGTAAGCAACACGGCAGATCAGTGTTTAGCACTTCTGCCTCACTGCCCCAGAGACCAGAGTTCCATTCCAGCCTTGGGTCACTGTCTGTCTATGTGAAGTCTGCATATTCTCCCCATGTCTACATGGGTTTCCTCCCACAATCCAAACATATGCAGGTTAGGTGGATTAGCCACAGAAAATGCAGTATTATAGGGATAGGGTAGAGGGATGGACCTGGATAGGATGCTCTTTGTAGGTCAGCCTGCTTTCATACTGTAGGGATTCTAGGAGGATTCTGCAAAGAGACTGAGGAAGCCTTAAGCTGGTGTCAGCCAATGAACAATAAGGAGGTGTGTCACAGAGGGCTATAAGAGTATCATGAACCTAATTCTGTTATCCAATACAGTCCTCACACTCTGGAGGGACCGCTGCTCCATTGCCCATAATCCTGCAGTGTCTACTTCAGAAGAAAGGAAGTGACACCAAAACATCAGGGGTGCACCTGTTCCATCTTTCTCCTGCATCCTGCACTACAGCAGATATTGTCACTTTAGATGAGGGACACTTCCAGTGAGCAGTGCCCAGATACTTCAGAACAGCTGATGGAGCCTGTGAGACCCTGAAACTTGGGAATCTGACCCATGCTGATCCCCAGGCCTTTGGCTGGCCTCTAGTTATGATCACACAGAACAGATTGGAGATGCATCATGAGACAGTGTACAGGCAGGAGCAAATGATGGCAGATCAGTGGGTAAGCGTTTGGTTTTCTACATGCAGTGGTTGGTAACTACCATGGAGATCCAGATTCAGCTGACCAATCAATGGCTGGTATAAGTGCTTAGACCAGTAGACCCTCGTATTTGTAATGGGCTGTATGACTATGACCACCCAATAGGAGGATATGATACTTGGACGTCCCACCAGAAAATTGAGAATTGCTTCTTCAGGCAACACCTCTCAAGATGCTGATTGTTTTTCTCTGAGCGATGGCTGTGCACAAAAACAGAAAATGCTGAATCCTGCTCTTTAGAAGATTCTGTGGGCTAAAAATGTTAAATCTATGTCTGTCTCCACAGATGCTACCAGACCCTACTGAGTTCCACCAGCATATTCTATTTTTATTTCAGATCTGAATTATTTTTATTTTAATTAAGCCATTCCTCAGCCCCTCAGAGTGACCCAATCACTTTTGGCAAGGCCCATCAAGCTTTGGACAGCAAGGTCATCTCTAGTAAAAAGACACCACATCCAACAGCCTGTCTCCATCTTCAGCTACTGGTCACATCTTGTTGTAGCCATGGTATGTATATATGAGAGAGAATATATAGGTATACAAATATACATCCCTCATGATTGTTATTTACCATAGAGTCATAGAGATGTATAGTATGGAAACAGACCCTTTGGTCCAACCAGTCCATGCCAACCAAATATACCAACCCAATCTAGTCCCACCTGCCAGCACATCCCTCCAAACCCTTCTATTCATATACCCATCTAGATACCTCTTAAATGTTGCAATTGTACCAACCTCCACCACTTCCCTCTGGCAGCTCATTCCATACACGTACTACCCTCTGCGTGAAAAAGTTGCCCCTTAGGTCTCTTTTATATCTTTCCCCTCTCACCCTAAACCTATGCCCTCTAGTTCTTGACTCCCCGACCCCAGGGAAAAAAAGACTTTGCCTATTTATCCTATCATGCCTCTCATGACTTCATAAACCTCTATAAGGTCACCCCTCAGCCTCCAACGCTCCAGGGAAAACAGCCCCGCCTGTTCACCCTCTCCCCATAGCTCAAATCCTCTAACCCTGGCAACATTCTTGTAAATCTTTTCTGATTCCTTTCAAGTTTCACAACATCTTTCCGATAGGAAGGAGATCAGAATTGCATGCAATATTCCAACAGTGGCCTAACCAATGTCCTGTACAGCCGCAACATGACCTCCCAACTCCTGTACTTAATACTCTGACCAATAAAGGAAAGCACACCATACGCCTTCTTCACTATCCTATCTACTTGCGACTTTACTTTTAAGGAGCTATGAACTTGCACTGTAAGGTCTCTTTGTTCAGCAACACTCCCTAGGACCTTACCATTAAGTGTATAAGTCCTGCTAAGATTTGCTTTCCCAAAATGCAGCACCTTGCTTTTATCTAAATTAAACTCAATCTGCCACTTCTCAGCCTATTGGCCCACCTGATCAAGATCCTTTTGTAATCTAAGGTAACCTTCTTTCCTGTCCACTACACCTCCAATTTTGGTGTCATCTGCAAACTTATTAACCATACTTCTTATGCTCGCATCCAAATCATTTATATAAATGACAACAAGTAGAGGACCCAGCACTGATCCTTGAAGCACTCCACTGGTCACAGGCCTCCAGTCTGAAAAACAACCCTCTGTCTTCTAATTCTGAGCCAGTTCTGTATCCAAATGACGAGTTCTCCCTGTATTCTGAGAGATCTAACCTTGCGAACCAGCCTCCCATGGGGAACTTTGTTGAACACCTTAATGAAGTCCATATAGATCACATCTACCGCTCTGCCCTAATCAATCCTCTATGTTACTTCTTCAAAAAACTCAATCAAGTTTGAGACATTATTTCCCCATGCACACGTACATCCTGTCCCTCAGGATTCCCTCCAACAACATGCCCACCACTGATGTCAGGTTCACTGGTCTATAGTTCCCTGGCTTGTCCTTACTATCCTGATTAAAGAGTGGCACTACGTTTGCCAACCTCCAGTCTTCCGGCACCTCACCTGTGCCTATCGATGATACAAATATCTCAGCAAGAGGCCCAGCAATCACTTCTCTAGCTTCCCACAGAGTTCTCGGGTACACCTGATCAGGTCCTGGGGATTTATCTATCTTTATGCATTTCAAGACATCCAGCACTTCCTTCTCTGTAATCTGGACATTCTGCAAGGTGTCACCATCTATTTCCCTACAGTCTATATCTTCCATACCCTTTTCCACAGTAAGTACTGATGCAAAATACTGATGCGGCAGTCAGTTTTCGAAATTTCTCGCCTAATACCGTCAAAATTGGCCTTCCTCCAATTTAGAACTTCAGCTTTTAGATCTGGTCTATCCTTTTCCATCACTATTTTAAATCTAATGGAATTATGGTTGCTGGCCCCAAAGTGCTCCCCCACTGATACCTCAGTCACCTGCCCTGTCTTATTCTCCAAGAGTAGGTCAAGTTTCCCACTTTCTCTAGTAGGTACATCCACATACTGAATCAGAAAATTGTCTTGTACACACTTAAATTCCTCTCTATCTAAATGCTTAACAGTATGGCAGTCCCAGTCTATGTTTGGAAAGCTAAAATCCCCTCTCAACCACCCTATAATTCTTACAGATAGCTGAGATCTCCTTACAAGTTTGTTTCTCGATTTCCCTCTGACTATTAGGGGGTCTATAATCCAATACCAATAAGGTGATCATCCCTTTCTTAATTTCTCAGTTCCACCCAAATAACTTCTCTGGATGTATTTCCAGGAATACCCTCCCTCAGCACAACTGTAATGCTATCCCTTATCATAAAGGCCACTCCCCCTCAATCATGTGGAATCAGAAACTGTGTTGTTTATTCACGTGGAGGACTTTAATGTTGTCACTTGGTTAGTTATGTAGGTGCTACAGAATAAGTAGCAATCCTGGATTGCTGACAGCAGGGTACTGACCTCTCCATAGTTGGAGAAGCAAGGATGGAGCAATTTGTTAATGGACAATGAAGAGTTGCTTTTGTTAGGAGATTAAAAAATCCTGTGGGCATAAAGTCAAAAAACATAGGCTCATAAAAAACAACATGTCTGTTGGAAACTTATGAGAATGAAAACCTCTCAGTCCTCTATCATTTATCATTGACCTTGTATCTGGTTCAGAACCCTCAAACTGCAGATCTGCCTGCTCTGCTCCTTCCTCAACTTCCTCTTTATCAGATCAGGACTGTTACTTCTGCAGATTGTAAGGCCATCCCTCTGTACTGCAGAAAGTTTGACAATGCACAGCAGATAATGATTTTTTTCTTCTTATCTTTAAAGAGGAGATTAGCCTACCAGCAAGGACACAACTCACGACCCAACAACACAAGGCCGGGTTGCATCACTGAGTCATTCAGGAAGTCATAGATCTCTCCAACAGTACAATGGTCTTTTAGCCAGCCATTTCAGGAAGCAGTTCTAATAGACAGCAGTACATACTGGCTACAACTCAGCCAACACAGAAATCAGTTCTTCTCACAGGAGCACAAGATAGTGTCGAACTCTGCCAGACTAAGCCAGGCAATGGTCATATCTTTAACGAGCTGATGGTATTTATTTTGGGTGGGGCAGGAGGTGGAGGGGAAGAAATTGTAAATTTCTTATAGAGTCATACATCATGGAAACGGGCCCTCCGGTCCAACTAGTCCGTGCCAAACATAATCCCAAACTAAACTAGTCCCACCTGTCTGCTCCTGGCCCATATCCCTTCAAAACTTTCCCATTTCATGTATTTATCCAAATGTATGTTTCAATTTTACCCACATCCACCACTTCCTCAGGAAATTCATTCCACATGCAAATCACCCTCTTAACAAACAATTGCCCCTCATGCCTTTGTTAAATCTCTCTCCTCTCACCTTCAGAATGTGCCTCCTAGTCTTTAAATTCCACCATCCTTGGGAAAAAGACAACTGCCATTAACTCTGTCTATACCGGATTATTTTATAGCCATCTATAAGGTTGCCTCTCAATCTCTTTTGTTCCAGTGAAAAAATGCCAAACCTATCCAGCCTTTCTCCACTCAAACCTTCCATACCCCGCAAAAACCTAGTCAGTCAGTCTCTTCCAAGCCCCCTCCAGTTTCATAATATCCTTGCGATAACTGGGCGACCAGAAATGTATTCCAGGAGAGACCTCATCAATGTCCCATACAATCTCAACATGACTTCCTGACTCCTGTAGGAGGAAGTGAGGACTGCAGATGCTGGAGATCAGAGTTGAAAGTTTGGCACTGGAAAAGTAAAGTAGGTCATGCAGCATCCAAGTAGCAGGAGAGTTGATGTTTCAGGCATAAGCCTTGCATCAGGAATGTGGGGACAGGGCTTAGTGGCTGAGACACAAATAGGAGGGTGGGCTAGGGTTGGGGCAGGGGGTAAAAGGTGGTAGCTTGGAAGGTGATAGTTGGATGCAGGTGGGGGGTGATTGTGATAGATCGGAGTGGAGGATGGAGGGATAGGTAAAAAGGAAGATGGACAAGTAGGACAGGTCATGAAGGCAGTGCAGAGTTGGAGGGTTGGATCTGGAGGAAGTGGGGGAAGGGCGATGCGGAAACTGGTGAAATTGCCGTTGATGCCGTGTGTTTGGAGAATTCCAAGGAGGAAGATGAGACATTCTTCCTCCAGGCGTTAAGTGGCTAGGATTTGGCAATGGAGGAGGCTCAGCAGTTGAATGTCCTTGGCAGAATGGGAGGGGGTGTTGATGTGGCTGGCCACAGAGTGGTAGACACATTAGATGAAGTGTTTGGATGTGCAGGGAAATCTCTGTCCGATGTGGAAGGATCCTTTATGGCCTTGGATGGAAGTAATGGGGGAGGTGTTGGTGCGGGTTTTACACCTGTTGTAGTAGCAAAGGAATGTGCCAGGATGGAGGATGGGTTGGTGGGAGGCATGGACCTAATGAGGGAGTCACAAAAGGAATGGTCTCTGTGGAATGCTGATGGGGTGAGGGGGAAATATATCTCTGATGGTGGGGTCGGATTGTAGGTGGCTGAAATGGCAGAGGAAGATGCATTCTATCTGTAGGGATTGGTGGGATGGAAGGTGAGGACCGTACTTTTATACTTAAAGGACTGAGCTATGAAGGCAAGAATGCTAAAAGCCTTTTTAACCACCCTCTCTATAGGAGACGAACTTCAAAGAGTAACGTGCCTGAACCTCCTGGTCCCTTTGTTCTACAATCCTACCCAAGATCCTACCATTAATTGTATAAGCCATACCCTTATCTATTGTACCAAAATGCAATATGTAGTTCTTCTATAACATGTTGGTTGTGTTCTTGTGCAAACCAATATTATAGAAAAATTGTGCTTTAGAAACAGCACTTCAAGTGTTGACGATGTAATCACGTTACAGCCAACACACATTTTAAGAGTTTGCATTTTAGAAACAGTGCCCCAGTTCATCAATTGCAAAACAGCGAATTCACATTAAGGAAATGGGCATTATAGCAGAACAACCTGTATTTTGCATTTATCCAGATTGAACACCATCTACCAATTTTCTATGCATTGAACCATTTAGTCAAGATCGCTTTGTCTTAGAAAACCTCGTTCACCATCGACAATGCCACCAATTTTGGTGCCAACCACAATAAAAACTTCTGAAGGATAGGATTAAATCAATATTTATAAAAGGCAGGGATTGTTTATGGAAAGAAATCCTATCTGACTTACTTGGTTGAGTTTCTTGTCGATAAGTAACTAAATATATTCATCAGGGTAATGCAGTAAATTGGAATAGTGTGGTTTACATAGAATTCAGCATTTCAGGGAACATCTCTGGGGCACACACACCAAACAACCCCACACCCTGTGGCTGACCACTTCAACTCCTCCTCCCACCAAGGATATGCAAGTCCTGGGCCTCCTCCATCACCAAATCCAAGCCACCTGAGGTGTTTTTCCTCCAGTCATCATCTTCCACCTTGGTACCCTTTAACCACATAGCAGTTAACAATCTTCACTATTTTCCAAATCACCACCATGGTCTTGATCTGACCATCTTCCTTCCCAACTATCCACTCCAACCTACCCCTATTAGCCCCCCCCACCTCCATCTATCTATTGCCTTCCCACCCACCCCAACACCCTATCTTTCAGCCCCTTTCCCCCTCCACATTTCTGATGAAGGGTTTATCCCCGAAATGTCAACTCTCCTGCTGCTAGGATGCTGCCTGACTTGCTACGCTTTTCCAGCACCACCCTTTTTGACTTGGACACTGTAGCATCTACCGTCCTAATTTTCTCCAAGGAATTCAGGAAGACCTTTGACAAGATTCATATAGAAAGCTGGTCCAAAAAGATAAGAGCTCATGAGATTCAAGATGAATTGGCAAACTGGATCCAAAACGGGCTTCCAAATAGAAGGGCAAGAGTGACAGGAGCACATTGTCTTTGTAATTGGAAGTCTGTGACCAGCAGTGTGCCATAGAGATCTGTGGAAGCAGGTACTCTAGCAACATTGAAGAACCATCTGGATGATTACTTAAAATGCCAGCAAACTATGGACCAACTGCAGGTAAATTGGAATAGTGTAGTTTGGTGTGTGTTGATTGGTATAAACATGGTGGGCCGAAGGGCCTGATTATATGCTATATGACTTTAGGACTGTGAAATCATCCGGTTTGCATCCTAATCAAAGTGTAAGATACAGCAATGTAACATCAAATAGCTGACTCACATTTTGTGAATAACAGTGGACATTTTGTTTGGTGCAACAATTTACTTAACAGCTGGTGGTAACAATAACAACAGTGATAATTTTCCATAGCAACATGGTCATTATGTTTGGTGAGGTTAAAAAAATGCAACTCCTGTGCATTAATTATTGATTCAGCTTTTAGGTTTTATGTACAGCTTGTTGAATACTTACAGAAATGAAATCAGGTAACGGTGATCACTGAGACATATTTGGAGTTGACAAGTATGTCACACAATTTACCATTTCAATAGCAAACATAGGAATGAAAGTTTCTCTTATTATCTTATGCTAAACAGCTGGAAGTCAAGTTGAGGGTGCATCGGCAGGAGAGTCAAAACATCAAAATGGCATCAGCAGCTTTATAGCCTTCATAATACTAATGAGGCTGGCTGCAATTTCATCACCTGTCTAAAATGTCAGCATGGCAGGTCCATCTCCACATGAAAATTGGGATAAGACAATGCAAGATGAACGCTCTGGCTATTTTAGGTAGGAACTGAGCTGAAGATCTGAGGCCTTCGGAGGGTGAGGATTCTGTTATCTTTGCAGGTGTTTTAAAAAATTCTCAAGGTCAGGTTCGTAGGAGAGTAGTCTGACACAGAACAAACGACCAAGAGGCGAGTCTGCTAGAATATGCTTCAGCTTTTTATTCCCCGCAGCGTCGCCACAACCAGGTCTCATACTTACAACGGGTCTGGCTTATACTCACTCTACATGTTACCGGAACTGGGAGCCGTCAGTTCTCGTAGAGCGGTTGCCAACAACCCACGCTCGGCGGTTAAACGTAACCCCGGAGCAGACTCACCGAACTGGAGACTTTTCCAGCTGATATACTCTTTTCCAGATATAAACATTCATGTGAACAGCAGAGCAAGGCTAAAAAACACATTCCATTCTGGTTACATACAGATAAGAAGATTCACACAGGGAGGTGTGTAATAAGATTCACACGGGACTAAGCAACACCTCCATTCCGGTTAGATTCACACATGTATTGGGACATAATTTTTAACCGTTTCACCACAGCAGGCTCCACCAGAATAAGGCTACACTTCTCAGGCCCTCAAAAATAAATTGAACCTCTTCCACCCACTCCAGGGTCTCCACCCTCTCCAATCAGAACTCCAAACACAACTCATTTTCTGGAGGTCAGATCAGGAGGTCAGTCAGAGCCTTGAATCCAGCAATTTGTAACTCGATGTTAAAACAGGTTGGACCTTCAAAATCAGCAAGGTCCATCCAGCATGGGAATTAGCATTTGACTCCATATCCTTCCCAAGTCATATCTCCAAAAGTCAAATGATCCAAGTACAATAATCAGAGATTAATATTTTGTAGTGACTATGAAGAAATTGTAAGCTTTCTTGGTAAATTAGTTATTTAGCATCAACTATTTTCTACATGTGTGCTTTAAAGGTAACTTCAATGCCTTGTTGAAGGTCAGAATTTGATTCACTGCAGCATTCATGCTTTGGACTAAATTTTTACAGCACAAAGAAAATTACAGCACATGAATAGCCCCTTCAGCCCTCCAAGCCTGTGCCAATCCAGATCCTCCATCTGAACCTATTTTCTAAGGATCTGTATCCCTCTGCTCCCTGCCCATTCATGTATCTGTCTAGATACATCTTAAATGACGCTATCATGATGCCTCTACCACCTCTGCTGGCAACGCATTCCAGATACCCACCACGCTCTAGTAAAGAACTTTCAACACATATCTCCTCTAAAACTTTTCCTCTCTCACCTTGAGCTCATGACCCCTAGTAATTGAATCCCCCACTCTGGGAAAAGGCTTTTTGCTATCCACCCTGTCTACACCTCTCAATTTTGTACTCAATACTCCATCCGATGAAGGAAGGCATGCCTTCTTGACCACTATTGACCTGCGAAGCCACCTTCAGGGAACAATGGACCTGAACACCCAGATCTCTCTGTACATCAGTTTTCCCCAGGGCTGGTCATAGAGATGTACAGCACAGAAACAGACCCTTCAATCCAACCCGTCCATGCCAACCAGATATCCCAACCCAGTCTAGTCCCACCAGCCAGCACCTGGCCCATATCCCTCCAAACCCTTCCTATTCATATACCCATCCAAATGCCTTTCAAATGTTGCAATTGTACCAGCCTCCACCACTTCCTCTGGCAGCTCATTCCATACACGTACCACCCTCTGTGAAAAAGTTGCTTCTTAGATCTCTTATATCTTTCCCCTCTCACCCTAAACCTATGCCCTCTAGTTCTGGACTCCCCAACCCCAGGGAAAGGACTTTGTCTATTTATCCTATTCATGCCCCTCATAATTTTGTAAACCTCTATAAAGGTCACCCCTCAGCCTCCGACGCTCCAGGGAAAACAGCCCCAGCCTGTAGAGCCTCTCCCTGTAGCTCAGATCCTCCAACCTTGGCAACATCCTTGTAAATCTTTTCTGAACCCTTTCAAGTTTCACAACAGTCCATTTTCCATACAGTTCACTCTAGAATTGGATCTTCCAAAATACATCACCCCGCATTTGCCCAGATTGAACTCCATCTGCCATTTCTCCACCCAACTCTCCAATATACTCAGCTTTTTCCACTACATTTTAAGGTTATATTTATGGGGTCAACTATTGCATGGATACTACTTTTGCGGGGCTGAAATTCATGCCTGTCAAAATTCATACTGTATCAGTCGCAGAAACCCTACTGATCTCAATGAATAAAGAAAATAAAACAAATTATGGTAATTCTGAAAATCTGGAACAGAACTGCCATTTGGACTGGAAGACTGGGAGCAAACTGGAGCAACCAACAGATTAGAAAGCTGGAGTGATCGTGACAGCCAGCACACTGATTCAAAACATTGTGAAGAACTAGAGTCAACTTTTATATGACATACAGAAAATTCTAGGCTATTTGGCCAAAAATAGGGGTCAGCCTTTAGATGAGATCAGCGATTATTCGAGTACATATGATATGTTCTGCTGCATTCTGGCAGTCCCCTTCACTATCTGCTACTCCACCAATCTCAGTGTCATCTACAAACTTGCTAATACGTTCCTCCAAATCATTTATGGATATCACAAACAGCAGTGGGCCCAGCACAGATCCCTGTGGAATGCCACTGGTCATGTTTCTCAAAATGGAGAACTTCCATTCCAATATTACTGTCTCCTGTTGCCCAGCTAGTTCTCGATCCATCTAGCTAATATACCCTGGACCCCATGCGACTTCACGTTCTCCATTAGCGTACCATGGGGAACCTAATCAAAACGCCTGACTGAAGTCCATGTATGTGTCATCTACAGCCCTTCCCTCGATCAACTTTGTCAATTGCTCAAAGAATTCTATTAAGTTGGTAAGATGTGACCTTTCCTGCACAAAGCCATGCTGCCTATCACAGATAAGGCCATTTTCTTCCAAATGTAAATAGATCATAGCCCTCCGTATCTTCTCCAGTAGCTTCCCTACCATTGATGTCAAGTTGACAAGTCCATAATTATCTGGATTAGCCTTGCTACCCTTCTTAAACAAAGGGACAACATTAGCAATTCTCCAGTCCTCTGGGACCTTATCCATGTTCAAAGATGCTGCAAAGATATCTGTTAAGGACCCAGCTATTTCTTCCCTTGCTTTCCTCAGTAAGCTGGGATAGATCCCCATCTGAACCTGGATACTTGTCAGTCTTAATCCCTTCTAGAATACCAACACTTGCTCCCTCCTTATGCCTACTTCACCAAAAATATTCAAACATCCTTGTCAAAAAAAGTGTGGTGCTGGAAAAGCACAGCCAGTCAGGCAGCAGGAAGAGGACCAGGACAGTTGACATTTTGAGCATTATGTTCTTCATCCTGATGAAAAAGCTTATTTTTCCTGATGTAGAGTTTATACTCAAAATGTTGACTCTCCTGCTCCTTGGATGCTGCCTGATTGGTTGTGCTTTTCCAGTACCACACATTTTGACTCTGATCTCCATCATCTGCAGTTCTCACTTTCTCCTAGTCTAACATTTATCCCGAACTGCAACATCCATCACGTCCCTTTCCTTGGGGAATACCGATGCAAAGTGCTCATTAAGAATCTCACCCATTTTCTGACTCCATGCATAGCTTTCCTCCTTTGGCCTTGCGTGAGCCAACCCTTCCTCTAGTTACACTCTTGCACCTTATTGTTATGACGTGGCAGTAAACTCTTCTGTTAATTACCCCAAACACCCAGAAAAGCTCACCTCACCTTGTAATCTGTTAAAGTATGAGTGACGGAGAATTCCCAAATTCCACTAAAGAAAATATCAATTTATTCTTTAACTCTAAAAGTGAACATTAAACAACACCTATTCACAACTCTAAGCCCCCTATTTTCTTACCTGCTTATTACCTGTTTCCAACTCTATAGCAGCATACTGTTCCAATAAGAAACTTATTAAAATTACATCAACTTCATTTCAAACCACACAGCGGTTGTAATCTTCGGTGTCTTTCTCCTTCTGGCTGAAGATCTCCCTGGCTAGACTTCTGCCTTATTCATATGAAAATGTACCTTTGATAGAATGTTTCCTTATTTCTTGGATCTGTGTTGATGGCAGTTGCTCTGTCTGCAGTTTTCAAAATGCCTGCCTTTTTTAGATCTGCCACATTGGAACATCTTATTGGTTCAAGGTTTACAAAAAATAAAATCAAACTTGAGTGGATTTTAGTATCCTGGGATGTAATTTTAATGCTTTTTGAGATTGGAATTGGCGTCAAAACAGCAATGAACTCTGGTATCCATTTCACAGCAAAATGTTAAATTTTTTCAATTTTCCAGTACACAGACTGCTACCCATTAATCACAGATGCTTGTCAGCTCTTAATTCAGGACAGCATTCACTCTTAAAGGTACAGTACACACCTTCAACTTCATAACATTATATGCGAATAAAAGGCTTTGGGATTTTCCTTAGCATTGTTTGCTAAAGATATTTCATGATTCCTTTTAGCCCTCTTAATTCCTCATTTCAGATTGGTCCTACTTTCCTGATATTCGTACAAAGCTTCATTTGTTTTCAGTCACCTAGACCTTGGGGTTACTTCCTTTTTCCTCTTAGCTACACAATTTTATCTGTTATTCATGGTTCTCTAATCTTTCCATTTCTATCCCTCATTTGTCACAGGGACATGCCTGCCGTGCACTCTAATCAATCTCTTCTTAAAAACTTCCCACATATCAAATGTAGATTCACCCTCAAACATCTGCTCCCAATCCAGATTCCCCAGCTCCTGCTGAATTTTGCTATTGTTGGCCTCCCCCTCTTCCTTTCCCCCCCCCACCCCGAATATAGCACTCTTCCTTTAGGACCATTCTCATCTTTGTCCATGAGTATTCTAAAAATTATGGAATTGTGTTCACTATTCCCAAAGTAATCCCCTACTGAAACTTTTACCACCTGGCCAGGCTCATTCCCCAACACTAAGTCCAGTATGGCCCTCTCGAGTTTGACTATTTCCATACTGCTCTACAAGACCCTTCTGGAAGTGCCTTAGAAATTCTGCTCCATCTAATCATCTAACTAAGTGAATCCCAGTCAATGTATAGGAAAACTAACGTCTCCCATCACTACCACCCTGTTGCTTCTACATCTTTCCCCATAATCAGTCTACATATTTGTACCTCCATCTCACGCTCGCTGTTGGGAGGCCTGTAGTACAACCCCAACATTATTACCGCAGCCTTCCTATTTCTGAGCGCTGCCCATATTGCCCTCATTCAGCAAAGCTGTGATGTCCTCTCTGACTAGTAATGCAACTCCTCCACCTCTTACTTCCCTCTCTATTCGCCAAAGCATCGATATCCTGGGACATTTAATTGCCAATCTTGCCCTTCCTTCAACTAAGTCTCAGTAATAGCAAGAACAACATACTCCCACGTACTAATCCACGCTCTAAGCTCATCTGCCTTACCTACCACACTTCTCTCATTAAGACAAATGCACCTCAGACCACCTGTCCCTTTGCATTCATCATCTGCTCCCTGCCTCCTCTTCCCCTTAGTCATGCTGACTTCATCACCATCTTAAATTCAAATATGGTTAGGTGTCTTGTGGTGCAGCTGTAGTGTCCCCGCCTCCAAACCAGAAAGCCTGGGTTCAACACCCACCTGCTGCAGAAGTGTGAAATAACATCATTGTAGATTGATCAGTACATAGATATAAAAAAAATAAAGTTATGGGCATTAAGGCATCAGGAAAACAATTGCCAATGTGTTAGTTACATATTTGAACTAATTAGTGGCAATTTCAGGTTTCTGAAATAGTAAGAAAAAAGGTAATTATACCAATAATAGGATTTGTCAGAATATCTCCATCTTTTAGCTTAACAGTTGAATAGCAACATGACTGTACATTCAAAATTACACTAATTAGATGCAAGATTGCTAAAGAACTGAAATATTAGTAACCTACAATTACTGCAATGGCATAAGAGGACAAATGAGTGATACAAACTAAAGTTTCTAAAGTATAATAAACTGCATTGACTAAATGAGTGAAATAAGTGCAAGGAATTATCTGTCTCTATTGAACATATAAAAGCTAATCTGGCTATTGGTAGTTAATGGATATTTATCAGCAATCTCCAGTAATGTTCTATTGAAAATTAGAAGGATACGTTTCAATGTCAGAATAGCATTTCCAAGTCTTCTGTCTTAAAGGTCAGTGTTCCCAGTATTCTTAAATGTCGATAGAGGTAAAATGATGCAATCAAGATTACATTATGTGTCAGTTTTCATTACGTCTCAATACAAATTTATTATTGTTAGTTGTACTTGTAGAAGATAAGCTACAAGTGTGACCGTTACATTAGTTTAATAATTTGCACACACCCTTTGGATTATTAGGAACATTCAGTGGGCTGAATCATAGCTTTTTTGGATAAGTCTGATTGTATCAAGTTTTTTGGATGCATGTCTGCCATAAGCGTTAGTGGGTTTCTCACTGTACCTTATCAAACTCACCACACTAACTACCCACCCCATCGATATGGCTTCCACAGGTCTGATTCCAGCCCAATTATACCCTACATCTCCAAAACAATTCTGTGTGTGCCGGTCTTGAAGTGAGTAGAGTTATGATCAAAGAAGGGTAGTTTTAAGTCAGACATATTAATTACATCACATTGTTTAGCTTTGTCATGCAAGAATATGGTATTAACAATGTATTATTAATTTTGGCTTAAGTTTTAAACTCTGTTCTCAACACAGCCCATGTTGCTCAGTACTCTCATATTCCCCAGTGTTCTCAAACTGTAGCATTCCCATGAATATCTTCAGGTCCTAACCTTAAATGATGTAAGGCCCAGCTAAACAACACAGAATACATTTCATCAATTTTACATGTAAAAATGTGGAAATTATCATGGAGGATATTGTTCAAATGTTTTGTGTTTCTATCAAAATTGCTATCTCAGTTGTTTTCATGAAGGTATCAATTAGCAGAAAGGAAAAAAAACATTCTGTCGGTGACTAAGGCATTGTGGAACAATGGGATTCTATGGACTAAAACCTTGGTCAGATCTGCTAACAGGGATCGTGATGCTTGATGACTCCACAACAAATTGAAATCATGCAGATAGGGCAAATGAGGCCTTTCTCATTGTCAGAACCAACTCATTGAATTTTTTTAAGTTTAAAAATGTTTCTCTTGGCAGTTGAAAGTTGCTCATTATTATTAAGCAATAATCCCTCTTTAAGGTTATTAACAAATTGCTAGAAAAGCTCAGCAGGTCTGGCAGCATTTGTGAAAAGAAATCAGAGTTAAGTTTTCATGTCCAGTAACCCTTCCTCAGAACTGATGGTAGCTAGGAAAATGTCAGTTTTATGCAGAAGATAGGGTGGGGGAGGGGATAAGGAGAAAACGATAAGTGAAGATAAACCCCAAAGAGAGAACAGTTGGGCAGACAAAGGAATGGATAACAATCTGGCAGGGAGGGTGAATAACGGTTAACGGAGACAATGGGTTGTGTGCAAGAGCAGACTGACACTTTTTCACCAGTTTTCAAGTTTCCAGTTAGCAGACTCCTGTTGCCAGCTCTTCACCAATCCCTCTACATGTTCAACCTTTATCAGGATTGTCTTTGGGCTCTCTGCTTCTTCCTGGAAGCAAGGCCTGGACTGTCCTCACCTACTACCAGCCTCCTCCACCTTGCCGAGTTCATCCTCACCCTTAACAATTTCTCTTAATTCCTCTCATTGTCTTCAATTCAGATGGGTGGCCATGGATATGTGGATGGGGTACGTGGAATATTCCTTGTTCCAGTCCAATTCCAGCCCCCAACCCTTTGTTCCATGATTCAATCATATCAGTGCTGCTTCCCTATCATCCAGAATTAGGGTTGTTTAATCAATCTTGCTTCTAATATCCACCCCACCCTTACTTCCAACTGGTCCAGTTCTGACTCCACCCTTCCTCGACATCCATTTCTGGAGACAGACTGGCCACTAATATTCACTGTAAAACCATCAATTCCCACAGTGACCTGAACTATATATCATCGCGCCCTGCTTCCTGTAAAGATTCTATTCCATTCCCCCAGTTCTTATGTCTCCATTGCATTTATTCTGATAAGGCTAACTTCAACAAGGGAACTTCCAAAATGTCCACCTTCTTCCTCAACAGAGGATCCCCCAGTACTGTTGTTGACTGGCCCCTCAATCGGGTCCAAGCCATCCAATGCACTCCTGTTGTCATCCCCTCTCTTCCTTCCTACAACAGCGATAGGATTCCCCTTATCCTTTCCTACCATCCCACTAGCATCCACACCCAAATCAGCCACCATTTCCACCACCTCCAGTGAGATGCCACCACCAGACACATATTCCCCTCCCTTGTATACTTTCCTCAAAGACACCCTCATCCACACTTCCTTCACTTGCAACAGGCACCCATAGCCCCATGGCATCTTCCCCTGCAAAAGTGTAACACTTACCCATTTACTTTCTCCCTCCTCCAAGGGCCCAAACATACATTCCAGGTGAAGCAGTGCTTTACCTGCACTTCTCACAATCTAGTCTACTGCATTCACTGCTCACAATGTGGTCTCCTCCACACTGGGAAAATGAAGTGTAGACTGGGTGACCACTTTGCCCAACACCTACATTCTGCCTGCAAAAATTACTTGAGCTTCCAGTTGCTTGCCACTTTAACACACCACTCTGTTCCCTGGTCAATGTCTGACTCATTTGCTGCAGTGCCTCAATGAAGCTCAGTGTAAGCTGGAAGATCAACACTTCATTTTCCACTTGGGAACCCTGCAGCCTTCTGGACTCTATCGAGTTCAATAATTTTAGAGCTTGAACTCTTGTATGTCCCAGCTCCCAGCACCCAACCCCACCCCTATACACCAGGCCTTATGATCACATTCTGGATCAGTGGTACTAGAAGAGCACAGCAATTCAGGCAGCACCCGACGAGCCGCATGAAGGGCTTTGGCGCAAAACGTCGATTTTGCTGCTCGTCGGATGCTGCCTGAATTGCTGTGCTCTTCCAGCACCACTGATCCAGAATCTGGTTTCCAGCATCTGCAGTCATTGTTTTTATCTTGTGATCACATTGTCAGCCACTAAAGTCTCCATTAACAGCTAGTCACCTCCTAGCCAGATTGTTATCCATTCCTTTGTCTGTCTAACTGTTCTTGTCTCTTTGTGCTCGATCCCCACCTATCGTCTACTCCTTATCCTCTCCCCCATCCTATCTTCTGCATTAAAACCAGCATTTTCCTAGCTACCGTCAGTTCTGAGGGGGGGGGCCACCAACCCAAAATGTTAACTTGGATTTCTCTTCACAGATACTACCAAACTTGAGCTTTTTCAGCAATTCTGTTTTTGCTTCTGATTTACAGCAGCCGCAGTTCTTTTGATTTTTAATGTTGTTAGTTTGCCTTATTGTAATGCAGATTTTTTTATTCTATATCTATCATGAGCAAAAGAGATATCAACTGTTCTCGATGTGGAAGTCAGAGCGGTTGCCAGGTCACTCAGCTTGCTGCTTGCTTCTAAAGGACCTGTGTGGGAGGCTAGGCGCTGCCATCTCAATGTGCATGTCTTAAATATAAGCCACATGTATCCATGTCAATAGAGATTGGCATCCAACACATACCAGCCTCGAAGAGTCCTCACAGCACATTCACGTGCAAATTGCTCCTGTATTTCAAATGTATATATCAGCAACTATCAAGGACTATTGCAAGGCACTTTGTACTCATGGACATGTGCATAGTTAATCGACTGGACCAGGCTGCCTCTCCAGTTTGTTTGCTTGCTCTGTTAACACTGCCTCATTCTGAGCCAAACTGGATATTGACAGTATCTCTGCCCAGTCTTTGTTTTCATCTTTCAGCCAAAAATACAAGGCTCACAGAACTGCTGTATTGTCTTGTCAGAGACAAAGCCAAGAAGCTTGTTAGATGCCCTCAGTCAAGTCAAAGGAGACAGCGTTGGCCAGGGGTTCCCTGCACATGAAGGTCAGAAATATTATGAGTCTCCATTATGAGTCCATGGGCTTGGACATGATTAGTCAGCTGGCCAGGGCTGTCAGGGTCAATATGCAGTCCTCATAAGGTGGAAGAAGCTCAGTGTCATGCAACCAACTACGTCTCTTGATTCTTTCTGCCCTATTGTGGAATTACTCTCACTCACCCTAATGCACAGCAGCAATAACCCTGCAAGCCCTCAGCATTGACTATTCACTCGCTCGGGACACCTCCCCATCTGAACCAAAGTACAAGCTGTGCCACCCAGTTTCATCTCCCTTAATTCCTCTCTTCAATTCCATTGATCGCCTCCTTCCCACTCAAATGTGCACTTAAGTCATAGAGACTTACAGCACAGAAACAGACTTTGGTTCAGCTCGTCCATTCTGACCAGATATCCCATCCCAATCTAGTCCTACCAGCCATCACCCAGCCCATAACCCTCTAAACCCTTCCTATTCATATACCCATCCAGGTGCCTTTTAAATGTTGCAATCATACTAGCCTCCACCACTTCCTTTGACAGCCCATTCCACACATGCATCACCCTCCATGTGAAAAAGTTGCCTCTTTAGGTCTATTTTATATCTTTCCCCTCTCACCCTAAACTGATGCCCTCTAGTTCTGGACTCCCCCACATCAGGGAAAGACTGTCTATTTATCCTATCCATGCCCCTCATGATTTTGTAAGCCTCTATAAGGTCACCCCGCAACCTCCGACGCTCCAGGGAAAACAGCCTCAGCCTGTTCACCCTCTCCCCATAGCTCAAATCCTCCAACCCTGACAACATCCTTGTCAATCTTTTCTGAACCCTTTCAAGTTTCTCAACATCCTACCAATAAGAAGGAGACCAAAATTGCATGAAATATTCCAAAAGCGGCTTAACCAATGTTCTGTACAGCCATAACATGACCTCCCAACTCCTGTACTCAATACTCTGACCAATAAAGGAAAGCATATCAAACACCTGCTTCACTATCCTACCTTCCTTCGACTCCACTTTCAAGAAACTATGAACCTGCACTCCAAGGTCTGTTTGTTCAGCAACACTCATGGAGGACCTTACCATTAAGTGTATAAGTCCTGCTAAGATTTGCTTTCCCGAAATGCAGCACCTCGCATTTATTTCAATTAAACTCCAGCTGACATTCCTCAACCCATTGGCCCATCTGATCAAGATCCTGTTGTAATCTGAAGTAACCTCTATTTCTTTATCAGTGACTGGTTAAAAATGTACCTTTTTGGTTTATCTATTAATTGGTTTTTAGAAAAAGACTATAGCAGAGAGGTATCAGAAAGTATTTTAACTCAAATTTATGCAAAGTAATAAAGTAATTAACTAAGCAGATGGCTGGGCAGGTGATGTATGATGTGGGAGCTGGCTGATCCCATTGTGAATGACAGTGACCACATCTGCAGCAAGTGTTGGTTGCTGGAAGAGCTCCGGATCAGAGTTGATGATCTGGAATCTGAGCTTCAAACACTGCGGCGCACCCGGCAGGAGGAGTGTTACCTGGACACTTTGTTTCAGGAGGCAGTCACACCTGGGAGATTAAGTAATTCACATTCAGTTAGTGATCAGGGACATCAGAGTGTGACTGTAAGTGAGGCAGCTAGGGGGAACCTGAGTTCAGGAGTGCAGGAGCCTCAGCCCTTGACCTTGTCCAACAGATGAGATTCTTGCTCCCTGTACGAATGAGGAAAAGGGCTCTGGACAGGATGAGCCAGCTGACCACGGCACCAGGGGGCAGAAGGCCATGCAAGAGGGGGGAGCAAGTATCCTTTGCAAGCTGGATCGGGAGTCTCGCATGGTGTGTGATGCCTGCCCAGTGCCAGGGTGTGGGACATCTCCGACTGGCTTGAAAGGATATTGGAGCGGGAGGGGGAGGATCCAGTTGTTGTGGTCCACGTTGGGACTAACATAGGCAAAGCTAGGGTGGAGGACCTGTTTGGGGATCATCAAGCACTAGGAAGGAAATTGAAGTACAGATCCTCAAGGATCATCTCTGGATTACTGCCCGAGCCACGTGCCAATTGGCGTAGGGATAAGAAAATTAAGGAAGTCAACACGTGGCTAAGGGATTAGTGTGGGAAAGAGGGATTCCACTTCATGGGGCATTGGCATCAGTTT
>NC_057719.1:53439281-53443914 GCF_004010195.1 Chiloscyllium plagiosum
GGAATATGGGATGGCATTTTTACAGGGGACAGGGTGGGAGGAGGTGTAGTCTAGGTAGCTGTGGGAGTTGGTCGGTAACCAGTCTCCCATGGAGAACCTTATCGAATGCCTTGCTGAAGTCCATATAGATCACATCTATCACTCTGCCCACAATCCTCTTTGTTACTTCTTCAAAAAAACTCAAATCAAGTTTGAGAGACTTGATTTCCCAAGCACAAAGCCAAGTTGACTACCCTAATCAGTCCTTGCCTTTCCATATACACGTAACATCCTGTCCCTGAGGATTCACTCCCACAATCTGCTCACCACCAATGTCAGGCTCACTGGCTGATACTTCCCTGGCTTGTCCTTACCACCTTTCTTAAATAATGGCACCACGTTTGCCAACCTCCAGTCTTCCAGCACCTCACTTGTGACCATTGATGATACAAATATCTCAGCAAGAGGCCCAGCAAGCACTTCACTAGCTTCCCACAGAGTTCTAGGATACATCTGATCTGGTACTGGGGAGTTATCCACTTTTATGCATTTCAAAACATCCAGCCCTTCCTCCTCTGTAATATGGACATTTTTCAAGGTGTCATTTATTTCCCTACATTCTATATCTTCCACATCCTTTTCCAAAGTAAACACTGATGTCAAATACTCATTTAGTATCCCCCCCATCTCCTGTGGCTCCACACAAACGCTATCTTGTTGATCTTTGAGTGGCCCTATTCTTTCCCTCGTTACCTTTTTGTCCTTAACATATTTGTAAAAACATTTGGATTCTCCTTAACCCTATATCCAAAAGCTAACTCATAGCCCCTTTTTGCCCTCCTGATTTCTCTCTTCAGTATACTCCTGCTGTCTTTATACTCTCAAGGATTCACTTGATGTATCCTGTCTATACCTGACATATGCTTCCTTCTTTTTCTTAACCAAACCCTCAATTTCTTTAGTCATCCAGCATTCCCTATATCTACCAGCCTTCCCTTTCACCCTAACAGGAACATACTTTCTCTGGACTCTCATTATCTCATTTCTGAAGGCTTCCCATTTTCCAGCCGTCCCTCTACCTGTGAACATCTGCCCCCAATCAACTTTTGAAAGTTCTTGCCTAACAACAAAATTGGCCTTTCTCCAATTTAGAACTTCAACTTTTAGATCGGGTCGATCCTTTTCCATCATTATTTTAAATCTAATGGAATTATGGTCGCTGGCCCCAAAGTGCTCCCCCACTGACACCTCAGGCACCTGTCCGGCCTCATTTCCGAAGAGGTGGTCAAGTTTTGCACCTTCTCTAGTAGGTACTCTACGTACTGAATCAGAAAATTGTCTTGTACACACTTAAGAAATTCCTCCATCTAAACCCTTAACACTATGGCAGTCCCAGTTTATGTTTGGAAAGTTAAAATCCCCACCATAACCACCCTATTATTCTTACAGATAACTGAGATCACCTTACAAGTTTGTTTCTCAATTTGCCTCTGACTATTGGTGGTCTATAATCCAGTCCCAATAAGGTGATCATCCTTTTCTTATTTCTCAGTTCCACCCAAATAACTTCCCTGGATGTATTTCCAGGAATACCCTCCCTCAGCACAGTTGTAATGCTATCCCTCAGAACATTTTCTTGTACACACAAATTCCTCTCCATCTAAATGATTAACACTATGGCAGTCTCAGTCTATGTTTGGAAAGTTAAAATCCCTGACCATAGCCAACCTATCATTCTTACAGATAATGGAGAGTCCTTACAAATTTGTTTCTCAATTTCCTTCTGACTATTGGTTGTCTATAATACAATCTCAATAAGGTGATCATCCCTTTCTTATTTCTCAGTTCTACCCAAATAGCTTCCCAGGAATATCCTCCCTCAGTACAGCTGTAATGCTATCCCTTATCAAAAACACTAGATTAGATTCCCTACAGTGTGGAAACATGCCCTTTGACCCACAAATCCACACTGACCCTCCAAAGAGTAACCCACCCAGACCCATTTCTCTGTGCACCTAACACGCTGGGCAATTTAGCACAGCCAATTCACCTGACCTGCACATATTTGGACTGTGGGAGGAAACCCACACAGACACAGGGAGAATGTGCAAACTCCACACAGACAGTCACCTGAGGCTGGAATTGAACCTGGGACCCTGGTGCTGTGAGGCAGCAGTGCTAACCACTGAGCCACTGTGCCACCCTTCTCTCTGGTCCTTCCTGTTGCATTTGTATCCTGAACATTAAGCTGCCAATCCTGTCCATCCCTGAGCCATGTTTCTTCAATTGCTATGATACCCCAGTCCCATGTTCCTAACCATGCCCTGAGTTAATCTACCTCCCCCGTTAGGCCTCTTGCATTGAAATAAGTGCAGTTTAATTTATGAGTCTTACCTTGTCCCTGCCTGCCCTGACTGTGACTCACTTCTTTTCTCATCTGTTCCAGTCTCAGATTGATCTCTTTTCTCACTATCTCCCTGAATGCCACCCCCCCATCTTCCTAGTTTAAATCATCCCGAGCAGCTCTAACAAATTTCTCTACTAGTATATTAGTCCCCTTCCAATTTAGGTGCAATGCATCCTTCTTGTATGGTCACTTCTACCCCAAAACAGATTCCAATGATCCAAAAATGTGAATCCTTCTCCCATACACCAGTTCCTCAGCCATGCATTTATCTGCTCTATCTTCCTATTCCTGCCCTCACGAGCCCATAGCACCGGGAGTAATCCAGATATTACTACTCGAAGACCTCCTTTTTAAATTTATGCCTAATTCTCTAATCTCCCTTCAGAATCTCAACATTGTAACCAATGACATCAGAAGAGAATGTGTCCTGCTGGGCCCTCTCCCCCGGAGAACCCTCTCCGAAACTTGGATGTTCATGCTACATTCCTGTAAGAATCCATCATCCCCTCCATTTTCCAAAACAGGATAATTGTTTGAAATGGGAATAGCCAAAGAACACTCCTATACTACCTGCTTACTACTGTTACCTTTCCTGGAGTTAACCCATCTATGTGACTGTATCTGTATTTTTCCCCTTCCAATAACTGCCATCCAGCACATCCCCTTGCTCTTGTTAATTCCTCATTGCCTCGAACTGTTTCTCCAACCGATCCATTCGACCTGATAGGATTTACAACCAACAGCATTTATTGCAGATATAATCCTCAGTAACACGTAAACTCTCCCTAAACTCCCGCATCTGACAAGAAGAGTTTATCACTCTATTAAGGGCCATTTTTGCTTTTCCCAATCTGCAGACCCAGAAAATAGCACAGTCTTATTCCTGTACACAAAACAACTGTTCCAGGCTAAGTTAATACTTATGGCTTAAAGTTTAATCAACAAACACATCTCAATAAAACAAATAATCAAGAAAGAACCCATTCTATTCACTCCTGCAGACTTACAGCAAGGCCCCAAGGCCACACTTAAAACTATTCACTTTTCTGACCCTGTGCTGTGACCTCTCCCAAACAATTTCCTCCAAGATCAGTTGTGAATTTCACTGTTTGTTAATTTTTCCAGATGCGCTCCAATGTTCGGTGATACAAGAATTTAAACACAAAGGCAGTAACTGTGCAGGTTCACTGCTGTATCAGTTAGCAATGAGTTTTCTTTTCTCTCGCTTTCTCTCACTCCCCCCTACACTGACTTCACCATGTACTGCCTTTGTCTGTCCTCTCCCTTTTAAAAACACTGTTGTTTTGACTTTTTTTCTCCAAAAGTTCCAAAATAATGCAACAGCATATAAAACATTAATTGCTGCTCCTGGAATTCAAGAAATCATCTCCAACACCTGAAATACCTTAAAAAGAAAAAACAGCCTGCTACAGCCAGAATTTTCTCTTGTCTTCCAACTTGGTTTGCCCCTTCTCCAGATTGCTGAGAGTACACTGGCACATGATTGGCAACCCATGATCAGTCTGGCATTCGAGTGTTGTAGATTCCACTGGCATCCCTGGGGGGTGGGGGGGTGGAGAAAAATACAGGACATCCCTCCTTGCTGCTACACAGTCCACCAGGACCTCCTGGTCTCTGTTCACAAAGCAAGGTGCCAACTTCCTCCTTGTCTGTGCATAGAGAGCAAATGGCAGAGCCATTCTGCACAGCTCTCAAGTGACAAAGCCTGTCTGAGGGCTAGATGGAAATTTAAAGCTAGCACCAATGACATGAATGTCATTCCATTCAGTCCATCCTGGCAGTGGCACTTTATTGCAGTGAGGGTGTGTGGTGGAGTGGGGATAGGTATGAGGGAACTGTAGGTGGCAGTGTAGATAGCTAATGAGGCAAACTTATTACCTTTCAGCAAGACAACTCACTTGGCCTTGGGGGCGGGTGGGGGAAGAAACCTTCCTTGATTCTCAATGTTTGTGAGCTGATGAATTATAAAAACATTTTGCTTTAAATGATCAATACTTGCTCCAGCAGATGGAAATAAGAGAGTTGGGCCTACATTTTACAATGCTTGTTGAAACAGCCACATAGTAAGAGAATGCAGTTTCTTGTCAGCAGCAGAATTACCATAGAAGTCCACTTAGAGTTAAACACCTAATTGATGATCATCAGGCTTGCCATCTGATTAAGATGTGAAAATGTGTTGCTGGAAAAGCGCAGGTCAGGCAGCATCCAAGGAGCAGGAGAATCGAC
>NC_057719.1:53444245-53445206 GCF_004010195.1 Chiloscyllium plagiosum
TTTTCCAGCAACACATTTTCAGCTCTGATCTCCAGCATCTGCAGTCCTCACTTTCTCCATCTGATTAAGATGGGCAGGTTCTTGCTGCTGCAGACCAATTCACAGGAGTGATCATTTTGAAGCCTCAGCAATCTTATAGGCAGATGCGGTTGCAGCAATGTAGGCAAGACATCAAAACTGAGGTGCTTCCACACAAGTGAATGAGAACTGAAAATCAGAGCTAGTGAGAGATGGTCATCAACGACTTTTTAATATTGTTATCTGCTGCTAACTTTTCTGGACCCTGAATCTACTTAAGTGATGAATTGCATTTTCAATTTTTGTTTAAAGACAAATTCCTAATTATATTCTGATCTTGTGTTTCACTCATAATTGATTTGAGTCTTGACTAGATTATCAAGATTTCTCAAAAAGTTCATTGGTCAGACTTGGCGTGTTTTATTGTGCTGAGGTCTTCTTTGTCAATAGCAATTTTAATTTTAATTGCTTATTAAGATGGCTCAAATATTGTGAGATCTTCATTTGAAGATAAGGTTACAGATTGATATTTACAAGGAGGCTTACACATTTTCATTAACTTTTATTAAATATCAACTCTGTCAGTAGTTCCAGAAACACTCTATTTAAATAACTGTCTCCTGGAATGTTATTGAAAGTTTTGTTTTCTTCCCCCCCCCCAGTACTTTACTAGTTTATAAAAGGAGGGAAAACATTAAGTCATTAACTTTACAGAAGATAGGGGAGCAAATTTACAAATATAGCACAAAAAGCTTTTGAGCAGTTCAAAATAAATAGTTTCTCCTGGGAAAAAAAAAGTTTGTTCAGAGCAGTTATTTTATGAATCTTTCAGGCCAGGAATGTTTGGTTAGCATGTTGTATATTATTACAAGTCTAAGCTCTCAGTTGAGTGTGGTCCAGAGAAAAGGTTTCAGATCATGGGAATAATATGGAGAAACAGTTA
>NC_057719.1:53445706-53461154 GCF_004010195.1 Chiloscyllium plagiosum
TATTCAAATTAGGATAAAGCACTCACTCTTTTCTCGACAACCAGCCTCTGCTCTGATATCAGAGTAAGGCTCAGTTACCATAGTCTGAAAAGGATATAAAACCAAAAAAAAACATACACACCCATTTTATCTCCATACTCCTTCCTCACTTCACTTATCCTTTGGGTACACAAAGTAGCTGTAGTAATTGGAATCAGGTTGACTTCATTGATTACAAGGTCATTGATTGGTCCAGATTAACAACCCCAAACAGGAAAGTCTTAACTGACCAAAATAACCAGAAGATTAACATCTCCTCTGTTTTTTTTTCTTTTTTTGTTAACCCCCACACTACCACCTAAGTGCGGAAGTGCTTATTTTTTTTCCCAGCACCCATGGTGTGTGTGTGCAGGTGTGAGACACAGTGAAAGACACAAAGTGCACGAATCTTTATTCAAATTCCACCACCAGGAAGATAGGAAAACAAACATCTCCTCTGTTCATGTGGCAGACTCTGAGCTGGTTGGTCACAGCTACTGTACTGTGCACAGGTAATTAAAGGGTGAAAAGATCCCAGCCACTTAAATAAGAAAACAAAACTTAGTTTCTCTTATTTCAAAGAGTAAGTCTTCGTTATCTGCAAAATTAGAGTCATAGAGATGTACAGCATAGAAACAGACCCTTCGGTCCAACCCGTCCATGCTGACCAGATATCCCAACCCAATCTAGTCCCACCTGCCAGCACCCGGCCCATATCCCTCCAAATCCTTCCTATTCATATACCCATCCAAATGCCTTTCAAATGTTGCAATTATACCAGCCTCCACTACTTCCTCTGGCAGCTCATTCCATACACGTACCACCCTCTGCATGAAAACGTTGCCCCTTAGATCTCTTTTATATCTTGCCCCTCTCACCCTAAACCTATGCCCTCTAGTTCTGGACCCCCCCAACTCAGGGAAAAGACTTTGTCTATTTATCCTATCCATGCCCCTCATAATTTTGTAAACTTCTATAAGGTCACCCCTCAGCCTCCAACGCTCCAGGGAAAAAAAGCCCAAGCCTGTTCAGCCTCTCCTTATATCTCAAATTCTCCAACCCTGGCAATATCCTTGTAAATCCTTTCTGAACCCTTTCAAGTTTCACAACATCTTTCTGATAGGAAGGAGACTAGAATTGCATGCAATATTCCAACAGTGGCCTAACCAATGTCCTGTACAGCCGCAACATGACCTCCCAACTCCTGTACTCCATACTCTGACCAATAAAGGAAAGCATACCAAATGCCTTCTTCACTATCCTATCTACCTGCGCCTCCACTTTCAAGGAGCTATGAACCTGCACTCCAAGGTCTCTTTGTTCAGCAACACTCCCTAGGATCTTACCATTAAGTGTATAAGTCCTGCTAATATTTGCTCTCCCAAAATGCAGAACCTTGCATTTATCTGAATTAAACTCCATCTGCCACTTCTCATCCCATTGGTCCATCTAGTCAAGATCCTGTTGTAATCTGAGGTAATCCTCTTTGCTGTCCACTACACCTCCAATTTTGGTGTCATCTGAAAACTTACTAACTGTACTCTTATGTAAATGACAAAAAGTAGAGGACCCAGCACCGATCCTTGTGGCACTCCACTGGTCACTGGACTCCAGTCTGAGAAACAACCCTCCACTACCACCCTCTGTCTTCTACCTTTGAGCCAGTTCTGCATCCAATTGGCTCGTTCTCCCTGTATTTCATGAGATTGAACCTGGCTAGCCAGTCTCCCATGGGGAACCTTATTGATTGCCTTACTGCAGTCCACATCGATCACATCTACCGCTCTACTCTCATCAATCCTCTTTGTTACTTCCTCAAAAAACTCAATCAAGTTTGTGAGACATGATTTCTCATGCACAAAGCCATGTTGACTATCCCTAATCAGTCCTTGCCTTTCCAAATGCATGTACACCCTGTCCCTCAGGACTCCCTCCAACAACTTGCCCACCACCGACGTCAGGCTCACTGGTCTATAGTTCCCTGGCTTGTCCTTACCACCCTTCTTAAACAATGGCACCACGTTAGCCAATCTCCAGTCTTCTGGCACCTCGCCTGTGACTATCTATGATACAAATATCTCAGCAAGAGGCCCAGTAAACTCTTCTCTAGCTTCCTACTGAGTTCTCAGGTACACCTGATCAGGTCCTGGGGACCTATCCACCCTTATGTGTTTCAAGACATCCAGCACTTCCTCCTCTGTAATATGGACATTTTGCAAGGTGTCACCATCTATTTCCCTACATTCTATATCTTCCATATCCTTTTCCACAGTAAATACTGATGCAAAATACTCATTTAGTATCTCCTCCATTTTCTGCGGCTTCACACAAAGGCCACCTTGTTGAACTTTGAGGGCCCTATTCTCACCCTAGTCACCCTTTTGTCCTTAATGTATTTGTAAAAACTCTTTGGATTCTCCTTAATTTTATTTGCCAAAGCTATCTCATGTCCCCTTTTTGCCCTCCTGATTTCCCTCTTAAGTATACTCCTACTGCCTTTATACTCTTCTAAGAATTCACTCGATCTATCCTGTCTATACCTGACATATGCTTCCTTCTTTTTCTTTACCAAACCCTCAATTTCTTTAGTCATTCAGCATTCCCTACACCTAACAGCCTTTCCTTTCACCCTGACAAGAATATACTTTCTCTGGATTCTCATTAATGAAAAACATTCAGATTTTAATAGAAAGCATCTCTTAAAACTCTCTATCTCGGCTTTCAGTACTTACCCCTAACAATTAAAGAATTTACTTATTGGTCATTTGCTTATTGAAAAACTTTTAACATTGTGTATGACAAACTAAATCAAGACCCACAGTGCAGGAGCGAAGAAGAGAGAGGGAGGGAAATTGGAAGATCTAAAACAAAAGGTCAAATTTTTTTTTACGTCCTTCTACCAAGGATTTTTTTTTAAAATGATATGATTGCTACCTTCCAAAATGTCAAATATGAGGGGACTTTGCAACAACAACCATCTTTATGTAGGTCCTTTTGTGTATTTAGAAGATCTCGAGGAACTTCACAGGAGCAGAAAGGAATAAAACTTGACACTGATTCTGAAGGAAATATTAGGATAGATAATGTGAAGGGAGAAAATGAGGACTGCAAATGCTGGAGAATCAGAATTGCAAAGTGTGGCACTGGAAAAGCACAGCAGGTCAGGCAGCATCCGAGGAGCAGGAGAGTCAATATTTCGGGCATGAATCCTTCACATCAGGAATGATGAAAGGCTTATGCCTGAAACGTCGACACTCCTGCTCCTCGGAAGTTGCCTGACCTGCTGTGCTTTTCCAGCACCACACTTCTTGACAAGATAATGAGAAGCTTGATTAAAGAGGCCGGCATTGATGAACATTCCGGAGGAGGGAAAAAAGAGGAAAAGAAGCTTACAAGGGGATTCAGAACTTACAGCCTGAGCAGCTGGTGGTACAGCCGCCAATATATTTTCACCACTTACTCCCTGCTGTATTATGCAGCGAGGGAAGTATACTTGCCTGCAATGTGATATGGATTGATTTCCTCTATTGACATCAACATTTCCAAGTATTGATCAAGTTCAGAAAACACAGACACTCCTAAATTCTGTGCTGAAAGCAGACAGCTCTGTTATTTACTGAGAAGTTATTTTTGATAATGGGGTAAGGTGAATGCTAAGAGCAAGAACAGACTGTTCCTTTGAGACCCAAGAGCATGCTGACTAAAATATCACTTGTGTTAGCATTCTAAGTAACATCTAATCTTATAATTGAAAAATCTGTATCAAATCAAATATTCCGTTCCTCAACCGAAGTTAGTGAATAATCTTTAATTATATGAAACACTGTAAATGCTACAATTTTCACATTCAAGCTGGTCTTTGGAAATCACCACTTGCATAGGCCAACCGTTTTATTTGTGCTACACAAATTGAATGCTGATACTCAACAATTGATGGTAATACCATTTTAATAAAATCAGGATTCTTTTTTAAAAACGCTCTAGTAACAGTCAATTTAAAAAAGCCTGGATTTTCCATGCTGAGTTCACTAATGGCATTAAGGGTGTTTGGGGACATTACTTCCTCCATTGCCTGGAACAATCTTTAGATTTTTAGGCTTTTTATTTGTTGCTAGTTGAGTTAAATGAGAATTGTGAGAGACAGGGCAGCAGAAGCTTTCACCCCACCAGGATCTTCCAGGAGAGAAGTTTCAAGCATTGTAAAACCAGGAGAGGCAATGGTTTGGTGGTATTAGTGCTAGACCATTAATGTATGTTCCGGGGACCTGGGTTCAAATCCTGACATGGCAGATGGTGGAATGTGTATTCAATAAAAATCTGTAATTAGAAGTGCAATGATGACCATGAAATCATTGTCAGGAAAAATTCCATTTGGTTCACTAATGGCCCTTAAGGAAGGAAATTGTTCTTACAGGGTCTGGCCTACATGTGACTCCAGACTCACAGGAATGTGGTTGACTTTCAACTGCCCTCTGCACAATCAGGGTTGGACAATGGTTACACCAATAATGCCCAGATCCTGTGAATGAATTAATAATAAAAAAACACTACCCAGGCAGCGTGTCACTCACTGCAAACCAGTCACCTGTGTTTGTTTCCCCACTCCTTTGGGCTGCTGCAGAGCTGTCACAAGCTAGCCATGTAGTCCACAGTGACGTTGCTAAAGGTTTTGCCCCAGGTTGTCTGGACTGAAGGAAGGGAGATGATCTTGATCTTCCTCAGGGATGACACCGAGACATTCTCAGAAAGCCTGGGTTGAGATTGCAGAGGAAATCAGTGCCCATGACCAGCAAAGAACACAGACATGGTGCAGAAAGAGGATGGAGAATAACTTCACGGTGCGGCATGGTGGCTCAGTGGTTAGCATTGCTGCCTCAAAGCACCAGGCACCCGGGTTTGATTCCAACTTCAGGCGACTGTCTGTGTGGAGTTTGCACATGCTCCCAGTGGGTTTCCTCTGGGTGCTCCGGTTTCCTCCCACAGTCCAAAGATGTGCAGGTTAGGTGAATTGGCCATGCTAAATTGCCCATAGTATTCTGGGAAGTGTAGGTTAGGTGCAGTTGTCAGGGGTAAAGTTAGGATAATAGGGTAGGAGAATGGATTTGGGCGGTTTACTCTTCGGAGGGTCAGTGTGGACTTGTTGGGCTGCAGGGCCTGTTTCCACACTGTAGGGATTCTATGGTTCTGTAGGGATTCAATCTTTACAATGATAAGTGTCACCACCTTCTCACTGCGAGCGGACATTCAAACACGCAGCAGTCATTCTAACTTTTCCACTGCAAATGCCAGCATCATGTCTATCAAAAACATTTTTCTTTTAAAAAAATACAGGATCACACCAACCTTATATTGCCTGCATCCTAACACTGAGTCTAGGGTTTTCAGCTCACTTACTGGAGAGGATCCATCACTTCACATGGCTACGCACCTACTCAAATCAAATATTTCCTTCTGTCTCATTGCAGGAGAAGCTGCCCTAAAACAACAAAAGGAGGGGGCCCAGACTGGCCAATGGGCAGTGGATTGCCATATCCTCACTCCCCAGAGAACCAGGCATCAAAGCTGCTAGCTGAGGACCCTTTCTAGTTCCATGCAGAAGTCAGCGAAGGACATTGTCTGCTCTTCTCTGGCATGCAGCTACTTTCTCATATTTGTATACACGTTGGATTGTGACACCTTCACCAGCTAGTTCTTTTACTTTTTCTTTCAGAGATCTGAGTGGTCAACAATAGACAGCCAAGCACAGGATGCCACAGATTTAGCCAGCAGTAGCAGCACCATACTCAGATGGAGATTGTAATAAAAACTTAGGAGGCCTTGGAATGATGGCCACGTGCACAGACATAGACATTCACCTTGGCATGTCTCCCTGAATATAGCCTAATTTACCTGGTGAACGCAGCACTGGCAATTTTACACAGTCAGTGGAGAAAGACACATCCAGGCTCTGATGCTCAGAAGGCTGCTGGAGGCCATGCAACTGCTGAGCCACATTCAGAAAAGAAACATCCTCGGTATCAACCACAATTGACATGTCAGCCTGCAGAGGCAAGCATGGGAAGATCAAGACATAATGTTGGAGACCCTCCCTAGACTGGAGCAAATGATAATACTAGAGGGCATGCGTCTAAGGTAAGAGGTGAAAGTTCAAAGGAGATGTGAGGGGCAAGTGTCTTTACACAGAGAGATAGGTACTTGGAATGCGCTGCCAGAGGTAGTGGTGGAAGCAGATACAATTGGGGCATTTAAGGGACTTTTAGATAAGAAATCAGAGCATGACTCATACACTTGATGGTACAGTCCTAGGGAGTGTTGCTAACAAAGAGACCTTGGAGTAAAGGTTCATAGCTCCTTGAAAGTAGAATCATAGCTAGATCGGATAGTGATGAAAGTATTTGGTATGGAAGGGGAGGGAGGTGTCTGAGATGGTCCATGTGAGAGCACATTTGTCGAGTCATTGGAACAGTTCATCTTCCGCAGTTACCCCAACATCATCCCCCACCTGTTCCTCCGCTACATCAATGACTGTATCAGCGCCACCTCATGCTCCCATGAGGAGGTTGAACAGTTCATCAACTTCACCAACACCTTCCTCCTTGACCTCAAATTCACCTGGACCATCTGGGACATCTCCCTCACCTTCCTGGACCTCTCCATCACTGTCTCCAGCAACCATGTAACCACAGACATCTATTACAAGCCCACTGACTCCCACAGCTATCTAGACTACACATCTTCCTACCCTACCTCCTGTAAGAACGCCATTGCTTCTTCCCAATTCCTCTGCCTCCACCGCATCTGTGCCCAGGATGACCAATTCCACCTCAGAAAGTTCCAAATGGCCTCCTTCTTTCATGATCACAACATCCCTTCCCACATGTTTGACGATGCCCTCCAGTGCATCTCCTCCACTTCACGCACCACTGCCCTTGAATCCCGCCCCTCCCAAAGCAACAAGGATAGAACCCCCTTGGTCCTCACCTTCCATCCCATCAACCTCCACATACATTGCATCATCCTCTGCCACTTCTGCCACTTCCAAACGGATCCCATGACCAGATATATTTCCCTCCCCACCCCTATCAGCGTTCCAGACAGACCATTCCCTCCGCGAATCCCTCGTCAGGTCCACGCCCCCACCAGACCACACCCCACTCCAGGCACCTTTCCCTGCCACCACAGGAAGTGAAAAATCTGTGCCCACACCACTCCCTTTACCTCCATCCAATGCCCCAAGGGATCCTTCCACATCCACCAGAAATTTACCAATGTCAGAAGAGACATGTAATAGACTTGAACTGTCATCCTGATGGTCTGAAATCTTGAACTGAATTTACTCTTGAACTAAATGTATTTAACATCTTGCATTTCTTTCTCACAAACCTTGTTGCATGTTTCATCTTTATTGCTGTTGGTACAGTCCCTGCTATAGTTTGCAATTTGTTTTCTTTACAGTATCTTGGATCTTTGCATATTGTTTGTCTCTTCTTTGTGCTGCTTTCCGTGAGTTGTATGCACCACATCTTCAATTTATGTCATTAGAATGTTTGTTGTTATCATTCCTCATAGCATTTCAGACTGTGCCGCCAGGATCGGTGCTGGGTCCACTGCTTTTTGTCATTTATATGTATGATTTGGATGTGAATATAGCAGGTATAGTTAGCACTATTGCAGATGACACCAAAATTGGAGGTGTAGTGGACAGCAAAGAAATTTACCTCCAATTACGATGGGACCTTGATCAACTGGGCCATTGGGCAGATGGAGTTTAAGTTAGATAAATGCAAGCTGTTTCATTTTGCAAGGCAAATCAGGGCAGGACTTAAACACTTAATTGTAAGGTCTTGGGGAGTGTTGCTGAATAAAGAGACCTTAGAGTGCAGATTCATAGTTCCTTGAAAATGGAGTTGCAGATAGATAGGATAGTGAAGGCAGCATTTTGTATGCTTGCCTTTATTGGTCAGTCCATTGAGTATAGGAGTTGGCAGGTCGTGTTGTGGCTGTACAGGACATTGGTTAGAACATTGGAATACTGTGTTCAGTTCTGGTCTCCCTGCTGTAGGAAGGCTGTTGTGAAACTTGAAAGGGTTAATAAAAACTTTACAAAGATGTTGCAAGGGTTGGAGGATATGAGCCAAAGGGAGAGGCTGAGGCTATTTTCCCTGGAGCATCAGAGGCTGAGGGGTGACCTTGTAGAAGTTTTATAAAATCATGAGGGGCATGGGTAGAATGAATAGTCAAGGTCTTTCCCCCAGATTAAGGGAGTGCAAAACTGGAGGGCTTAGATTTAAGGTGAGAGAAGAAAAATTTAAAATGGATCTAAGGGGCAGATTTTCACGCAGAGGGTGGTGCATGTATGGAATGAGCTTCCAGAGGAAGTGGTGAAGGCTGGTACAATTATAAATACATAAAAGCTATGTTCACATTTACACAACTACAGAGTTCAAAGGGATATGGGTCAAATGCTGGCAAATGGGACTAGATTAATTTCGGATAACTGGTCAGCATGAACAAGTTGGATTGAAGAGTCTGTTTCTGTGCTGTACAACTTCATGACTCTAAGTCTACCATCTTCTACCAACAAACTACTCATGTTTCAAGTCCAAATGGAGAGCACGCTGAAACCTCTACATTATCTGATTTTTGTAAAGTCTAGGATCTGGGGTGAAACGTGGTTGTGGTATATGTAAATATATAAACAAGTGAAAGAAAATATAACTATGGGGGAAAGTGACTGAGGAGGTAAAGTATACCAGTCTGTGAAGATGTCACAGGGGCTTGATCAAAGTAAAGAAGGTGACAGACCTGGGGCTAATGTGCTTTGAACAGGATTGGTAGGAATATAGGTCATGTTCAAGTAACTTTTAAAATAGATGATTAAATGCAATAAGCTTTGTATTATATAGTCAGCAAGACTGTTCTCGTTGGACCAGAAAACTGATCTCACATCCACATTGGATCACATGAGGTTTGAAGGAACCCATTCACGTCATTGGAGTTCTGTTTCACTAAAGGAGGTATTTTCTGAAATCTGTCACCTGCTCCTGCCACCACTGACATGTCAGTGTAGGGCGAAGACAACATGGCCAATGGCTGCGAAGACAGCGAGGAACTTTTATACTCCATCCAGCCTGGAACAGGCAAAACTTCCAAACTTTCCAGTTTCCCATCCACTACTGTAAAAAGGGGTTGGTAGATGCTTTGTATTCCAACAGATGAATATGCTTGTGAACTTCAGTCACACTTTCCAGATCGGAAAGAGAATGTAAGCATTTGGCTGTGCAATGATTGCAGGCTTTTTGGTAATGCAGAATACCATTAGCTGTACAAGCATTGCTTGACATGTGTTGGATGACAACACTGAGGTTGACCATGACTAAATAGTTACCACTTATTCATTGCCCAGCTGGTGTACAACCATGTGCAATATATCATTAGGAAATGGTCAGTATCCTGGCAGTAGTCATAACTTATTCATTCTGTACAAAGTGTAATTTGTATTTGAGCCACCAAGATAAAGCAGATGCTGGTAACATGGTTGATGTAATAGTTCATAACTCCTCTGTATGCCCCATGCACACGTCTAACCAGCACAGACTGACTTGGAATAATGTAAGTTGGCTTGAAAAGCATGCTAACCTCAATTTTGTGCTTTCTGCTCAAGCATTAATTAATAGAGGCTGTGTGCTGCACTCAATTAAATAAACAGCTTGTCGGGCACAAGCATCAGAAGCATGAGGTAATCCAGCATTGCAATTCTTAAGTCTTACCTCGGGATCTGCCCAATTTCACAGTCAGTCAGTGCAGTTTGTGAAACTTGAAAAGTTGGTGAGACCATAAATTTCACTCAAGCCATGTAATACTTTCTGGAAATGGTATCATAATGCAAGGCCATAATTAAGCTGACATGAAAAATCTTTTATAGGTAGGACGTTCTTATGCAAGAAGTATGAATATATAGGATTCATGACAGACTTCTGAAACACTGTTTTCATTCCACAAAAGTAAGTGTCTTTTTGGCGGCACGGTGGCACGATGGTTAGCACTGCTGCCTCACAGCGCCAGAGACCCGGGTTCAATTCCCGCCTCAGGCGACTGACTGTGTGGAGTTTGCACGTTCTCCCAGTGTCTGCGTGGGTTTCCTCCGGGTGCTCCGGTTTCCTCCCACAATCCAAAGATGTGCAGGTCAGGTGAATTGGCCATGCTAAATTGCCCATAGTGTTAGGTAAGGGGTAAATGTAGGGGTATGGGTGGGTTACGCTTCAGCGGGGGGGTGTGGCCTTGTTGGGCCGAAGGGCCTGTTTACACACTGTAATGTAATCTAATCTAATCAAATCTAATTACCACAAATTGAGAACTGCCAAGGGAGTTAGTTAGCTTCATAATTAAAATATGACATTGTTCTGAATTCAAAGAAAACTTAATCTTAAGCCACATTTTCAAAATTAAAACAGACATGTTTTGTTATTTCAAAAAAAAAAATCCAGCCCATCAGAATTATCCCAAGAAAACAATTTTAACCTTATATAAAAGTTCTTAATCAGAGTAAGGCAAATTTTAATGGTATGAGACAAGAACTTTCAAAAGTTGATTGGAATGGACTGTTTGTAGGTAAAGGGACAACTGGCAAGTGGGATGCTTTTAATAGTGTGATAAATAGAGAAATTGTGTTCCTGTTAGAGAGAAAGGTAATCCTGATTAGGGAAAGATTAGGGAAAAGCGGATGAATAAAGAAAGAGATTCTCATCAAGAACAAAAAAAATTCATATTAGATATAGACAACTGGGATCAAATGAATCTTTTGAAGAGTATGAAGAGTGGAAATCAGGAAGCCAAAGAGGGAATAGGTGATAAACTTGGCAGATAATCCTAAGAGAATCTCTAAGTACCTTAAGAGCAAAAGAGCAACTGGAGAGAGAGAGCGCGAGAGAGAAGGGCCCCTGAAAGAAAAAGAAGATCATTTTTGTGTTGCACCTCAGGAGATGGGAAAAATATTGAATGAATGTTTTGCATTAATTTTTACCGTGGAGAAAGAATTGGAGGCTAGAGAACTCAGGGAAATGAATAGTAATGTTTTGAAAACAGTTTATATTAAGGAAGTAGAAGTGCTGGAAGTTTTAGAAAATATAAAGATAAATTCTGGGACCTGACCAAAAGAATCCGAAGAAGTTTTGGGAAGTTAGGGAGGAGATCGCGGATCTCCTAGCGAAAATATTGGTATCACTTATAATAACATGTGAGGTGCCAGAGGATGAGGGAGTGACTAATGTTGTGTCCTTATTTAAGAAAGGATGTAAGGAGAAGCCTGGGAACTATAAACCCATCAGCCTGACTTCGGGGGGTGTGAGTAAATTGTTGGAGGTGATTCTAAAAGATAGGATTTACATGAATTTGGAAATGCAAGGAATGATTAGGAATAGCATGGTTTTGTGTGAGGGAAATTATATCTCTCAAACTTGATTATGTTTTTGATTAAGTTACCAAAACGATTGATAAGGGCAGAACACTTTAGTAAAGCCTTTGATATGATTCTGCATCATAGACCAAATAATAAAATTAAATCAGGTGGGATTCAGGGTGAGCTTGCCAATTGGATACAAGATTGGCTATACGGCAGGAGAGAGAAGGTGGTGGTGGTGTGTTTTGGACTGGAGGTCTGTGGCGAGAGATGTGTTTTGCAGGGATTGGTGCTGGGTCCACTTTTGTTTGTCATTTATATAAATGATTTAGATGCAAATATAGGAAGCATGGTTAGTACGTTTGCAAATGAAACCAAATTGGTTGTATAGTGGACAGTTTTTATGAAGTTGAAGGCATGTACTTTTAGGAGAGTGTGAATGCTGTTCTGCATTGAGAGCTTATAAGCACCTGTGTTTATGACTGGAGAATAGTCTCAGGGTATACTGGAAAATTGAAAATATTGAACATTTGTGTGAAATGGATACTGAGTTGGTTGCTATTTTGACAACAACTCAAATTTAATCAGTTTAATTTATGCCCTGGGATTCTAAAACTAAATTGATCCAATGAGGCAATACGATTTGTAAATATCAAAAAGGCAGGCATTTTGAAAATCACAGTGCAAGTGCCATTGAGACAGACCCAATAAATTTGGAACACTCTCTATGAAAGGTATCTTTTCATGTGAAACATGTTTGCAGTAAAAAGAAAGACGACAACCCAGGGAGATCTTCAGCCAGAAGAAGCAAGACACCGAAGGTTTGAGCCTCTGTATGGTTTTGAAATTAAGTTGATGTAATTTTAACAAGTGTTTTTTTGGAACTGTATATTGTTATAGAGTTGGAGGCAGGTAATAAGCAGTTAAGAGAAAGGGAAACTTAGAGTAGTGAATAGTTGTTATTTAATGTTCACTTTTAGAGTTAAAGAATAAATTGATATTATTTTCTTTAAAGAGTGGGATTTGGGAGTTCTGTCACTCATACTTTAACAGATTATGAGGCAAAGTGAACTTTTCTGGGTGTTTAGTTTAATTAACAGAAAGGCTCACTGCTGTGTTGTAACAGTGAAGGAGGTTATCTAAGGTAAAAAAAGAGATCTTGATTGATTGGGTCAATGGACAGAAGACTGGCAATTGGAGTTTAATTTGGATAAATGTGAGGTTTGTATTTTGGTAAAACAAAAGGCAGGACTGAAACAATTAATGGTAAGACACAGGGTAGTATTGTCGAACAGACAAACCCTGGAGATTCAGGTATATAATTCTTTGAAGGTTGTGTCAGAGGTAGACAGGGTGGTTGCCCTGTTATAGGCAGGACTTTGTTAAAGTGTAGTGGGTTCAGAAAAGATTCACCAGGCTGTTGCCAGGAATGGAGGGTTTGAGTTATAAAAATAGGTTGGCTAGGCTGGGACTTCTTTCACTGGAGCATACGAGGTTGAGGGGTGACCTTCTAGAGGTTTATAAAGTCATGAGGGTTATAGATAAGGTGATTAACAAAGCTCTTTTCTCGAAGATGGGGATTGAAAACTAGGGGGCATATTTTTAAGGTGAGAGAAGAACAGTTTTAAAAAAGGACATGAGGGTCAACTTTTTTCTTTTTACATAGTGATTAGTGTATGGAATTAATTGCCAGAAGTGCTAGATGCAAGTACAGTTAAGTTTAAAAATAGTACATGAATAGGTAAGGTTTGTAGGGATATGGGCCAAATATAGGCACTTGGGACTAGTTTAGTTTGGGAACATTATTTAGCATGGACTCATTGGACCAGAGTGTCTGTTTCCATACTGTATGACTAGGACTCTGTAACTGGACCATGTTAGTCTCTTTACACAACAGAATGTGTTCAATGTTAAAACTTCAGCGACTGTTTCTTTTTCCATGTACCCAGAAAAAAAAAAATCTGCACTAACATAATAAATATTACTTTAGCAACCATTCCACAAGCAACCATTTTACTGGATAAATGGCCCAATTAAATATCTCCAAAGTCATACTCATGACAACAACTAAAAATAAGCTATTTTCTCCATCTGCTTGAAAGAATGGTTATGTTGTAGCACCAGTCACACATCATACATCCTCCATCTGAATTCAAGTTGTTTTAATGTTATAACATTTATTGCTGTTATGTAATATTAAAAATTAAAAGCTACAATTCCAAGCAGTTTACCACAAATGGGTCGTTTGACATAATAACTCGATGAATCTGGCTTTATTCCATGACCTCAAGGCAGGTTGAGATTTAGTTTCCCAGGAACTTGTCTTGAATTAAAATTTTTATCAGCTTCTTCACTTGTCATAGCCTCCAGTCGTGATCACCCCTTTATCATGACATCACATGTGATCTTCCAGTCCCATTGTGTACTGATAAGGTCAAATCACTTCTTATCACTCAATTGCTTGAATTGATGAAAAAAAATCAAAGAATTGCAGAATCAGAAACAAAAACAAAAATTGCTGGAAAGGTTCAGCAGGTCTGGCAGCATCTGTGGAAAGAAATCAGTTAACCTTTCCAATCCAGTGACCCTTCATCTGAACTACAGATCTTCAGTCACTGGACCTGAAATATTAACTCTGATTTCTGTTTTTGTACTTGAACTGAGTTTTTTTTTGACAATCCAGAAGTTACGGTTCAGACAAGTAGCACCCCTTTCTCAAAACTTGAATACTTCAGGTTGAAGTGCTAACCCAGGATGTAATGAACACAAAGGGAACATCCATGATGAAGTCAAACAGTTCATAATCACCCTGTGAATCCTTCCAGCATGTAATCACTGTTTCATAAAGAGAAAAGATATGCTGAACAAACAAAAAGAATTTTTAAAGTAATGAAACTGCTTTATGATTTTCATTAAATGGTTGTGACATTAAAAGAATGCTAACTTATGCAATTGAAATCCTGATAATTATCAGTGGTATACATCTGAAAATAGGTGACTAGTTATATTACTTGCCTTCTTAAAAGATTCATGAACTGTAGCATAATACGTTTCCAAATAGAAGAAAGCAATAAATATAACAGCAGAGTACATGTTACATTCATTTGTGCCTGTTCTTTGATGATTCAACCTACTATGAAGCACAGATAGACTAATGGTGCATCATCTATCATGTCGCAAATGGTGTTATGGTTTGCAAAATTATGTATTCTCTATATTATTGATCAATTATGAGCAGAATATCACATATTATTTCAACTGAATGAACTAAACTGCTCCAAAATTTATGACTCTGTTTTCAGGAGCATGTCCACAAATTTTGTATTAACTGTGAATGAAGTGATTTTTTAATACTGCATGACATTGGATTTAAATCCTCTGGAGTTTTATTTGAAGTAATTCCAGAGCTCAACCAAACCAAATAAAGCCAGTCATAAATAATGAGGTGATTTTTAATGTTAAGATAATTTTTCATTTGTTATTTATTTAACACTTGATCAGTTTTAGTTGTTATAAAAGTGACTAATATACCTACTTATGAAGATTAAAATACTGGCTTTTGTAATTAGAATGTTCTTCAGAAAGGTCACCTCCTGCTACTACACTGATTGCTGTAGAATTTTTAAAAAAACTAATATAGATTTAGAGGTTGGTGGTCGTTATATTTAATTTTCTGTAAAATAATAGAATAATGTCTGCTTCTGCAGATAAATCATTTTGAGAAATCAGCTCAGAAGTGCAATTGTATAAATCAGAAAATAAATCTTATACTACCAGGTTATTTTACAATGATATTTACACCATTATTACTTTGAAACACATATATTTCTTTAAAATAATTTTTTTTAACTTCAGGTAGCAAGCTTATTGGACCAATAGGAGAATAAGAGATGGAAATGTGTTGCTGGAAAAGCGCAGCAGGTCAGGCAGCATCTAGGGAACAGGAGAATCGACGTTTCGGGCATTAGCCCTTCTTCAGGAATGAGGAAAGTTGGTCCAGCAGGTTAAGATAAAAGGTAGGGAGGAGGGACT
>NC_057719.1:53461993-53522706 GCF_004010195.1 Chiloscyllium plagiosum
TGACCTGCTGCGCTTTTCCAGCAACACATTTCCATCTATAAAATAGCATCACACTGATATATGGAAAATTTCAACAGAAACAAAATTACACCTGCAACTGGGATATTACAATGTCTCTGAAGTATTATTTTATCTTAAGTCATCTAGTTAAGATCATGCAAAGGATTGGACAGCTCCAAGTGTCTAATTTTCACCATGGTTAGTGAGTGTGACCAATGTTTCCAGCACTGGTAATCTTGGATATGATTGCTCCGTACTTGAGACTTGGCAATGAGTAATTACTTGCTGGAAAAGTGCAGCAGGTCAGGCAGCATCTAGGGAACAGGAGAATCGACGTTTCGGGCATTAGCCCTTCTTCAGGAATGAGGAAAGTTGGTCCAGTAGGCTAAGATAAAAGATAGGGAGGAGGGACTTGGGGGAGGGGCGTCGGAAATGTGATAGGTGGAAAGAGGTCAAGGTGACAGTCTGACCTATCACCCTCACCTTGACCTCTTTCCACCTATCACATTTCCGACGCCCCTCCCCCAAGTCCCTCCTCCCTATCTTTTATCTTAGCCTGCTGGACCAACTTTCCTCATTCCTGAAGAAGGGCTAATGCCCGAAACGTCGATTCTCCTGTTCCCTAGATGCTGCCTGACCTGCTGCGCTTTTCCAGCAACACATTTCCATCTCTGATCTCCAGCATCTGCAGACCTCACTTTCTCCCCAATAGGAGAATAAGGCCAATTCTCCAAGCCAAAATGATACAGCCAATACTCTATGCAGTTTTACAGTAACATTGTTATTTGCAATGTTTGAAAGGTGTCTTCACTATGTATATGTGCAAACATTAGTGCACAAGATTGGAAGATGTCAGAAGAAACTATTATTAAAAATATTATGTAATAGGGCCAAGAAAATAGGTTAACCTGGTGTTGTCAAAGGAAAATCAATTTATGATTACAATCTATTTGAATTTTTTGAGGTAACATGCTGAGGTTAATGGGGATCCAATTGATCTACTGTACTAGATCTCAACTTTAGTAAAAGGATAGGAAGAATAAGTGTTGAAAAGGCAGTCAGGGAGCTGGAACATCTTCCAACAAGTCAAACAAAACAAGGGCACCAATATCCCTATGATCCACAGATGAGTGACACCATAAATGAGGGCTCTGCTGGCTCTAAGAGGGCAATTCACCAGTGTTTCAGTTATAGATTGGACTGTTGTACAGTTACATGACTGTTGTGGAAACATACTGGTCAGATCCCAGAAACAACGTTAACATCACACTCATCAGCCCCAACAATTAGAGAAGTTTAAAAAGGACACCTTTTAGTTCTTGCAACCATTATTCAAAATGGTTTGAGTCATAATTTGTCATGGTGTAAATGTTCTGTTGGCAGATTGATGTAGTGAAGACATGGGGTGATTGCCTTGAAAGCTGATTGGTTATTTCTTTACATGTGCTGCCTGCAGTGATGAGCATTCCCCGTGTTTAATCTCATTACCTACATTCACAGTATTTTGCTTTTGTAACAGAGAAGATACCAGTCAGGGTGCTGCAGTTGTTGATAAAAATGTTCATGCTTTCACTTTTTTTCAAACATCAGTATTTCCTGTTTTGTTATGTTAATGAGTAGTCTAAGGGCAAACCATTGGCTGCCAGTCCTAAATCTAATTCCAATACAGTATATAATATTAAGGATGGGAATGTCCACTTTCTTCCTTTAGTCTGGTTTAATATTGGGAGCTTCTATTAGCTCATTTCAAGTACAAGCAGCCGAGTGCAAAATAATTATTGTTTTTCCAAATATATTGGCAGAAAGGGACTACAAAATACATTGATGTTGAAGCTAGAGAAGAGTCTTTGATGTCAAAATAAAATGAATTGGTGTATTACTGAATGGAGATAAAAGGAAAAAGTTATCTTAATACACATCACCATTGAATGCACACAAAACTAGATATAAAACAAATATATTTCATACATAAATTTCAATAATTAAATAATTAAAAATCAAGGATTTGAGGAGACCATTCAGTTAACAGCAATGAGCATTGCCTAAAATTTGTGAATTGCCATCTCAACACATAGGTTGCAGATTTCCCCTCGGTGGTGTGGCAAGAGTAACAGTGAGGAAGACAAAATAGACTGAGCATTAAAAGACCAGATTCTCGATGACAAGAACAGTTCTTTTGATTTTTTTCCTCAAGCCTTAAATAGTGAATTTGATAGTTTTCTTGAATGGCAACCACCTTATTTTCATGCATTTATATCTCATTGAAGGCTCAACTCACCTAATTAAATTCCATTTTCAATTTGACTCACCTCCAGAAGGAACGAGATAGTACAAATTCCTGACATGTAAATCAGACCAGGTGTCTGGTGGTTGTAGATCATCTGATTGCTGTCCAAGCTATTATGTAACTACTTTTGAAGAACATCCCTGGTTGCTCCTTGGCACACTATGTCCAGAACCTTTCTTCAGCAAACCACCAGCCTCATGTCTGCTTTCAGACTAGTTCAGGCCTTTTCCATCCATCAAGCTGATTTAGAGCCTTCTGACAATTATGACTTGCATGCTTTGGCCTGGTTACATTGCATGCTTGGAAAACATATATTTCACATAGTAACTGAGGCTTCTTTTGCATTGACATGGCATGTGTTTTATGCTATTACCCTACTTTTGTGACACTCACCAATTTTAGCAGCAGCCAGCCTATAATACAGGATGAAGTTTAGCTTACTTTTTAATGCAAACAGAGAGGTAAGCCGCTTGCGATGGTAGCAGCTCTGATTAGCCAAGTATTTTCATCATATCAAGTGTTGACAGGTCACTGTGCTGCAGCATGTGCGAGCTATTTATGTCAAGCACACAGTGTGTCTTCAAGTAAATAATGATGTGTGAAAGTCAAAGGGGAAGAGTCTTTAAAGGGGTGAAGGGGGACTACAATCCATCAGGAGAAACAGCACAGTCAAACAAGAAACTCAAAACTGCATTTCAGGAGTTTGCTTTTAAGACTCACTCATTATATGGGTATAGTTGGCCGGACTAGCATTTATTACCCATCTATTACCTGCTCCCATAGCCCGAGGTCCTGTCATGATATGGGATGCTTTCTGAGATAGGGAACAAAGATGTTCATGCTCCAAAATTGTTAAACTCAATGTTGAGTCCTGAAGGCTGCAAGATACCTAGATAGAAGAAGACACATGAGACCAGGACCTTTTTCACTGGAGGGTAGGAGGTTGAGAGGTGACCTTATAGAGGTTTATAAAATTATGAGGGGTATAGATAGGGATAATAGTCAGTGTCTTTACCTTAGGATTCGGGGATTTAAAGGTGAGGGGGCACATTTTTAATATGAGGGGAAAGAGATTTAAAAAAAAACATGAGGGGCAAATTTTATTTACACAGACAGTGGCTCCATGTACAATATGGGCACAGTTAGTGTTTAAAATACACTTGGATAAGTTCATGAATAGGAAAGATTTGGAGGGATATGAACCAGGAGCAAGGAGGTAGGACGGGTTTAGTTTGGGATTATGTTTGGTATGGATGGGTTTGGACAGAAGGTCTGTTGATCGTGCCATATGACTGTATGATTCTATAGTTCCTCCAGCTTATTTTGAGTTTTGCTGGAACACTGCAATAGGATGAAGACAGAGATATTGATCTGCAAATACAATGGTGTTGAACTGACAGGCAATTGGAAACTCAAGGTCGTTTGTACGAACACAGCGTCGATTGTCTACAAAGTGGTCACCTGTTCTATATTTTATTTCCCCAGTGTGGAGGTGTGAGCAGCAAATACGGTAAACCAGATTGAGTAAAGTGCAGGCAAATCTCTGCTTCACCTCAAAGGTGTGTTTAGGGCCGTGGATAGTGAGAAAGGAGGATGTAAATAGGCAAGTGTTGCACCTTCTGCAGATGCGTAGGAAGGTGCCATGTGGGTGTGGAGAAATGTCGGGAGTAGAGGAGGAGTGGACCAGTGTGTCTCAGAGGAAATAGTCCCCATGGAATGCTGACAAGAGAGGGGAGGCGAATATGTGCCTGATCACGGTAGCCTGTCAGAGGTAATAGAAATGACGACTTATGATTCTTTGGATGTGGAGGCTGGTGGGGTGGAAAATGAGGACTGGGACCCGAGTAGTGTTGAGAAAGAGATGGGGAAGAGTGAGGGCAGAACTACAGGAAGTGGAATGGTTACAGATGAGAGCCCTGTCAAACACGGTTTTGGAGAATCCTTCGTTGAGGAAAAATGGTGGACATTTCGAAAGCCCTCCCTGCAGAAGATGGCATCATCAGAACAGATTTAAATTATTTCTAGATCCCATTTTTTTTTTCTATATTTCAGAGGTTGTCAGAAATGTTCTTCTGTGATGGCAGGTACAAGACAGTTGTCTAGTTTAGATCCTTTTTCAATACTATTCCCCATTATAAGTTCTCCTCCCTTCACTTTTAACAGACTAACATTTTATTTTGTAATGTTTGATTAGAACAATTTCCTTTAATATACAAAAACCTAGAAATTATTGTCAACTATAAAATGTCAACTAATGCTGTCATACCTCTTAATGTGATTTTCCAATCCACCATAGCTAATTTTGCCTTCAGATCTTTAAATCTAAACAAAGGCTCTATTCCTATTGAAGGGCTTTTGCCTGAAACGTCGATTTTCCTTTTCCTCGGATGCTGCCTGACTTGCTGTGCTTTTCTAGCACCACTCTGATCTAAACTCTGGTTTCCAGCATCTGCAGCCCTTGTTTTTACCTAATAAAGATTGATAAATGATTGAAATATATTACTTTAAATCTTAATGTTTAACGTCAATACTATGGTTACTCTTAACAAAAGGCTGATTTGTAGTAAGATTAACCATTTTTCATTGCACAACAGGAGATCTAAGATAACCCCATTCCTTTTTTGATTCCTTAAATCATCCTCCACAACTCTAAAATCAGAGGTTTACTGAGTTGATATGCAGATTGCAATTCACCATGATTATCACTATTCTTGTTCCATGCACCTCCTAATTTATTACTGCTGCTGTTTGGTGCTAATTCCCAATGTTCTCTGCCCCTTCCTGTTTCTTGGTTCTACCCAAACTTATTCCACGCCTTGAACTTTGAAACTACAGTGCAGTACTAATTCAACTATATTTAGCAGAACTATCTCATGACCTCTTCCCAGCTTCCTGAAGATCACAGACCACTGGCTAGTCAGGTACTGACTTTGAAACCCTTGGAACTACTGCCATGGCACACAGAAATAACAAAAAAAATGATTGATTCACTTGGATCACATTTCAAGGATACAGAACCATATACACAGATAAATTTTGGAAAGAAGTCAAAAGTACAACAGAAAACAATTTAAATAAAAATGCACCCAGGGTGACACCACAGTGTACCTGCACAGTTCCTGCCTTTGCTGTTTGAATTCATGTATCGCTGGACATCGGAGTGCATCTGGGAAAATTAACAAACCTTGAAATTCACAACTGATCTTGGAGGAACTGTTTGGGCAAAGTCCACAGCATAGAAACAGGTAAGTTAATTGGTTTAAGTGACCTACAGAAAGTCTACAGTAGTGACTAGAATGGGTTCTTTCTTGATGATTTTTTTTAAAAATATGGCTCTTGATTACACTTAAAATATAAGCAATTACTATTAACTTAACCTGGGGCAGTGTTTGTAGAGGAATAAGACAGCATTATTTTCTGAGTCTGTAAATTGTGAAGGAGCAAAAATGGTCTGTGGTAGAGTGATATGCGCTTCTTGTCAGATGTGGGAGTTTAAAGAGACTTTAAGGGTTACTGCAAATTAAATCTGCAATAAATGATGTTGGTTGAGAATCATATCAGATCGAATGGATCAGTTGGAGAGACAGTTAGAGGCAATGAGGAATTTGCAACAGCAACAGTATGTGATGGATAGCAGCTTTAGGAAGTGGGGAAAGTCTCAGATACAGTCACATAGATGGGTTAACTCCAGGTTAAGAGAAGTAGGCAGCTAATGCAGGAATCTTCTGTGGCTATGCCCATTTCAAACAAGTATGCTGTTTTGGAAAATGTAGCGGGTGATCGATTTACAGGGGAACGTAGTACGAATAGCCAAGTTTCTGGTATTGAAACGGGCTCTAATGCAATAAGGGGTACGTCGGGTTCTAAGAGATCAATTGTGTTAGGGGACTCTCTCTCTAGTCCGAGGTACAGACAGTGGTTTCTGTAGCCAGCAGCAAAAAATAAGAATGGTGTGTTGCTTCCCTGGTGCCAGGATCAAGGATGTCTCAGAGAGAGTGCAGAATGTTCCCACGGGGGAGAGGGTCCAGCAGGAGGTCATTGTACACATTGGAACCAACAACATAGGAAGAAAAAATGTTGAGATTCTGAAGGGAGATTACAGAGAGTTAGGCAGGAATTTAAAAAGGAGGTCCTCGAGGGTAGTAATATCTGGATTGCTCCCGGTGCTATGAGCTAGTAAGGGCAGGAATAGGAGGATAGAGAGATAAATGCATAGCTGAGGAGCTGGTGTATGGGAGAAGGATTCACATTTTTGGATTGTTGGAATCTCTTTTGAGGGATAAGTGACCTGTACAAGAAGGACGGATTGCACCGAAATTGGAAGGGAGATTTGCTAGAACTGTTTGGGAGGATTTAAACTAGTAAGGTTGGTGGGGGGTGGAAGGGGAGGGAGCAGGGAGATAGTGAGGGAAGAGATCAATCTGAGACTGGTACAGCTGAGAAAAGAAGTGAGTCAAACAGTCAGGACAGGCAGGGACAAGATAGGATTAATAAATTAAACTGCATTTATTTCAATGCAAGAGGCCTAACAGAGAAGGCAGATGAACTCAGGGCATGGTTAGGAACGTGGGACTGGGATGTCATAGCAATCACAGAAACATGGCTCAGGGATGGGCAGGACTGGCAGCTTAATGCTCCAGGATACAAATGCTACAGGAAGGATAGAAAGGGAGACAAGAGAGGAGGAGGAGTGGTGAGGGAGGATATTCCTGGAAATACATCCAAGGAAGTTATTTGGGTGGAACTGAGAAATAAGAAAAGGATGCTCACCTTATTAGGATTGTATTATAGACCCCCCATGAGTCAGAGGGAAATTGAGAAACAAACTTGTAATGAGATCTCAGCTATCTGTAAGAATAATAGGGTAGTTATGGTCGGGGATTTTAACTTTCCAAACATAGACTGGGACTGCCATAGTGTTGAGGGTCTAGATAGAGATGCATTTGTTAAGTGTGTACAAGAACATTTTCTGATTTAGTATGTGGACGTACCTACTTAGAGAAGATGCAAAACTTGACCTACACTTGGGAAATAAAGCAGGGCAGGTGACTGAGGTGTCACTGGGGGAAGCACTTTGGGGCCAGCGATCATAATTCTAAAATAGTGATGGAAAAGGATAGACCAGATCTAAAAGTTGAAGTTCTAAATTGGAGAAAGGCCAATTTTGACGGTATTAGGCAAGAACTTTCAAAAGTTGATTGGGGCAGATGTTCGCAGGTAAAGGGACAGCTGGAAAATGGGAAGCCTTCAGAAATGAGATAATGAGAATCCAGAGAAAGTATATTCCTGTTCGGGTGAAAGGAAAGGGTGGTTGGCATCGGGAATGCTGGATGACTAAAGAAATTGAGCGTTTGGTTAAGAAAAAGGAAGAAGTATATGTCATGTATAGACAGGATAGATCGAATGAATGCTTAGAAGAGTATAAAGGCAGTAGGAGTATACTTAAGAGGGAAATCAGAGGGTAAAAAAGGGGACATGAGATAGCTTTGGAAAATAGATTTAAGGAGAATCCAAAGAGTTTTTACAAATACATTAAGGACAAAAAGGTAACTAGGGAGAGAATAGGGCCCCTCAAAGATCAGCAAGGTGGCCTTTGTGTGGAGCCTTCGGAGATGGGGGAGATACTAAATGAGTATTTTACATCAATATTTACTGTGGAAAAGGACGTGGAAGATATAGAATGTAGGGAAATAGACAGTGACACCTTGCAAAATGTCCATATTACAGAAGAGGAAGTGCTGGATGTTTTGAAATGCTAAGAGTGGATAAATCCCCAGGACCTGATCAGGTATATACTAGAGCTCTCTGGGAAGCTAGAGAAGTGATTGCTGGACCTCTTGCTGAGATATTTGTATCATCGATAGTCACAGGTGAGGTGCTGGAAAACTGAAGATTGGCTAACGTGGTGCCACTGTTTAAGAAGGGTGGTAAGGACAAGCCAGGGAACTATAGACCAGTGAGCCTGACATTGGTGGTGGGCAAGTTCTTGGAGTGACTCCTCAGGGACAGGACGTAAATGTATTTGGAAAGGCAAGGACTGATTAGGGAAAGCGAACATGGCTTTGTATTTGGGAAATCATGTCTCACAAACTTGATTTGAGTTTTTTGAAGTAGTAACAAACAGCATTAATGAGAGCAGAGCGGTACATGTGATCTATGTAGACTTCAGTAAGGAGTTCGACAAGGTTCCCCATGGGAGGCTGGTTAGCAAGGTTAGATCTCATGGAATGCAGGGAGAACTAACCACTTGGATACAGAACTGGCCCAAAGGTAGAAGACAGAGGGTGGTGGAGAAGGGTTGTTTTTCAGACAACAAGGATCGGTGTTGGGTTCTCTACTTTTTATCATTTATATAAATGATTTGGATGGGACCATAAGAGGTATGGTTAGTAAGTTTGCAGATGACACCAAAATTGGAGGTGTAGTGGGCAGCGAAGAGAGTTACCTCAGATTACAACAGGCTCTTGATCAGAAGGGCCAATGGGCTGAGAAGTGGCAGATGGAGTTTAATTCATATAAATGTGAGGTGCTGCATTTTGGGAAAGCAAATCTTAGCAGGACTTATACACTTAATGGTAAGCTCCTAGGGAGTGTTGCTGAACAAAGAGACCTTATAGTGCAGGTTCATAGCTCCTTGAAAGCGGAGTTGCATGTAGATAGGATAGTGAAGAAGGTGTTTGGTATGCTTTCATTTGTCGGGTAGAGTATGGAGTACAGGAGTTGGGAGGTGATGTTGCGGCTGTACAGGACATTGGTTAGGCCACTGTTGGAATACTGTTGCAATTCTGGTCACCTTTCTATATTGGTGCTGTTTTCCCTGGAGCATCAGAGGCTGAGGGGTGACCTTATAGTGGTTTACAAAATTATGAAGGATATGGATAGGATAAATAGACAAAGTCTTTTCCCTGGGGTGGGAGAGTCCAGAACTAGAGGACATAGGTTTAGGGTGAGAGAGGAAAGATATAAAAAAGACCTAAGGGGCAACTTTAACACACAGAGGGTGGTACGTGTATGGAATGAGCTGCCAGAGGAAGTGTAGGTACAATTGCAACATTTTAAAGACATTTGGATGGGTATATGAATAGGAATGGTTGAGGGATATCGGCCGGGTGCTGGCAGGTGGAACTAGATTGGGTTAGGGTATCTGGTCGGCATGGACGGGTTGAACCGAAGGGTCTGTTTCCATGCTGTACATCTCTATGACTCTATGAATCAATAGTAAATTTACACAGATAGCATTTGGCATCTCATGATACGATTCAACACCTTGTCCATGTTCATGAATGTAAGGTTTGGATAATTATGCTGGTGAATGGATTATTTCCTAGCTCTCTTACTTACCTTTTGTTGAGGAGACTGTCTTAATTTAGTTCTTAAGCTTGAGAGTGATATCAAAATTGTGATCAGAATCAGCAATGTTTTGAATGAAATTCATAATCTATGAAACCCAATCAAATTAGACTGCTTTTTGTCAATCAAGTTATAATTGTCCATGCAAAACATAAGCTGGAAATTAATGGTCTATTGATGGATGCCCAATCTTCATGTGACAGACAGGCATTTTCCCCTCTGATTTCCTCATCCAAAAGAGTGATGTGCCCCTGCGTCAGCTTCTACCTGCAATCCTACTTCCTGTAGGCATACTGTTACCATGGATGGCTATGGTCTTTCTCTTCAGTTATGTTACTAAAGATATCCAAGTTGACACAATCATGACCCTGTTATAGAGTAATAGAGGCCTACAGTATGACAATAGGCCCCTCGGCCCAGCTTGTCCATGCTATCCAGTTTTCACAATTTAAACTAGTCCTATTTGTCTGCATTTGGTCCATATCGCTCCATACTGATCCCATTTATGTACCTGTATAAAATGTTTCTTAAAATGACAAAACTCTACTTGCTTCCACCACCACCTCTAGCAGCCTGTTACAGACCCTCTGTGTGAAAAAAACATATCCCTCTGGACCCTTTTGTATCTCTTCCCTCAAACTTATACCCTCTAGTTGTATTCTCCACTACCATGGGGAAAAACTGTCACTATCTACCTCATCTATGCCTCTTATGATTTTTATGCCTCTATAAGGTCACCCCTCAGACTCCTTCACTCCAGGAGAAAGAGTCCAGGCCTGTCCAACTTCTCTTTATAAGTCAAACCCTCCACGCCAGGTATCATCCTAGTAAATCTTTTCCATATTCTTTCTAGTTTAACAATATCCTTTCTATATCGGGCAACCAGAATCGCAGGCAGTACTCCCAAGGTGGCCTCACCAATGTCATGTACATCTGCAACAAGATGTCCCATCTCCTATATTCAAAGCTCTGACCGATGAAAGCTTACATGCTGAAAGCCTTCTTTACCCCATGTCTACCTGTGACTCCATTTTCAAGGATCTGTACCCCTAGATTTCTTTGTTCTATAACACTACCCAGGGCCCTATCATTGACTGTGTAAGTCCTGCCCTGACTTGCCTTACCAAAATCCAACACCTCACATTCATCTAAATTAAACTCCATCTGCCATTTGTTATGAAGATGTGCGTGTACTGTACTTTTTAAGAGAGTCAAAAGCTGGTAGAGCTACCTGACAGCACCAAGTGTTCTCAATAAGGTAACAATGTAACACTTGGCCAAAAGCTAAATTGACTGGTTGCGTGGAAATGACAACACAGATTCGAATTAGGCCAATCAGTTTCAACTATACCCCGAAAAATATCAAACTCCAATCCAGTTTGAATTGAGTATATTGACAATCTTAAAAGCTAATGACACAATGTGATGCTTTAGGGGTGTACCCAAGCTACCAGCACATAAATAGATTGCCTGAAAAATAGCTGTCTTAAAAGTACTTTATCGATCAGTAACCTGTGAAGAAGAAAAGAAGACACAGGAAGATCCAAAAGCTGTCTGGTTTTGAGAGGATTAGATTACTTAGTGTGGAAACAGGCCCTTCAGCCCAACACGTCCACATCTACCCTCCAAAGAGCAACCCTACATTTACCCCTTCACCTAACACTACGGGCAATTTAGCATGGCCAATTCACCTAACCTGCACATCTTTGGACTGTCGGAGGAAACCGGAGCACGCTGGGGAAACCCAGGCAGACACAGGGAGAACGTGCAAACTCCACACAGACAGTTGCCTGAGGTGGGAATTGAACCCGGGTCCCTGGCAGTGTGAGGCAGCAGTGCTAACCACTGTGCCACTATGCTATTGAGTATTGTTTTGTAAATCTTAATTGGGAGTTTTATCAGACTAATATTATAGAAGGGAAGGTAACAGATAGGTTAGAGGAAGGAACTGTAAATAGTTGTTAGTTAATTACTCTCTGTTATACTTTAAGAAATAAAGTTGGTAATTTTTACTTTAACAAGTTCTTAGCCTATCAGATTTTCACAGATTATTGCACAGAGCAAATCTTTTCTATCTTGCTGGTTTTAAAGCAGGAGAGTTTACCCCGTGTTGTAACACATTCCTCAGCCGACTGGCCCAGTTGATCAAGATCTTGCTACTTTCCCAGATAACATTCTTCACTGTCCACTAGCCTCCACCACTTCCTCTGGCAGCTCATTCCATACACGTATCACCCTCTGTGTGAAAAAGTTGCCCCTTAGATCTCTTTTATATCTTTCCCCTCTCACCCTAAACCTATGCCCTCTAGTTCTGGACTCCTCCACCCCAGGGAAGAGACTTTGTCTATTTATCCTATCCATGCCCCTCATGATTTTATAAACCTCTATAAGGTCGCACCTCAGTCTCCTATGCTCCAAGGAAAACAGCTCCAGCCTATTCAACATCTCCCTGTAGTTCAAATCCTCCAAACCTGGCAACAGCCTTGTAAATCTTTTCTGAACCCTTTCAAGTTTCACAACATCCTTCCGTATGTCTCCTCCTTTTTCAAGACCAGGGCTTCAATAACTCTAGTCATTGAATGTTCCCTTCGCCTGCCAGCCTTAATTCTAACAGGAAGATGCTGGCCCTAAACCCTCATTAACTCATTTTTGAAAGCCTCCCACTTACCAGATGTCCCTTTGCTTGCAAGCATCCTCCCCCAATCAAATTTTGTAAGTTCCTATCTAAAACTTAACTTGTGGAACAGATCAATCCTTTTTCATAGCTATTTTGAAACAAATGAAATTATGTGGTCACTTGTCCCAAAGTGCTTCCCTCCAAATACTTCCATCATTGGACCTGCGTTATTTATGTTTGAAAGTTTCCAGTGTTGTAAAGACAGAAAATAAACTGCATCCAGCCAAATATATGGGGGGAGTGAGACATGAAATACAATAAGTGAGATTTTGTTCAGTTGGAGGAATGATGAGCTTAAAATTCCCACCTGCGTACTGTAGCCAAGTGGTCTACAGCATTGCATTCTGTAATGTAGACATTCTTCAAGACACTACTATTTATTTCCCCAAGTTACCTAACATCCATACCTTTCTCAACGGTAAATACAGACAAGAAACATTTATTTAGGATCTCACCCACCTGTTGTGGTTTGCATGTAGATGACATTGTTGATTTTTTAGAGGTTCTATTCTCTCCCTACTTACTCTTTTACCTTAATGTACTTGCAGAATCTTTTTGAATTCTCATTGACCTTATCTGTCAATGCCATCTCATGTTCCCTTTTAGCCCTCCTGATTTCTCTCTTAACTGTACTCTGAAACCCTCTATACTTAAGGAATTCACTTGATCCCAGCTGCATATACATGTCAGAGAGTCATAGAGATGTACAGCACAGAAACAGATACTTCCATCCAACTCGTCTATGCTGACTAGATGTTCCAACCTAATCCAGTCCCACCTGCCAGCACTTGGCCCATATCCCTCCAAACCCTTCATATTCAAATACCCATCCAGATGCTTTTTAAATGTTGTAATTGTACTAGCCTCCACCACTTCCTCTGGCAGCTAGTTGCTATAATCCTACCACTGCCATTCTGGACAGTGCATGAAACACAGTGGAAGTGATCCTACCTCCGGTCAGAAGGTTCACCCGTATCAAAGGTGCATTAGGACTTGTCTGAATAGGTTGAGTTAAGATGCCTACCTGAGCTGCTGCTGCTCCAACATGTCTCTATTTTCCATGTTCCATAAAGTTTTCCTGCTCAATAAGATACAGATGGAAAGTGGTTTACAATCTAATTCAAATTTATTTTAATTGCACCAACAACACCAACCCATATCCAATGAGGTAATCTATGGCTTTGGTCTGTAGATTTCTCACTGGCATACAGCCATCTCCATTAAGCTACAGGCTTGCATGATGCAGTCACATCGTGCTGCTGCTCAAGTAAAAACAACAGCTCTTAGTTTCCATTTGCTCTCAACTCAGGGGTATTCTTTGGAGTTAAAATTCCAGTTTCTCTTTGCATAACTACAATCTTGTGATAATGTTTCTCATCAGCAAATTTGATCACTTCACAACTAATCCTTGTTTATTTGTCAATTAGGTCAAATTAGAACCATTAGACTCCAAATGACTAATTTCTGCAGAATTCAACTCCCCCATCTTCTGATATGATCCAGCTCCATTTCCTCATTTGAAACCAATTCTAGGGCCACATCTTTGGATTCCAGGATTTTATCTGGTTTTCCCCCAGTGGAATTCATTAAAAGCTTGGTGAGAGTTGAGACAAATTGCTTTAAAAAAGGAAAAGTGACTGTTTATTATGAAGTTTCTAACAAGTGATGTTCTCATTACTACCCTGTGCACACATGCAGGATCTGCTCAGATGAGGAGAAACGCGACAGATATCGAAAGATTTGAAAGGCGTCCTAATAAGAAGGGGATACGATGCTCAACCCAAACATCGCCAGTCCTAACGTGCCACAGTGAAAAATCCTAATGACGGCCCAAGAGGACAGACACAGGATGCAACCGATAGAGTACCCTTCATCATCCAGTGCTTCCCCGAAGCAGAGGGACAATGCCATGTTCTTCACAGCCTTCAACATGTCACGGTGAGCATCTCACCAAGATCATCCCTACATCTCCACTTCTCACCTTCAAACAACTGCCAGAACTTAAACAGATCATTGTTTGCAGCAAACTACCCAGCTTTCAGGACAGCATCAACCACAACACCACACAATCTTGCTATAGCAACCTCTGCAAGACATGCCAGATCATCGACATAATTACTACCATCACACATGGGAACACCACCCACCATGTACACGGGAGGTACTCATGTGACTTGGCCGAATCTTGTCTATCTCATACGCTGCAGGTAAGCTTGCCCCAAGGCATGGTATATTGGCGAGACTGTGTAGACACTATGACAATGGATGAATGGATACAACACAACAATTGCCAGAGAGAAATATTCCCTCCCAGTCAGGATATACTTCAGCGGTCAAGGACATTCAGCCTTTGAAGGGTAAGCATCCTCCAAAGTTGCCTTTGGGATACATAACAACACAGAATCAATGAACAGAAACTGATAGCCAAGTTCCGTATCTCAACCATGATCTTGGGTTCATGTTGCGCTACATGTAACCCCACCACACTGTTCTGTATCTGTAAAATCTTCCTTACTGTTCAGTTTTGACGCCATCACCTTGATAATTTGTTATGATCACTCTACATTAATTAATTAGTATAGTTTTGGATTACTTATCACTTTGGTTAGACCCTTAGCATGCAACTCTTGTACCTATCGTATTAATCCTGTCATTTGGTTTATCTCCAGCATGACCTTATTTTTAATTTTTTTGTAATTATCTCTCTGCTTCAATCAGATTATAGATCATCTCTTCACTTGTTACTCTGCTGTTAACACTTTACTCACACAATCTGACACTTTTGATTACCTGCAGTGACTTATTACTCAACACTCCACTCACACCAGTTGTATGATCTTTTGACCTCGCTGGCTATAAATGTTGTATCTGTATGCTTCTCTCTCACTGCACCTGATGAAGGTGCTTCGTTCCAAAAACTTCTGATTTCATATAAACCTGTTGGACTATAATGTAGTGTCATGTGACATCTGCCTGTAGTTTTGAAATTATTGCTACACTTCTCAACTATACAGTTTAGATTCTGTCATTTAATTTCCTATTTAATGTAGGCTAATAGGTCTTGTGCTACTTCAACCATTCTTGCAGTTTTTTGAAACAACTAAATCTATTTCAGACTTTAAAATGTACACCACTAACAGTGAAGTGCTGTAGGACATCTTCGTTAAAAATATACTATGTAAATTCTAAATGTAAATGATGTGACTCTACAAGACATTAGCAAGGCCACATTTGGAATACTGCGTACAATTCTGAATGTTATTAAATTGGTAGAGGATGCAAAAAAATTTCCAGGGATGTTACCAAAGCTGAAGGGTTTGAGTTAAAGGGAGAGACTGGGCCTTTATCTTAGAGCATAGGAGGTTGAGGGGTAATCTTCTAGAAATTTATAAAATAATGAGGGGATTCAATAAAGTGAATAGCCAAGGTCTTTTCCCCAGGGTAGGGAGCCTAAACTGAGAGGCGTTGGTTTAAGGTGAAAGGGGAGAAGTTTAAAAGGGACGTGAGGGGCAACTTTTTCACACAGAGGGTGGTGCATATTTGGAATGGACTGCCAAAGGAAGTGGTGAAAGCTGGTACAACATTTAAAAGCTGGTTGGACAGATACATGGCTAGGAAAATTTTAGAGGGGTGTGGGCCACGTGCAGGCAAATGGGACTAGTTTAGTTGAGGAAACCAAGTCAGTATGGACAAGTTGTGCCGAAGGGTCTGTTCCTATGCTGTATGATTCTTTGGCTCTATAAATTCCATGCTTCCTTGACTCCTGCAGAACCCCATACTGTCCAGAGATTGCTGCATAATTAATATCAATGTAATCATTTTAGGGACTACCTTTTAGAAGTGTTTCTTCTGATTCACTCAAGAAGCAAAAGTCGAATTTCTATATAATATTTTCACCATCTTCTGTCTATTAACTGCTATCTTTTATCAGAAATGTCCTTGTTTACTGAATAACATTTGGCTTTAATCTTATTTTCATGTAAATAGAGCATGACTGTGAATCTCTTAGTTTCTCTCTCCACTGGGAATCCAAAATATCTTGTACTTCCTAATGGAAGAAATCTTTCCAATTGAGTACATGAATGTTGTATTACTTGTTGCAAACAAATTCCAATTCTCCACTTTGCTGAATGGATCTTTGCCATCTGGAAATTCAGTGGTTCACATGGGAAACAATGAGCCATCATTGTAAATAACTTCTGCATTCCTAGTTCCACATTAAATATTTTTAAACAAACAAACATTTGTGGTTTCGAATGGCTCCTTTATGAGCCGCCAATTAGCTTACAAGTAGATCTGGTTTTCCTGAATGGAATTATTTTTGGTACAAGAAAACCAATCTGAAACAGATTTGACCAAATTCTTTTTCTTTATTTATTCATTTTTCTGGGATGTGGCGTCACTGGCTGACCAGCATTTATTGCCCCGTCCCTATGTGTCCTCGAGAAGGTGGTGGTGAGCTGCCTTCTTGAGCTGCTGCAGTCCACCTGCTGTGGGTTGACCCACAATGCCATTAGGGAGGGAATTCCAGGATTATGACCCAGCAACAGTGAAGGGATTGTGATATATTTTCAAGTCAGGATGGTGAGTGGCTTGGAAGGGAAGTTGAAGATGGTGGTTTACCCATGTATGCTGCCCTTGTCCTTCTAGTGGAAGTGGTCTTGGGTTTGGAAGGTGCTGTCTGAGGTATTTCTGCAGTATATCTTGTAGATAGTACACACTGCTGCTACTGAGCGTCAAAGGTGGAGGGAGTGGATGCTTGTGGATGTGGTGCCAATTAAACAGGTGTTGTTTAGTGTTGAGTGTTGTTGGAGCTGCACTCATCCAGGCAAGTGGTGAGTATTCCATCACACTCTGACTTGTGCCTTGGAGATGCTGGACAAGGGAGGTGAGTTACTCACTGCTGTATTCCTAACCTCTGACCTGTTCTTGTAGCTGCAGTATAACTGCGGTGAGTCCAGTTAAGTTTCTGATCAATGATAACTCCCAGGATGTTGATCATGGAGGATTCAGTGATGATAACACTATTGAATATCAAGGGCGGTGGTTAGATAATCTCTTGTTGGTGATGGTCATTGATTAGCATTTGTGTCACACCTCTGTTACCTTTTACTTGTTAGCCCAAGGCTGGATATTGTACAGATCTTGTTGCATTTGGACACAGACTGATTCAGTGTCTGAGGAGTTGCAAATGGTGCTGAACATTGTGCACTCATCGGTGAACATCCCCACTTCTGACCGTATGATGGAGGGAAGGTCATTGATGAAGCAGCTAAAGATGGCTGGGCCGAGGACACTACCCTGAGGAACCCCTGCAGAGATGTCCTGGAGCTGAGGTGACTGACCTCCAACAACCACAATCATCATCCATTGTGTCAGGTCTGACTCCAACCACCAGAGCATTTGCCCGCTGATACCCTTTGATTCCAATTTTGCTAGGGCTCCTTGATGCCACATTTGGTTGAATGCAATCTGGATATCAAGGGCTGTCACTGTCACCTCAACTCTGAAATTCAACTCTTTTGACCATATTTGAACCAAGGCTGTAACGAGGTCCGGAACTGGGTGATCCTGGCGAAACCCAAACTGGGTATCACTGAGCAGATGCTGCTTGATAACACTGTTGATGACACCTTCCATCACTTTACTGATGATTAAGAGTAGACTGATGTGGTAATTAGCTGAGTTAGATTTGTCTTGCTTTTTATAACAGGACACACTTGGCCAATTTTCCACATTGTTGGTTAGATGCCAGTGTTGTAACTGTACTGGAATGACTTGGCTGGGGGAGATACAAGTTCTGGAGCACAAGTCTTCATTACTATTGCCAGAATGTTGTCAGGCCCCGCAGTCTTTGCCGTATCTAGTGTCTTTAACCATTTCATGATATCATGTGGAGTGAATTCAATTGGCTGAAGACTGAACCATTGGAGGAGACCGAGATGGATCATCCACTCAGCACTTCAGCCTTATCTTTTGCACTGACGTGTTGGGCTCTTCCATCATTGAGGATGGGGATATTTGTGGAACCTCCTCCTCTGGTGAGTTGTTTAAACATCCACCACCATTCACGACTAGACGTAGCAGAACTGCAGAGCTTAGATCTGATTTGTTGGTTGTGGAATTGCTTAGCTCTGTCTACCACTTGCTGCTTCTGCTGTTTGGCATGAAAGTAGTCTTGTTTAGTAGCTTTACCAGGTTGACACCGCATTTTCTGGTTCTGCTCCTGGCATGCCCTCCTGTCCTCTCCATTGAACCAGGGTTAATGCCCTGGCTTGATGATAATGTTTGATGATAATGATATGCCAAGCCATGAGGTTGCAGATTGTGCTGGCGTACAATTCTGCTGCTACTGATGGCCCACTACACCTCCATAGATGCCCAATTTTCAGTCGCTAGATCTGTCCAAAATCTGTCCCATTTAGCATGTTAATAGTGTCACACAACATGATGGAGGCTATTCTCAATGTGAAGGTGGGATTTTATCTCCACAAGGATTGTGCAGTGGTTACTCTTACCGATACTGTCCTAGACAGATGCCTCTGCAGCTGGCAGACTGGTAAAGATGAGGTCAAGTATGTTTTTCCCTCTTTTTGGTTCCTTCACTACCTGCCACAGACCCAGTCTAGCAGCTATGTCCTTTAGGACCCAACTAGTTCAGTCTGTAGTCCTGCTGCCAAACATTAAATCCCCCTCCCAGAGTACATTTTGTGTCCTTGCCAGGCTCAGAGCTTCCTCTAAGTGTTGGGTGGCACAGTGGCTTAGTGGTTAACACTGCTGCCTCTTAGCGCCAGTGTCCCAGGTTCAATTCTAGCCTTGGATGACTGTCTGTGCGGAATTTGCACATTCTCCCCATATCTGCAAGTGTTTTCTCCAGGTGCTTCAAAGATGTGCAGGTTAGGTAGATTGGCTATGCTAAATTATCCATAGTGTTCAGGGAAGTAGGGGGATAGGTCGAGGAGGTTTACTCTTCATAAAGTCGATGTGGACTTGTTGGGCCAAATGGCCTGTTTCCACACTATAAGTGTTCCATGGTTCTATGTTGTTCAACATGGAGGAGTACCAATTCATCAGCTGAGGGAGATACATGGTAATCAGCAGTTTAACCTGAAGCCATGAGAGCTCCTGGGGTCCAGAGTCAATGTTGAGATTCCCAGAGCAATTCCCTCCTGACTATATACCACTGTGCTGCCACCTCTGCTGGGGTCTGTCTTGCTGGTGAGACAGAATATGTCCAGGGGTGGTGATGGTGGTGTCTGGGACATTGTCTGTAAGTTATGATTCCATGAGTATGACTATGTCAGGCTGTTGCTTGACTAGTCTGTGAGACAGCTATCCCAATTTTGGCACTAGCCCCCAGATGTTAGTAAGGTGGACTTTGCGGGGTCAACCCCTGTTACAACCGTTGTCTTTTCTGGTGCCTAGGTCGATGCCAGGTGAACCATCCAGTTTCATTTCTTTGAAACATTGTAGCGATCGGTACAACTGAATGGCTTGCTCAGCCATTTTAGAGGGCAATCAAGAGTTAACCACATTGCTATGGGTCTGGAGTCACATGTAGGCCAGATATAAGGATAACAGATTTCCTTCCCTGCAGGAGATTAGTGAACCAGATTGTTTTTTTCTGACAATGGACAATGGTTTTGTCATCATCATTGGACCCTTTAATTCCAGATTTTTATGAATACAAATTCCACCATCTACTGTGGTGGGATTCAAACCTGGGTCCCCAGAACATTACCTGGGTCTCTGGATTAATAGTCTAGTGATAATACTACTAGGCCATCGTCTTTCACTAAACCTTCCATTAATTTCACTACTGCCTAAACATTAATCCTCTCATTTGCACAGGGAGAGAGCTAAAACATTTTCTTTCATTGCACAACTATGGTAAGCAGCATATTTCTGGATTGTAATGGATGCACACCCCTGTTTCAGTTCAGCCAACACTAAAGGAGTACTGGATTATCAAAAGTAGAGATTTCTAGATGAAATGCTGAATAAAGATATCCATTTGCAAGTTCATTTGCAGGTTCATGCAATAAAAAAACTGAAGTAGTTCAGGATGTTATCCAAGTCCCTTGCCTAACATCATTCTGTTAAACTAACACTGCAAAAAGTTAGTCATTGGGATCCTTCGAATTAATTACTTTGGCTGTTTACATAATAGGTGTGACACTTCAAGTAAAGATTTCACAAGGAAACACTTTATCTTCTAATTTTGTCTCTCCCCAACTAACCTGACACAAGTTGCATATAAATATGGAATTAGATTTCATGAACTATTTGTAATTACTGGCATACATTGGGTATACGTTTTAAGATCAACTATTCAATCGCCATATCATGAGTGCCAGAAGCTGAAGATGCAAACTGATTTACTTATACACAAGTGACTCACACTTAATTGCTTATTTATATGACTATAGGGGTTTGCATGCATAGATTTTAGTTATTCATGCAACTACAGAAAATGAAGGACATCAATTTATTTTCTATTTGTAGTAGCTGAGCATATTATTTATTCATGTACTCAATTTGTGATCTGTGGGCAATGGCAGGGAAAATCCAGTATTTGTTTAAAATTCTTCGGTGAGTAATATTGCTCAGTCATCTGTGCCCAGCATTACACTTGTTTTGTTTTTAAATCTTATGACTTATTTCAGAAATCAACAACCCCAAACTTCTTTTTAATTTTAACGTGGCTCTGGAATAAATAATAAAAATACAAAGCACCGGTCAGGCATTATAAAGGAGAGGGACGGTTCATACTCCAGGTCATTAACATTTCCTGTGGGGAAAGAGGAAGAGGAGTACTTTATTAGTTCTTGTAAAGAAAGACAATGTTGCTGCTGCTCTGAGCTTTCTAGCCACTATGTCCTTTAGGACTCAACCAGCTTGATCAGTAATACTGCTATCCACTTTTGGTGGATATTGAAGACTTCCCCCAACCCCCAGAGAACATTCTGCTCCTTTGATACTTTCTCCAAGTAATGCTCAACTTCGAGGTCTATCAGTTGGGTGTGGGTAGCGACAGTATGTAAGAATCAGAAGGAACATTCCTGGCCCATATCTGACCTCTACAAAGTTTGGTATTAACCTCCAGATATTGCCAAGGAGAAGGTCACCAGGACAGGGCTGGGAATGCTGCTACTGCTGTTGTTATTTTGGTCCCTAGATTGATAGAGGATGGCCCTTCCAGTTTCATTTGCAGCCTTTTCTCCCACCAGAGCCTTCATGAAGCAGACTACAGACATGCTAAAGATGATGCTTAGATCAGGGGATGTGGGTGAGATTAGGGGTCTTGCAGCCTATCAAACAGTATGCTGCATAATCGTCGCATGCTTCAGTCTGCACAACTGCAGCCAAGAAGGAAAGAATGTGATAGGGACTGAAATAGTTGAAGAGTGGCAGCAATCTTTCAAGAAAGAAGATAGGACATTATTCAGCATCTGAGAGCAGTAAAATGTCAGGTAGAACAAGCCAGACAGCCTTAATCAGAAACAAAAGCAGAAATTGCTGGAAAAGCTCATCAGGAACTGAGTCTGAGGAAGGGTCATTGACTTGAAACACCAACTCTGATTTCTCTGCACAGATGCTGCCAGACCTGCTGAGCACAAAAAGCTCAGCAGGTCTGGCGGCATCTGTGCAGAGAAATCTGAGTTTGTGTTTTAGGTTGAGTGACCCTTCCTCAGACTCAGTTCCAGTAATTTCTGCTTTTGTTTCTGATTTATAGCATCCACGTTTCTTTCAGTTTTTATTTAGGCTTAAGTCAACACCTGATTCCAGAAGATGTGAGCAGTGATCACTTATTGACTTAACTTCACTTTTGATCAACAAACTTATCACTGTTTATTCTCAAAAGCAAAAAATAGCCTTTAATTGTTTGTTCTTTATTTTTTCTGCTATTGAATAAAGGTGAATGTTTTTAACTGCTTGAAGGCTTTCTAGTGTGTGTGATCCTTCTACATTGAATAAAGACATGATAACTATGTAATTTAGCTTGCTGAGCTGGAAGATTTGTTTTCAGACGTTTCGACACCATACTGGGTAACATCATCAGTGAGAGTTTCCAGTGACCGCTGGTGGTATGTCCCGTCTCTCTATATATAGGTCTTGGTTTCTTAAGGTGGGTGATGTCATTTTGTGACAAAACATCTGAAAACAAACCTTCAAGCTCAGTGAGCTAACTTACATACTGATCTCAACCTGAGCTACAAATCTTCTCAAAAATCGCTAATGACATGATGTTATGCGACACTGGGTGTTAATGAAAGAGTAGCACTCCCTTAAACAGGACTCTAAGACGGGATAACATTAGGGATAAATAAGCTGTGTCGCTTACTTCTTGCAGCTGCACTAAAAATGACCGTTAATCAGACAGCCATAATATTACATTTACGATAATGAACTTGCATTTGAAACAAGTGTCATCTATGCCATTTATGTGCCTTCAGAAGCTTTACTTTTTGTTCCCCTACCACTATGTGCACTATGAAGGGTGGCGCCTGCTTGGCAGAGCTTGACCTGGTATATGGCCAGACTTTAAAGAAGTGCCAAACCAGGAATTCTGGGAAGTGCCAGCTGTCATTATTGCTGAGTGAGTGGTTTCATGAGCAGGGAACTGCAGAAGTGTGGTGTAAAACTAATGAGGCAAGGTGTGGAGATTAGCATGAGAAAAATCTCTAGACTCTACTGAGAAACCTTCTATTAAACTACCCAAAATTCGGCTGATATTTTTCTCCTCCCCCTCCAGCTCAAATTTAGCCTATTGTCTTAGATTTTTTACACCAAGTTTGTCCACGTGTAAATTATTTACAGATCTCTACAATGCTCTTCTGCTTTACAATTAGCATTCTTTGTTCTGTGCAGTAAACAAAGTTTCAAAGATATTTCAGTTTTTGTATTTCAGCTATGCAGTTAGCTGCCCTTTTATTTTCAGCTTGATCCCTCCTAGACCTTTGCAATCAAATGGATGAAAGGTACAATGGTACTTGATTGAGTCATTCTACCTCATTATACAGTAGCGACCTTTCTGCTCCTGTGACTGGTCGTAAATTGGCTGGGTGTCTGTTGATTTCTACATTAATTTTTTTTTGCTCTTTGGTTTCCTTTAATTTCAAAGGAAACCAAAGAAACTGAGTTCTTCATTTTTTTGGGATTCCTTTTATTTCATGAATGGTGCTCTTCTTTGAAAGCTATTAGCTCTGCTTTGTAAACCTTCTTTCTTAGAACAATGTACTGATTAAAATGATTCCATTTTCTGTCGGCACAGTAGCCTGCAGTTCTGGTAGACAATCTTCTCAGCTGAAGACCTTCTTGCTGTCATAGCACAGATGTAACAAGGTAGAAAATGCTGTGCTTTCTGCTACTATGATATACCAACATACCTTGCATTTATCCAGACTGAATTCCATCTGCCATTTATCAACCCATTGACCCATTTGATCAAGATCCTCTTGTAATCTTCGTAGACTGTGAAGAAGATTTTCTATGCTTCCAATTTTGGTGTCGTCTGCAAACTTACTAATCATGCCTTCTATATTTTCATCTAAATCACTCATATAAATGACAAACGAAAGAGGACTTATAACTAATTCCTGTGGAGCACTGCTGGTGGCAGGCCTCCAGTTTGAAAAACAACACTCCACCACCATTACTCTCCGTCTCCTGCTGTTAAGCCAATTGGCAAACACACCCCGAATTTCACTAATTTATACTAATTAGTTTACCATGCAGAACCTTGTCGAAGGCTTTACTAAAGTCCAAGTAAACAACATCTATCACTCTACCATCATCAATTTGTTTTCGTAATTTCCTCAAATAACTCAATCTAAGTTTGTGAGACATGATTTTCCTTGCACAAAACCATGCTGATTATCCTTAATCGATTTTTGCCTTTCTAAGAGTCCATACATCTCATCTTTTATAATCACCTCCAATAATTTACCCACAACTGGTCAGACTCACACGTTTATTGTTCTCTGGTTTCTCCTAATAATACTTCTTAAACAAAGGTACAACATTAGCCACCCTCAGTCATCAGGCACCTCATTTGTAATTATAGATGATGCAAATATTTCTGCAAGGGGTCTCACAATTTTCTCCCTTACTTCCACAACATTTCAGCATAGATTAGATCAAGTTCCAGAGAGTTATCCACCTTTTATATTCTCGAAGATCTCCCAAACTTTCTCTTCTGTAATATGAACTGTTTTAAAAACATCAATTCTTTTTCCTTGCATTCTCTCGCCTCCATTGCTTTTTCCATAGTAAAACCTGACCTGAAATATTCATTTAGTATCTCTCCCATCTCCTGGAGTTCAACACAAAGATGACCAGCTTGATCTTTAAGGGGCTTTACCCTCTCTCTAGTTATCCCCATTTCTCTGAATGTACTTGTAGAATCTCTTTGGATTAAAGATAAGATTAGTGGTAGTTGTCTTTTGCCTGGGATGGAGAATTTCAAGACTGGGGGCACATTTTTAAGATGAGAGGAGAGATGTTTATTAAATACAAAATGGGTTGTTTGCATGTAGAATGAACTTCCTGAAGAAGTGGTGGATATGGGCATGACTGTACTTTAAAAATAATGTTGGTGCCAGGAATCTAGGGAGATGCCAGCAATGGTCAGGGTTCCTATCTGATAAGTGGGAGAATATGAACAGGGCACCATGATGGGTGGGGGTGGGGGTTTACAGGGGTTGAGGTGAATTTTGGAAGCTAGGTGAGAAAACTTATTATGGCTCCTGAAGAGAATCCCTTCATGAAATGTGCCAAAATTGACACTTGGGTGATTTTTGGTCAAATTCAGCCCACAATTTAATGATTTTTTTTTTCTTATTTATGTTCAGAAAACTGTGGTCCCAAGATGTAACATTTTCTGTCTTCATAGGATCGATTAGAACAACAGTTCTATCACATGCACCATGACTAGGAATAATTAAGTTCTAAAGGCATGCTGGCAATGATTCGTTTCCAGGAAAGGGATTGCCAAGGAATCTCCAGACACAGAAGATACTGGAGAAAGAAAAGGGATGATTTGTACATGCTAAAGAGAGAAATGTAGTTTGTACCACTTGTATCCTTATTGTTTCCTCCTCATATAAATTATATAGATAAAGATGGCTGAAATTTTCTCAAGCATTATATACTTCATTTCATAGTCTCTGCTTGTGTCACAGTTAATCACAATTAAACAATGCCTGTTTTGTATGGCTTTGCACTTGGAGAAAGCAATGATGTTTACTGATTCTACAGAAGTGAGTAGTTAGAGAATTTCAAGAACATATAACTGTAAGTTAAAAGAAGCTATCTGATTCATCAGTGAAGCTGTATTTGAAATCATTTTGTAGATTTCTTGCACCATATTTCAAAAGGGGGATTGATGTGATACAGTGAGCTTTGAGAAAAGGGGAAATGTTGTTTCTGCCATTTAGAAGTCTTAAGTTGTGTCAAGTAAATCATTGAACTTGCAAGTATTTGATTACATTCTATCATAATATTCTCCCAAGGGAATTGATAGCAAGAAATGATCCTGTGTTTGGACAATTAGTTCAGTGTTCAGACCAAATTGTCCAGTCTCAGGAATCTTTTAGTTCGGTCTGAAATACACCCAATATTGGGCTTTGGGCCTCATTATAAATGAAGTTGGGGGACTTGGACTCTTGTTGGTGATGCTAGGTGGCTCATCAGGGAAGAAGTTAAAAATTGGACACTGTAGCCCTGATGTAATTGCATAAAAGGAGGAGAATAGTGAGTGAGAGGATGTGACAGGAACAGGTAGAGATTAGATGGGCAACAATGAGATGACCAAGACTGAAGATGGAATGGTGGTGATCATGACGTTGGTCAGTCTAGAGAGGGATAAATAATAAACAAAAACAGTCCACAATTTTAATAATGAGTTAAATGGAAACTGACAATTTGAGTTTAGGTTGGTATTTTAAAAAAAGACTTTGATTATCCATAGGTTTGTCAGTGAGGCCATAGTAGATCAGATTTTTCTGAACACAGGTGGCCCAGAACATGGAATTCACTGCTTCCCAATTCTAAAGAATGGTTCTCATACAGACGATAGGCCTGCTTGGGTTATACATGTTTCAGGTGCAATTATGGCTGACTGAATATTTTTCTATACTAGTATTGTGGCAGGTGCACTTGCAACTCACAATGTATCTATTTCTTTCCTGCATTACTGGAAGCTCAAGTACTATTTTAGTGCTTGAATAACAAATGTGGCTCCATTGACTTTCTAGGCCAATTTATTTTTAATGGAGAAGGCCAAAAGGAAGCAAGGATCAAGAAATGGAAGGTTAATTTTATGTAACCAAGCTGCGAATGAAGAGATTCACCCAGTGACAGTGCAAATGAGACATTTGAGTATGCATTATGCTTGATTTTCTAAGGCTCCTTGCAAGCAGATGTACTCATAAAATGATACCATGAAGGCTATTTCTGCAGAACAGAAATTCAAATATAACACAGTTGCTGGGTCAGTTTAGTTTTACTAACACTAACAAGTAAAAACCTAAAAACACTTAGCTATACCCATCACTCCTTCATCCAACACGCCTTCACCCCAATGCCTCCCCATAAATTGTATGTAGATTGAAAATTCAAAACTAAAGCTTTGTCAGAAATTAAGCTTTTGAAATTGAATATTATATCACATTTATTTGATTTTTGTCATTTGTCATTAACTTTATTAAGTTAAATTCATCTCAAGAATTTGAACTCACTCAATGTGATTTCTGAGAAATTTGGATTAAATGTATTGAAACAAGTCAATGAAAGGAATATGAATTACTACAAATGTATTCTGATACTTTGGGAGTTGGGACTTTGGGAGTTAGTTAGAGGACTATCTAAAAATTCAGGGGCGATACCATGATTTGTGCATGTATGAAGGTCTGAAAGGAGGAAAGTAAAGTAGAATTAGGTCTTGATGCTAATGTGGATAACTAGAAGATGTCATTTAACCTGAATAAATGTAGTCTTTATTCAAATGCACAGAACTAATGCCAAACGTGTATGGCACCAGGTATCCAAACTAGACTCTTGACTACAGAAAAGATCCTAGTGTTACAGTATGTAATTATACAAATGTTATAACCAGCACCGAATAGAATAAAAGAATATAGTAAAACATGATGTATTGGTAGGATTATTCCATAAGAAACAGAAAGCACTGTATCGTTCTTGTATAATAATTTAATTACAGTTCAATTACTGTGTTTGATATTGGCCCCTCCATCTGTTAGGCAGTTTGTAGGCCTTAGAATAAATTCAGGTATGCATAGTATTTTCTTGGTGCATTTTTAATAAATATCATTGTATTTGATGAGAACAAATTTAACTTCGCTTTGAACACCACTAATGTTTCTCGCTCCACCACATGTGCTAGTAATCTCTTCCACATAGTCATAGAGTCATGCAGAATGGAAACAGACCTTTCAGTCCAACCAGTCCATACCGAACATGATCCCAAACCAAGCTAGTCCCACCTGTCTGCTCCTGGCCCATATCCCTCCAAACCTTTCCTATTCATGAATCTATCCAACTAGTTTTTAAACATTGTATTTGTACCCACTTAAGGTTGTTCATTCCACACACAAACCACCCTCTGTGTAAAAGGTTTGCCCCTCATGTCTTTTTTAAATCTCTCTCCTCTCACTTTAAAAATGCGTTCTCTAGTCTTGAAGTCCCTCATCCTAGGGAAAAGACAAATACCATTAACTCTATGTATACCTCTCATTATTTTACAAATTTCTATCAGATCTCCCCTCAACCTCCTATGTTCCATGGAAAGAAGTCCCAGCCTATTCAGCCTGTCTTTATTAACTCCACCCTTCCAGACTTGGCAACATCCTGGCAAATCTCTTCTGAACCCTCCAGTTTGATAATATATTTCCTGCAACTGCGCAACCAGAACTGGACACTGCATTCCAGAAGAGGACTCACCAATGCCCTGTACAACCTCCACATGACTTCCCAACTCCTATACTCAAAGGACTGAGCAATGGGAACATGTCTGCTAAAAGCGTTTTTAACCACCCTGTCTGTATGTGAAACAAAAAAAATGTACCTGCATCCCTAGGTCCCTCTGTTTTGCAACACTACTCAAGGTCCTATCAGTAATTGTATAAGCCCTACCCTTGTTTTTTGTACCAAAATGCAATACCTCGCATTTATTCAATTGGAATTCCATCTGCTATTTTCAATCCATAGACCTATTTGATCAAGATCCCTTTGTTGTCTTAGAAAACCTTCTTCACTGTCACTGATGTCACCAGTAAGTTTGCGGATAACAATTTTGGTGTCATCCTCAAACCTATTAACCATGCCTTCTATATTCTCATCTAAATCATGTCTGTAAGTGAAAAAGAAAAGAGTACCCAGCACCGATTGCTGTGGCAACCACTGGTCACAGGCCTCCGGTCCGAAAAGCAACCCATTACCATTACTCTGTCTCCTGCCATTAGGCCAATTATGTATCCAATTGGTAAGCTCACTCTGAATTCCACTGGCCTAACTTTACTAATCAGTCTACCATGCAGATCCTTGTTGAAGACTTTACTAAAATCCAGTTAACAACATCTATCACTCTGTCCTCATCAATCTTTTTGATAACTTCCTCAAAAAACTCAATAAAGTTTGTGAGACACAGTTTTCTTTGCACAAAGCCATGCTGACTATTCCTAATCAATCTTTCCTGCTTGGTCACGTAATTGTACTGATGTATCCTGTGTGCAGGTTGTGAGTGTGGACTCCATCTGAATTTCAAGGTTGTGGTGCCTGCTATAGAATTGGTGCATGAGATGATTGAGGAGTTTACAAGAGCTGTGATGGCAAAGTCTCTCTGCGTAGTCTGTGTTGTAGGTCAACCTAAGTGGGTTCGTGATCCGTAATTCTTTCGGGATCTTTCCTCATAATCAATCTTTGCCTTTCTAAATGTCCACAAAGCCTCGTCTTCATATTCATCCAACAATTTAATCACAACCAAAGTTAGACTCACAGGTCTATAGTTCCCCAGTTTCTCCTGACAACACTTCTTAAACAAAGGAACAACAATAGAAGGTTACCTGACCAGATGGGCCAATGTGCTGAGAAGTGGCAGATGGAATTCAATTCAGATAAATGCGAGGTGCTGTATTTTGGGACAGCAAATCTTAGCAGGAATTATACACTTAATGGTAAGGTCCTAGGGAGTGTTGCTAAACAAAGAGACCTTGGAATGCAAGTTCATTGTTCCTTGAAAGTGAAGTCGCAGGTAGATAAGGATAGTGAAGAAGGTGTTTGGTATGCTTTCCTTTATTGGGCAGAGTATTGAATACAGGAGTTGGGAGGTCATCTCCCAGCTGTACAGGACATTGATTAGACCATTGTTGGAATATTGCATGCAATTCTGGTCTCCTTCCTATTGGAAAGATGTTGTGAAACTTGAAGGTGTTCAGAAAAGATTTACAAGGATGGTGCCAGGGTTGGAGGATTTGAGCTATTGGGAGAGGCTGAACAGGCCAGGGTTGTTTTCCCTGGAGCATTGGAGGCTGAGGGGTGACCTTATAGTCAGCTTATAAAATCATGAGGGGCAGGGATAGGATAAATAGACAAAGGCTTTTCCCTGGGGTCGGAGAGTCCAGAACTAGAGGGCATAGGTTTAGGGTGAGAGGGGAAAGATATAAAAGAGACCTCAGGGGCAACTTTTTCATGCAGAGGGCAGTACATAATTGGAATGAGCTGCCAGAGGAAGTGGTGGAGGCTGGTATAGTTGCAACATTTAAAAGGCATTTGGATGGGTATACAAATAGGAAGGGTTTGGAGGGATATGGGCTGGGTGCTGGCAGATGGGACTAGATTGGGTTGGGATATCTGGTTGGCATGGACGAGTTGGACCAAAGGGTTTGTTTCCGTGCTGTACATCTCTATGACTCTAAGACTGTATTAGCCATCCTCCAGTCATCAAACACTTCACCCATAGTTATAGCTGATGCAAATATTTCTGCAAGGGCTCTGATAATTTTCTCTCTTACTTCCCACAGTGTTCTGCGATATATTAGATCAGGTCCTGGAGATTTACCCATCTTTATATTCTTTAAGACCTCCCAAACTTCCTCTTCTGTAATGTGAACTGTTTTTCAAACATCAAAGTTCATTTCTCTGCATTGCCTCAACTCCATTTGTTTCTCCACAGTAAAAACTGACCTGAAATATTCATTTAGTATCTCTCCCATCTCCTGGGGTTCAACACAAAGACAAGTTCCTTGATCTTTGAGGCTTTGACTTCTCTGTAGTTACCTTCTTGCTCTTAATGTATTTGTAGAATCTCTTTGGCAGATAAGATTAAGGATAATCCAATGCTATCGATATCCCCTCTTTGCCTTCCTGATTTCTATCTTAAGAATGCCCCGGCACTCTTTATATTGATTAAGTGATTCAATTGAATATGTTAAAACAAGGTACTCTTTTATCCTTGATGGAAACCTCAATATCTTTATTCATCTATTGTTCCTTAATTTTTCAAGCTTACCCTTCACTGTAAAAGGACCAAAATGCTCTGAACTCTCATCACACTGTTGAAACCATCCCACTTGTCAGATGTCCTATTTACCTGCGAACAGTCTAATCCAATCAACTTATGAAAGTTCTTGTCTCATACCATTAAAATGTGTCTTGCTCCAATTAACATCATTAATTTTTATGAAAGGCCTATCCTTTTCCATAACTATTTTGAAACTAATAGAATTATGACCACTGGACCCAAAGTGTTCCCCACTTTTACTTCAGTCACCTGCCCTACCTTATTGCCCAAAAGGAGGTCTGGTTTTGCTCCTTCTCGAGTTAGAGCATCCAAGTATCGATAAAGAAAATTTTCTTGAACGCATTTGACAAACTCTTCACCATCAAAATCTTTAACTCTAAGGTAGCCCCAGCCAATGTTTGGAAAATTAAAATTTCCCATTATTATAACCTTATTATGCTTACACATATCCAAGTTCTCCCTACATATTTGCTTCTCAATTTCCCTCTTACTATTGGGGGGGCTATCATACAATCCTACCAAATCTTTCCTTTCTTATTTGTAATTTCTACCTATATATTTTCACCTGAAGAATTTTCAGAAACATCTTCCCTCATTACAGCAGTAATGTTTACCTAAATCAAAAATGTCATGTCCCTTCTTTTCTTGCCACTTTTTCTATCCTTCCTATAGTATCTAAAACCCAGAACATTGAGCTGCCAGTCTTGTCCATCTCTCAGCCAAGTTTCTGTAATAGTTATGATGTCCCAATCTCTTGTTCTTAAACATGCCCTAAGTTCATCAGCCTTACCTGTGAGACCCCTTGCACTGAAATAAAAGCAATTTAGTTCTTTAGAGTTACTACATACTCTGACTCTCTTTTGTCCTCCTTTTCTAAATGACGTGCTCCCCTCATATTCAGAAGCTTCCCCATCAATCCTTCTATTTACACTGCTACTTAGAATTCCTCCACCCCCTTTCTCTATCAGTATAAAGAGTGTTTTAATGGAATAAGTATATTTCCCTACTAAGATATTGGTCCCTTTCCAGTTTAGGTTACACCCATCATTTTTGAACAGATCTTTTCTATCCCAAAAGACATTCTAATTGACCAAAAACCTTAATCCCTGAACAATACACCGGCTCTTCAACCTTTGATTTACCTCCTTTAGCCTTTTGTTCTTCCTTTGTTTGAGTTTAGAATTGAGAGTAAAACCAGAAATAATTACTTTTAAGGGTCTGTTTTTTAAATCTTTGACCTAACCTGTTAAATTTACTCTGTAATGTCTTAATCTTACCCTAAGTCCTACCAATGTGTACAAAAATTACTGATTTCTCAATCTCACTTTTAACAATATGCTTAATAGATTTCCTTAATCCTAGCACCAGGCAAGCAACAAACAATCCTAAATTTACATTCACTGCCACAAAATCTCTTACATATGACCCTGACTGGAGAGTCCCCAATAACACTAATTCTGTTCAGTTTTGTCAAATGCTGCCTAAAATAAGAATTATTCCAAGTGCAAGACAATAACTGACTGTCCCTTCCATTTTCCTCAGAGAGACTATCCTCTTGTATAGTTCCAAAAACTGAATATCTATTTGATAGAGGAATAATCACTGGACACTTTTGAACTACCTTTTTACCATTCCCGACAGTCATCCATCTATTTGACTGATCCTGCTGTGTAATAACTTCTCTTAATCTATTAGCCATCTCATTCTGTATTTCATATATTGCCTCAATAATAAAAAGTCTAAAGAAAGTTTCAAGAACACCTTTTATATAAAATAAGCTACCTTTCATTACTGACAATGAACAATGTGAAAATGGAATAAAATAAATATATATATGTCAAACATATTAAACTTAAATAAAAAAACCACTTTGGTGATTAATTGAATAAAAAAATGACTCTTCGTCAATAAATCGATCGAAGCAAAATAAATTTTCTGCAGAGCCGACCATGAGTAGGGCTCTCTGGAACAAAAACACAACACCTTATTTTTAAAAAAAGCTTGAAGAAAAAACCCTTCTATTGATTTTCCTAAATAGTAAGTGTTCTTTTTTATATGTCCTATTTTGATTTGTAATTATGACCTGCGTGCATGAACACAAATGGAATTCAAAGTTCGTTGATCAGAACCAGGATAAGGGATAGTGTTCTACAATTAACCTCAGTATTTGTGGATAAGCAAATTGCCATTATTTAAGGAGAGATTAGATATTCTGGATAATTCAGATAACTGGAATATTCTAGTTTATGAACATCAGCTACATCGGGCTGTGTTACACTATTTCTTGAGTTAAGGTGGATGTGGAGATTTGAATGAATATAAGCAGTATATCTTATGTACCTTAGCACAACGTCATGGGCAAAAGGGCCTGTTCTGTGCTCTACTTTTCTCTGTATAATTGGGACCTAATTAATGAAATATCAGCAAAGATCCAATGAATATTCCATCAAAAACACAGCTCCCAGAGATAGGCAGTTTTGAAAATTCTATTTTTCCCCATGTTTTAATTCTTTGAAGGGCTTTTCAAAGTTATACATCTTTTATAATAATAAGAAGCAGTTTGATTGCATATGAAAAATAATTGAAACAAATGATGTCAATATTACAGGCCACCTTTGAGGCATAGCAGGCCAACAGCCTTTATACTACTCCCTGAAGATTTATCTGAGATATAATAAACAGTAAACATGCAAGATTGATCATAGTTGTGGAATCATACAACATGGAAACAGGCCCCTCAATCTAACCAGTCCATGCTGACCATGTTCCCAAACTAAACTCGTCCTACTTGCCTGTGTTTGGCCCATAACCCTCTAAACATTTCCTATTCATGTACCTGTCCAAATGTCTTTTAAATGTTGTAACTGTACCTACATCCTCACTTCCTCTGGCAGTTCCTTGCAGACACAAACAACTCTCTGTAAAAAGGTTACCCCTCATGTCCTTTTCTAAAACTTTCTCTTCTCACCTTAAAAATATGATCCTAGTTTTGAACTCCCCCACCCAAGGGGAAAAGTTGATTTTATAAACTTCAACAAGGTCACCCTTAACCTCTAAGCTCCTGTGAATAATGTCCCAGCCTATCCAGCCAATTTTTTAATCTCAAACCTTCCATTCCCATCAACATTCTGGTAAATCGTTTAATACTATCCTTCCCACAGCAGAACAACAAGAACTGCACACAGCATTCCAGAAAAGGCCTTCCTAATGTTCTGTACAACCTCAGCACTAGTCCCACTGAAAAGATTGAGAAATGAAGGCAAGCGTGCGAAATACCCTCCCCAGCTGTGATGCGAATTTCAAAGGATTATGCCCCTGAACCCTTCAATCTCTCGGTTCCACAAACTACCCAGGGTCCTGCCATCAATTGTAACTTGCCAGTCATCACCTCAAGGTTTTGTCAGCTTACTCGAATAGTAGATTTGACCGATATCATCATTAACAACAACAGTGCAAAGTTGTGCCTTTGCAAGAAATGGGCCTTCAGAGCTCTAGTTTAAATTTGGTTTAAACCAACGAGACATTTGCGTCAATTCTAATTTGTTTACTAGTCCAACAGAATACTAGCTGAAAGGTGTCAGCAATGGTTTTTTTTCTACGAAATGTTGCAATTGAAGATTGTCCTAAATAATCAACAAAAATACACTAATTTTACAATGTAATGAAAATAGAATAATTGCATAGCAAACCAAGTAGCAACATTAAAATAAAAATCATTGTCCTGTTTCATGATGCATAATGTGTTTTAAATATTTATTTTGGACATTGGTACATTTTTTAAAAGCAAAATGAATGCACTGATGTAAATGTACCACTGATATTAAACACAATTAGAATGTGAATTACAGCACTGATGGCTTCAAATGCTAATTGGATAACTACTCTTCTTCACTGGCAGAGAACTTTTGGTCCTAATGAATGTCTATCGAAACATGCAGAATTTTATTAACTGCACAGAGGTATCAAGTTCCTGTCCAAATTAATTGGTCAGTAAAATTACCAACAATCCAAATATTTAACCATACTTGATTACTTTTTCACTGTTAATATTTCAATGCCACTGGCTATTCAACAAATAGATTTATTTTGGGATATAAAAACAAGTTCACTTTATTGTTGTAATCCTTTGATTCCTCCTTGACAAATAATGATAAATTTTTATTGATTATGGTCAATGGTCCTGGGGTCCGATGTTCTTGGGGTATTGGCCTCACATGAGAATAAGCAGAATAATGCCTGGATATAAAGCAATGTGTCAATCAAGTGAACCTAATAGGATGAAGCATCTTCTATTTCTAGAGCAGTGGCTGGAAGATCAAAGAGGTCATGTAAACAGTTGTTCACATTGCCCCATTCTCAGGAAGGATTATTAACTGACTAACCTTGAAAGAAGTGTCATTGGAGAAAGACTGTACAGGACTTATTTTCGAGAATGGGTAATTTTAAAAAATATTAACAATTGCGATACCACTTAGGTCCTTCTTATGTGCAAAATATTTAGCACTTGATTTGTTTCTGTCAGGCATTTACACTATTTAAATCCTTAAAGTCATAATCTGATTTCTAATACACATGACATAATTTATTGGTCATGGCTGCCTTTTATTAACATAACTCTTCCTGTTTTTAACCTTTTCCTTCCAGTTTTCATTTCTGACAGTGCTGGCCACCCTCGCTCTCTCAAGCACCTACTCTTGACTTGTTAATCTGTAGCACTGGCAACCTATTTGACAAATGGTAGCACAATGACCTAGCTCAATCTTACCAATCTTATATGCTCACTATCTTGCAGTTGTTGAATCTTTTGAAGATTATGTTTCATGCTTCTTCAGCCTAGGCCATTGGCTCCTGTTGCTATACTGCCACAACTAACATGATTGAGATCAGCTAACTCACCTCAGTATGATAATCGACCATTCTACCACTGAACCTCAATGGCTATATTTACCTTACTGTCTGGTTACCACTGATGATTAAAATACAATGAGGAGGGACTCTGCAACATGCTACAATCTAGATTTTACGCAGAAAATTGCAATACCACATTACAATTGCCCATGAATAGAACTTGGTCACAATCCAACTGGATGTTTGATAAGAATTTAGAAGTTATTTAAAACAGCATCATTTCATCTACTCTCCTGGGTAACCATCTGTGAAGAGTGGTCACATTAGACTACAGCTGTATTCAAGTGTAATGCATTACATTAGTACTCACACAATTCTCTTTTAGTCAAGCTGCGGGCAACATTTCTAAGCACTATATTAGTGCAGTTCTTTCTTATTTTTGACAGTATTTTTTTCATCAAACTGACTTGTGGAGAATGGACATTTCTTGTTTTAAAATGTAGTCCAGAAACCAGACTTAGACTTGACTGGCAGAGTCATCTTTAAGTGAGCAGCAAAATAACATGCTAATGACCAGGGTATTTCGATTTGGCTGTGTACCACATGTGGTCTACTTGTTATTCTTGGTCACTACACTCGATAAACTGTTAATCCCTATAGTTGGCCTACAAAGCCAACAACTTAATTCTATCAGGGATTACACAAATTGCTTAGCAGCACCTGCAACTTCCTATTGAGCACTTTCTTCCTTGACCATAATTCACACACACGTGAACATTCTTTATGAATACCTTCATCATAAATTGTAAACACATTTTTGATTATTAAAAACATGCCATTTACTTCAACAAATCTATTGTTCTCACTTATACCTAGGATATTAGTGGTATATCAGAGTCTAGAGTTAGAATACTAGTAATATTGCTGGATTGGTACTTCAGAGAGCTAGTTAATGATCGAGAGCATGGATTCAAATTCCATCCCATGATAACTGGTAGAATTTAAATGCAATTTAAGGCAACACTTCCAATAATCGGTAATTGATAAGCTCTTCTCAGTAATAGTAATGAAAGTATCATTAAATGCCAGTTGCAGAAATTTGAACCCAGTGGTATGCCAGCTTTCAGAATGACAGTAAGTGGCAAGCGGGGTCGAATGGAGTCTCTGCTGGAGTCTGAAATTTTTATAATTTGTATCCTTGACTTAGATGAGAAGATCAAAGGCATGTTGGCTAAATTTGCAGATGACAGAAATATAGGTAGAAGGGTCTCTTTTTCAGATGATAAAACAAAAATGCAGACTTGTATACGTAGGTCATATGAGAGAAGATGTGACAAAATATGAAACTGTTCACTTTGGCAGGAAGAATAAAATGCAGAGTATTAGCTGAGCTGAGAATAACTATAAAATTCTGAGTCGTGGGGGATCTGGGTGATCTATGCATAAAACACAAACATTGGTAAGCAGCTGTAATATCTAATCAGAAAGGCTCGGGCATGTTCGTCTTTATTGTGTGAAGAATTGATCATGACAATAAATATTATATGATTCAGTTATACAATGCATTTGTAATCCCACATTTTAAACACTGTATAGATTTGGTCACTCTACTGAGGCGGGGGCATAGATGTGTTAGAGGTGGTTTCAGAAATGTTTACAAGCTTGATAACTGGAATGAACAAGTTGCCCTTGAGGAAAGATTGACTAGACTGGGTTTGTTTTCAGAAGAATTCAGAAGAGCTAGGGTTGATTTAATTGATGTTTATGATATCCTGAAAATTCTTGACAGGTGAACACGAAAAGAATAATTACTTTTACTGATGAGTCCAAAACTAGAGAAGACTGTTCGAAATTAGGCATTGACCTTTTAGGATACAGATTGTGAGAGTTTTGCCTCTTAGAAGACTGTAGAATTTTGAACTCAGAATTGAGTGGAGACAGGGTCATTGAATATTTTTGAGGCAGAAGTAGATAGATTATTGTTAGGCAAAGTTATTGAGGATTATTCGGTTAGATGAAAATGCAGAATTTGGAATGTAAGCAGATTAACCATGATTCCATTGAATGAATGGTGGAGCTGACTTCAGGGTCTGAATGATTATCTTCTGTCCCTAATTTGTATGTGTATCTGGTGTTCAATGCAGATAATGCGGTCTCACCCACTGACCAAAAAGCTGCTGTAAGTCCCATATGGCCTTATTTGGGAAAGGTCCACAGGTATCAAGTGTGTCTCAGGCACCAACGTGGCCAGCACCAAACCTCCTCTTGCATCAAAGCCCTTGGGGTGAAAATCCCAGTCGCTCAGCCAAGAAGTGAGAGTTGATTTGTTCAGAGGCTTGCAGCTGTCCATTGTAGGCAGCAGCCGGAGGAGCAATTGCAAACTAGCCAGACAGAAGCCTTGGATAGCCAAAAGGTACAGGCCATTCATGAATTATGATGGGATTGGTATTGAGGGATTTGATTTCACGTATGAGGTGAACAATGTGGGAATTGTGTTAAATTATGTTATGAGCCCAAACCCCCCACATTCCTAATGAGGAACTTATACCTGAAAGGTCGACTCACCTGCTCCTCAGATGCTGCCTGACCTGCTGTGCTTTTCCAGTGCCACACCTTTGACTCTGATCTCCAGCATCTGCAGTCCTCCCTTTCTCCTTGCCAATACTATGTTGTGATCCTAGGCCAGACTGCAAACTTTAGGTCATGAATTGCATGGGGCCAATAACCTTTTTAAAATAGACAAAAGCTGAGTCCAGAAGTAACCTCAGCAATGTTTTGTAAATTGGGCTTTATGTGCGATTACTACTTTACCTGCTGCTTCTTGAATATCATCAAGTGGCAAGATGAGACCATTAAGGCTGACAGGGATCCATCTGTTTCCTGTTCCACACTTAATCTGGGTAGACACAGGCATGAAGCAGGGTCCTTATCTGCTGTTTCTTTGTTCTAACTGAACATATGCATACATCGATCTCCCTATCTAAGATCCTCCCTTAATCAGATGGGATAAGTGCATTAGTATCAACGTAACTCCACAAATGTTTACACCTTGTTATTCTGCCTAAACTTTAGATATCTTTAAATGTTCAGTTCATAGTCTTAGTCACCATGCAACAATGACAGTTATTTTAGGCAAGAGTTATTTTTGATGGGCTACAGAGGCTTAGGGAATCTCAGGTTTATGTTTGTGAAAATTCTACCTATGGTTACTTATTTTACACAATATTGAATAAAATTGAATCAATTAATTATTCTTGACTCCTGAATGTTTTGGCACTCAAAATGGCTTTTTTTCTAATTGCATAATATTTGATCTCTTTTTTAACATAACAATATATTTTAAATTTCAAACAGATATCTTTCATTGGTTAATTCTCTAGGCTTTAAAATTATCCTGACTGGCATTATTAATAAATTTAAAATGACACCAATGCTGTCGTGAGGGATTGTACACCTATTCTGGTTATAATTGAAAATAAATTATGCAGAGTCCAATTGAATGCACAAAGCAAACAATATTTATTTACATCTTGCAACAAGTATTGGTTTCTGCAATATTTTAGTTAATTTTTGGTGAAACAGATTGTTTGCAAAGATAGGCAATTTATTCAAATGCAACAACTTCTCTGCATGAAGGAAAATGTCAGTTCAGACAGATCAAGAGCTGTGTTACTGGCTGAATACTCCAAGGGCTTATTACACACAATTAAACAAACTTTGCAGATAGACCTTGAAAGTTTCCTTTAAATGCTTTGATTCATCACGAGGTAGAGTCACAGAATCATGGAGTCATAGAGATGTACAGCACAGACACAGACCCTTCAGTCCAACTTGTCCATGCCCGTGCCATAAAATGCATTGCTGTTGATTTTTTTCTGTTGCGGATGTTTTGATAATTCCTATGAGCTATCATGTTCAGGTAGATGGATTTTTGTTAAGCAAAAGTTGAAATGTTATTGGTGGAAACACAGATTTGAGGTTAGAATCTGAGCAGGCTCCTGTTCCACTTTCTGTGTGAGTTCGTGTTGATAGCTTCTCATGACTTTTCAATGTATGTGAACACAGTCACAAAACAATATGTTTCTTACTTAGTTCTGCAGTTCAGTATTTTCAAGTTTCAATATTTCAACAACTACTGCAATGTAAATGTAATTTAAACAAACCTTAGGATGATTTTTGGAGGAGTTATTCATTTAAAAATAAATACTGACAAAAAAAAATCTGAGTTAAAGTCATGTCCAGATCTTCATGGTTTGAGGTAGGACAGGCCTGAGGTACCAAATGACTTTCTTCAATTGCATTAGTCTTGATTTTCATTGACTTCAGTGACATTTTATGAGTTTTTAATACCGATAAACATTGGACACTGAAGTGTAACCTTCAAAATTTCAGGAAGTGAATCATGGCGATTTTACATCTGAAAGAAAAAACCTCTTAAACTAAAAAGAGAAATGTAACAATGGAAGGATTTAAGGAGAGATCTCAGGGTATTTGCCCAGATGGCTGAAGATAATTACAGAAGCTACAGATGTCACTGGAGTGGTATCTACATCAGGCTGTGTTTGGTAACAGTAGTTTAATAGATCGTGGAGTTGGAGAATCAATCATAGGTCAGAATCATTGAGTCTATGCATCCTACTAGGGGGAAAAGTTGTCACCAAGACAGACAAAAGCATTTTAACCGTATTACAATCAATCTAATTGACTTTCACATAAACAAAGCAGCAATTTCTTTATTCTTATCAGCAATTTTCTGTGCAATAGTCATATCTGGATGTGCTCAGCAAGGGGGAGTACTTGTTATGAATAGGAATTGAGCTTCAAGACATTTTTTAAAAATCTGTGCACTGAAAGTCATTTGATTGAAAACATTTGGCAGATTATTTTTGTCTTTCTTATGTGTAAGATTACTCTAGATGCTTGTCATAATGGTGATGACAAATTGCAAGACCAATAATGTACAAGTTCTGTATTCCAATAGGAAGTCTTTTATATTATGACTTTCTGATTTAAGTGAGAAAAGATGAAGAATAAAGGAATGATTTTACCGTGAGGCAGATTGTTCACATCAATATTACCCATAAACCTGCATTAATGGCTGAATATCCGATGACCATAATCAAGGTAATATCAGAATTGTACCAACTGCATGCTATAAAGTGACACCCAGCTAAACACAGCCACAAGCTGTCAATGTTTGCACAGAACTACGTTTGTAGACCTGTATTTATTTCAGAGTTACCTGTGGGTTCAAGAGATGAAATTTGGAGAAGTTTTGACAGTTTTCCTTAGAGAAAAAAAGGCTAAGAGGATATCTGTTTGAAGTTTTCAAAATCATGAGGGGTCTTCACAGAATAGGTGAGGAAAACTGTTTCTGCTTTTAAGAGAAACAAGAACCAAAAACCAAATATTTTGCAAATGAAGCAACTGCATGGTTCGGAAAAAAAAACACTTCATACAGTAAGTGGTTCAGGCTTAGAAAGTACTTACTTCAATTGTGATGAAGGCAGGTTTCTCAAGTCACAGATTCATACAGATGCACAGCATGGAAACAGACCCTTTGGTCCAACATACCTATTCTGACCAGATATCCTAAATAGATCTAGCCCCATTTGTTATGATGATGTGTCTGTACTGTATCTTTAAGAAAGTTAAAAGCTAGCAGAACTACCTGACAACATCAAGAATTCTCAGTAAGATACATAGCAGTACGTGGTCCAGCAGCTAGTGTAGCTGGTCGCCTGGAGACAAAAACAAATGCAAATTAGGCAGATCATTTTAAATTATACCCACAAAAAATAACAAACTCCAATCACATTTGAATTTATTATATTGAGAATATTAAAAGCCGATGAGACAATCCAATGCTTTGAGGGTATAAGACCAGGGAAAGTTGAACAGTTGGGGGAGAACTGCCAAAAGACCAACAGATGTAGGCTGCTAGTCTGAACTCTCTGGTAGGTACCTGAGAAAAATGTCAACACCGACCTGGAGAGCAAATCTACAGAAGAAAATAGAAAAAGCAAATTCGACTGCTGGCTGGTTTCGAAATTTGAATTTTGGTAAATCTTTACCAGACTAGTACTATAGAAGGCAAAAGTGAAGACTGCAGATGCTGGAACCCAGAGTTTAGACCAGAGTGGTGCTGGAAAAGCACAGCAGGTCAGGCAGCATCCGAGGAGCAGGAAAATCAACGTTTCAGGCAAAAGCCCTTTATCAGGAATAGAGCATCATCATCAAGCCAGCAGATAAAGGGGGTGCAGAGGTAGTTTGGCACACTGACCTCTACACCACTGAAGCCAGACGCCAACTCGAAGACACCTCCTCCTACCACCCCCTCGACCATGACCCCACCACTCCATCACCAAAACATCATCTCCCAGACCATAGAGAACCTCATCACGTCAGGAAATCTCCCACCCACAGCTTCCAACCTCATAGTCCAGGAATCCCTGCACCACCCGATTCTACCTGCTTCCCAAGATCCACAAGCCAGACCACCCCAGCTGACCCATTGTCTCAGCCTGCTCCTGCCCCACTGAACTCATCTCTGCCTACCTCGATACTGTCCTATCTCCCCTAGTCCAGGAACTCCCCATATATGTTTGAGACACCACCCATGCCCTCCACCTATTATATTACATTACATTACATTACATTATTACATTACATTACAGTGTGGAAACAGGCCCTTCGGCCCAACAAGTCCACACTGACCCACCGAAGCGTAACCCACCCATACCCTTACATTTACCTATTACCTAACACTACGGGCAATTTAGCATGGCCAATTCACCTGACCTGCACATCTTTGGACTGTGGGAGGAAACCGGAGGACCCGGAGGAAACCCACGCAGACACGGGGAGAATGTGCAAACTCCACACAGTCAGTCGTCTGAGTCAGGAATTGAACCCGGGTCTCTGGCGCTGTGAGGCAGCAGTGCTAACCACCGTGCCACCGTGCCGCCCACCTCCTCCAAGACATCTGTTTCCCCTGCCCCCAACGCCTCATCTTCACCATGGACATCCAATCCCTCTACACCTCCATCCACCATGACCAGGGCCACCAAGCCCTCTGTTTCTTCCTCTCCCGATGTCCCCAACAGTACCCTTCTACTCACACGCTTAATCGTTTGGCTGAACTGGTCCTCACCCTTAACAATAAAAAGAGCTCTATTCCTGATGAAGAGCTTTTGCCCGAAACGTTGATTTTCCTGATCCTCCGATTTTGCCTGACCTGCTGTGCTTTTCTAGCACCACTCTAGTACTATAAAAGGGCAAGTAAAAGATAGGTGAGAGGAAGGAGTTGTAAATCGTTGTTAGTTAATTATTCTCTGTTTTACTTTAAGAAATAAAGTTGTTAATTTTTACTTTAAATAGTTCTTGGCCTATCGAACTTTCACAGATTACTGCATGGGATAAATCTTTTCTGTGTTTCTGTTTTAAATTAGACAGGAGGGTTTACCTCGAATCATAACACATTTGCCAGCATTTGGTCTGTATCCCTCTAAATCCTTCCTATTCATATACCTATGCTGATGCCTTTTGAATGTTGCAATTGTACCAGCCTCCACCACTTTCTCTGGCAGCTCCTTCTGTACACGCACCGTCCTCTACGTGAAAATGTTGCTGCTTTGGTTCCTTTTATATCTTTCCCCTCTCACCTTAAACCTATGCCCTCTAGGCCTGGGCTCCCCAACGCAGGGAAAAGGCCTCATCTATTTACCCTATCCATGCTACTCATAATGTTATAAACCACTATAGGGTCACCCCTCAGCCTCTGACGCTCCAGGGAAAACAGCCCCAGCCTACTCAGCCTCTCCCTGTCGCTTAAACTCTAAAATCCTAACAACATCCTTATAAATCTTTTCTGAACCCTTTCAAGTTTCACAACATCTTTCCAATAGCAGGGTGACTAGAATTGCACACAGTATTCTAAGAATGGCCGAATCAATGTCCTGTACAGCTGCAACATGACCTCCCAACTCCTATACTCAAATTGAGGCGTTTAAGAGGATGTGAGACCACTTAAATTGACACCATGTGCAGAATTATAGGTAAAACAGGTGATTGCCACTATGTCAAAATACTCAGATGAAGCAGCTACATTGGGCTGAATGGTCTCCTTCTGCACCATAAATATTCTGTAATTTTACCTATGGATAGGAAACCATTACATAACCTGTCCTGCGCCAATGTATCATGCATCACAGCAAATAATTTCACCCTTTTGGTTTGCTGGACAGCTGGCAGCAGAATAGAAGGTGGTACATATTTGGCACCAGATGGATGCCATGCATCTGCGTAAGACTGTTGGACTTCCTTAATCAACACATTAGTTCTTGCAAATGTTGCCCATCCTTTAATGATTAATCTACAGCATAGGATGGATATCAGCGAATGTTCTGTCCAATGGGTTCATGTTCTTTCTCTGTTATCACCACCTTCTCTTGCTGCCCACTCTTGTTCCATTAAATCTAACTCATACTTGCCCTGAAATCCCTTGCTGTGGATCAGTTTATGCTGATTCTCCCCGGATGATGTCAGCTGTTGTCACTTCCAACTACCGTGTGATCCTTTTTGGAGTCATCTATTTCCCCCATGTCTCACGTCCTCTTTAACCAGTCACGAAGAAAAATAGTACTATGTGAGTTTTCACAAACTAACATGTTCCTTCATTGATTTTGGCTCAATTCTATTCCTGCAAAGAGGAAGTCATGAGATACCTTTCCTTGAATTTGCACACAGACTGAGGATAACCAAATAAATTCCTCATCATGCAGGTGAGAGGACATGCAATACCAGCAGGATCAGCTTTTTTTACATCAGTGGCAGCTTAAAGTAACGGTAATTGTTGTTTTACTTGGCTCATGGTCACTATGGGAGTCAATGAACTTCCAATAAATATGAGCTATGACCCCATTCTATATTAGACATGGACAAAATTTCAGTGCACCCCTTCCACTCTGTCCCATGTTTACGTTCCCATAGTCTTCTCTAACTATCTCCCCTTTTTTCAACTTTCTATCCCTATCCCAGGGATAATCTGTCAACCAATGTCTATTGGGTGCTCAGTAACTCCCCACAATTTCTTGACTGTATTTTCCCCATCCTGCATCCATATCCGTTTCATTTTCTCAGTTTCTGCATCTCCTTCAAATCAATTCTGACTGCACCATCTTCTACGCTGACATTTTCTACAGAGCACTTGCCTTTCCTCTTCCCCTTTTTGTTGCCTCTGTACTTGCTTCAAACTATTACATTTCAAATATTTCCCAGTCCTGTTGAAAAGGTCACCAATCTGAAATGTTAACAATGTTTTTCCCTCCATAGATATTGACTTCTTTGACTGTTTCCCATTTTAAGCTGTGTTAGGTCCAATTATCCTCTTTGGTATATTTCAATAATGACATTCAATAAGACCTAGAAATGGCATGAGAATTGTGTTGCACAATTAGCCTATGTCTATTACTTGCAAACCAGAAAGCATGAAGACTTGTGTAGTTTGCTCATTTACATGATTACAGCATACAGCCAGCTCTAGGTGACGTGCTTCAGGCCTACACAGGGGAAGCAGAATTAGATGCAAAAAGCCAGTACATTTTAAAATCTCTTAGAGGACAGAGATTTGTTTACAGTGGTTAGTGGAAGTCAATCAAGTAATGACTTTCCTCTGAAAAAGAGCTAGGAATGACCTAGGATGGTACACAGTGGGCTTCAGATTCTCTGACACACAGTGAACGCTGGTACGTGATCTTGACAGGAAGAGAGTGGTTAGTGATACACCTGAGGTGAGGAAGCCCTAGAGATAGATGCTGAGAAGACTGAGGGAACTGACAGCCATCTTGCTCAGTGCCAGAATTCAAGCCCTGATGAGTATGAGAGTGCCACAAAGGGTTTTATGACATTGCATGAATGACCTTGGGTGAGTGAGAACCTGTTCATATGTCTGAATGTTACAAATGAATCACCAGCCTGACACACTGCTCAATGCACAAATCAATCCTTCCCCAGTTACTGAGCAACAATCTCTGTGAAGGACAACTCATACCTAACATTCATAGTTTCATTCACCCTCACACCCACAATCTGCTCACTGGCCACATTCAACCACAACAGGAACATCACCATGTACATTGCACACACATACCCATGTAAATCTTTTCTCTTTCAGCACAGAGAGTGCAAAAACTGTAGCAAGGACTAACTGAAGTGGCACAGGCACAAGTCCCAACACCAATGGGATACAATGTATGGCCTAGAATTAAAGCTCCATTAGAGCTCCAGGTAATGACCAGCAACAGAGCTCAAACCCTCCAAAATTGACATGTTCACACCTGCTTCTCACATCCCCCTTCACTCTGATCCCATGTTTTTCTTGCAATTTAGAAGCAACAGGCTTTATATCCTCTTATTTCTCCACTTGCTGAAATGTTTCCCTTCTGTCTATCTCCTTTTATCTATCAAATAACTACAACCTGGCCTGAGAATGGTGCAGGAGTAAGATGAGACTCGTTTCCATTGTAGAAGTAGCAACCAGTGGCCCCATCCATGCTGTAATCATGGAGGTCAATGTGTCAGCTTTCATTGCAGCACAAACAGAATCTATCTACTGTCTCGGGGAAGCTCTAAGTAAAGCCATTGAAGAATACTTACAGCTGGTTGCAAGTACCAATGTTCACAAGAGCTTGAAGCATTTTACAGTTATTAGAAAACTGTCGGCCAACATAATACCAGGATTGCTAAGGATCCACACTCACTACTCTGCCAGCAACCTTGCTGCCACCTATCATCAGATAACATTAATCACTGCACCCCATAACGAAATACTGTGGTTCAAGGTTGATCCTGAAAGGAGCAGATCTGCTTAAGGTTATCCTGGAAGTGAGTTTTGGCTTTCTCTACTGAAATTCACCATCAACCTTGCAGTAGCCACCAAGACAGCACAGCTTTAGCACATTTGGGCAATCAAAGGTTACAGTAGAAAACAGTGGTGTGGCTGCTCAGTGGTTAGTACTGCTGCCTCAACGTCAGGAACCCGGATTCTATTCCAGCCTCTGGTCACTGTCAGTGTGGAGTTTGCACATTCTCCCTGTGTCTGTGTGGGTTTCCTCCAGGTGTTCCATTTCTTGCCACATTCCAAAGCTGTGCAGGTTAGGTGGATTGACCATGCTAAATTGCTCATAGTGTCTAGAGATGTGCAGTTTAGGTGGATTAGCCATGGGAAATGCAGGTTAAGGGTAGTGGGTGTGTCTGGCTGGGATGCTCTTTGGAGGGTTAGTTATGGGCTTGCTGTGTTGAATGGTTTGCTTCCACACTCTAGCGATTCTATGAAATCTCCTAGTGATTCTAGACCTACAGCAATGTGATTGACTCTTAATAATGAAGGTAATACATGCTGACCTAGCCAGCAATGCCCGCATCCTGTGAATTAATAAAAGAAAAGCTGAATCACACTTGTACATTTCTAATATGCACACAGACGTCATAAAACATTGATTTAATAGCTCCAGGATTCTGACATTAAGCAGTGCCCTGACTGCCTGGACTATTCCAGAGGAGTTTTGCATTATTCAGCAGATCACATTATGGTTCGTTGTGTTTTGCTACCCCCTGCATATCCTCACAGTCATGATGAAACATTTCTTGTGACCGAGAATAGAGTAAGAACGAAGGAGGTGGGGGAGGAAGAAGAAAATTAGACCAACATGGCCAATTTCTGGGAGAAAGTGAGGACTGCTGATGCTGAGGATCAGAGTTGAGAGTATGGTGCTGGAAAAGCACAGCAGGTCAGGCATCATCCGAGGAGCAGGGAGTATCAACGTTTCGGGCAAAAGCCCTTCATCAAGATTCTGGCTGGATTGTTTCTGATTGATCCATCTAACTGTGGATATGTTCCAGTTAATACAACCTCAATTCCCCAGTCAGCAAGTGTGCCACTACTTACCAGCTATATATGACCGATCATCCTGTTCATGATCAAGTGAGATGTGATCTCATTGAAATGTACAACATACCTAGACATAAATACAAGTAAATTTTTTCCCCTATTTAGGGGCTCTAGAACCACATGGCACAACTTAAAAATAAAATGAATGCTACTTAGGTCCAAGATGAACAGAGTTATTTTATTCTGAGGAATTCTCTACCACAGAGGTCAATGGAAGCTTAACCTTTGAGTATGATTAAGGTAAAGCTAGACATTTTTCTAATTACAAGTGGCATACCAGGCTTTGAAGTGTTTGATCATATATGATAATACTAAATGGTAGAGCAGGCTCAGTGAGCTGAATAGTGTATTCCTGATGTAGAGTATCCAGTGTTGGATTGGGGTGGACAAAATTAAAAATCACAAAACACCATGTTATATACTAACAGGTTTATTTGGAAGCACTAGCTTTCGGAACGCCACTCCTTCTTCAAGTGGAATCTGTACTGGGCTCTCCTTCTGCTCTTCTTCCTTTTCCAGCTTTCCAATGCTAAGTATAAGATCATAAGACACAGAATTTATAGTAAAAGATTATACTGTCATGCAGCTGAAATGATGTATTGAACAAACCTGGATTATGTCTTTCATCTTTTAGAATGGGTTGCAGGTTTCGGTTCATTAATGTTTACATCCCAGATCTTCTTTTAAGTTACTTTCTAAAGATAACTAAAGGTTTTATAACAAAAGGTGACATCTCAGTTCAGACAATGCATTAAAGGTGTGAGGTCAGAGTCTGTCTGTATCCCATATTTGAGTCAGACTGGTTCTATTCCCAAAATGGAATTTACAAAATATTACATGTACTGACTGTCTGAAGATTATGCATTTTTTGTGCAAAATAGAATGTATCTGTAAATATAATTCTATAAATACAAATTCACCCTATAGACTTATGTGTGTGTGTGTGAGACCCCACTATACTACACACACTCTCTCTCATACACACACACACAAAACACACTCACATAGACCCTCTCTCAGACAAATGCTACCTCTCATACACACACACATACACCCCTGCACTTACACCCAAGCACACATCCTCCCACAGGCTTATGCACCATCACACCCACACACACATTTTACCAAGCTTTCACACATGCAAACACACACTCTTTTATGTGTACTCACACTCACACACTCACATGCACACACACTCTCTCATGCACGCACACATATATAAATCTGTTGCATGACACTGTAATCTTTTGCTATAAATACTGTGCCTTATGATCTTATACTCCACAACCACCTAATGAAGGAGCAGTGCTCCGAAAGCTAGTGCATCTGAATAAACCTGTTGGACAATAACCTGGTGTTTTACCTCGTTGATTTTTAACTTAGTCTATTCCTGTTCTTGTGTTCCAATAGCTGTCTACACTTAGTAACAGTGCAAAAATAAAATATACCAGAAAGTAAGCGTTCCAAAGAAGCTTTATCTTCAAATCATCCAATGTTGCATACAAATCAGTAATCATCCTTGGGCATTCACAGTGAGTGAAACTGATTAAAATGTGAAACATTTAGAAGTGAATTTTAAATTTGGAAAAAAAAACCCTAACCATTTTTAACTCACATCTATGGCAATGGAGTTTGAAAGGAATGTAGCAACAGTGATATGGAATATTCCCATTTCACCAGGAAGCTCTTATATAGCCAATTCATAGTTGCAGCGTTGGAAACTGACAATGTGTTTCCTCACTGTAAAACTTTCCCCACTGCAAAACTGCATATGTATCCCCTGCATGCTGCTGGCTTTTTAAAATTTGCAATTGTTTGGAAAACTGGAAAAGGAAGAAGAGCAGAAGGGGAGTCCAGTACAGATTCCACCATTGTGAATAACTGAAAATGTCACCCCAGTCTCAAAATCATAGAATTCTTACAGTGTGGAAACAGGCCATTCAGCCCATGAAGTCCACACCAACTCTCCAAGGACATCCCACCCAGACTCATTCCCCCATCCTATCCCTGAAACCTTGCATTTCCCATGGCTAATCCACCAAACTACATATCCCTGGACACTATAGGCAATTTAACCTGCACATTTTTGGACTGTGGGAAGAAACCCGAGCACCTGGAGAAAACCCGCGCAAACACTGTGAGAATGTGCAAATTCCGCACAGACTGGGATTCCACCTTAGGCTGGCATTGAACCCAGGGACCTGGCACTGTGATGCAGCAGGTGAAAGTGAGGACTACAGATGCTGGAGATTAGAGTCAAGATTAGAATGGTGCTGGAAATACATGGCAGGTCAAGCAGCATCCGTGGAGCAGGAAGGGCTCCTGCCCGAATCCTTGGATGCTGCCTGACCTGCTGTGCTTTTCCAGCACTACTCTAATCTTGACTGTGATGCAGCAGTGCTAACCATTGAGCCACCATGTCACCCCTGATAATGAATAATTTGAAAGGGTTAAGATCAAGTCTCTAAAACGCAAAACCTTAGTCTGAATCATAGCATATGGTGCAAAGTTTGATGACTACTCAATTTGTTATCAATATTTTCACAACCCTGAAATTATAGTCTCATAGTAAAAAGAACAGGCAAAATCCATTGTGACTATTGTTAAGATATAAAATGGTTAATTCATCCAACCATGTCTATCAATTTGGAAACTTAAAATTTAATAATGCCCAATTACTCCCTTGTCTCTAGTACAGTCCTGATGGTAAAGAAATTGTTAATCAGATACCAGAATTATGAAACTGATAGGAATTTCAGTTTCAACTACTCAAGTAGGGATGGGTTTATTTGAGATACAAGAGGATAATAAAACTCTCATGAAAATATAGATGTAAAACAATTTCTGTGGTTCCTTGGTATGAAAAAAATATTAAAGGTGGAAATGAAATTGAACAGTGAGAAAATCTGTTTGCTTAACAATATTCATTTTTAAAAAAGAGTAATTTCAAAATATAAAAAATGGTCAGCACAAAATAACAGGTTATTTTTTCTAGAAATTAAAGGTTGCATAAACCAAAGTTTAAACACAATTTGTTAATAGGTAAAATCTCATGAGACTGTTTCATTTTTGCTTTGAATTTATTGTGACAATATTGTATTGGATAGTCACTTTTCTTCAGAGTCATGATTGGTTGGAGTGATAATTAAGAGCACGTGTGAAATAGTATGGGAGGAAATTGAGGAAAGTGAAAGAGAAAATCACTTCATTAAATTTGAATTCGATTTGTAGAGAAAACAGGGCAAGTGTAGATGCAATAGCAATAGCAATTGATTGCTTTCCATTGAATTCTTTGCTTACGAATCTCATAAGATAATAACATGTGATAGCCTGGTCACTTTTCAAGTCATTGAGACCACGCTGGAAGAGAGGAGCAAAGAAGTCCAAGTATCAAAACAACACCTTTTGATTAAACCAGCTGAAAGTCTAGGAAAGACGGCTCGGAGAAAGGGTCACTGGACCTGAAACATTCATTTTGATTTCTCTTCATAGATGTTGCTTTTCCAGCAACTTCTGTTTTTGTTTAGAAAAGACTTGTATCTGGTATGAAATTGGAATACTGCAGTAAGTTGTTACAGTGAAATGACTAACCTGTAGAAATGCATGGTGAACTTTCACCAAGTAACAAATCTCGGACATGGCCAACTACCAGGAGAGTGCAACATGAAGTTGTAAAAGTGGCCTGTGGTGTGAGACAACAATATAACTTTGTATTGACATATATTCCACAGAGAAATTAACTTAGAAACAATCAAGATTGTGTTAAACGCAGTGACACCTGCCAGAGAAAATCAAATTAAACGAAAGAATGATGTGGAATGTGGATGAATAAAAATGAAGCCAAGGGAGGAATAACATTTAGTAAGTGCTATTCAAAAGATGGATATAGCTGAAGTGAGAGCTAGAGGATCTGAAAGATCATCATTTATTGATGATATGGTAAGCCGTAGCCTCTGTACAGCCCATTATCATTTTGTTTGCATAATTATCTGTTGCTTGAAATGTTTGTATAGTCAGCATGCTAATAATCTAGAATTATTACTTTATTATTATTATTGAAAAACACCTCTGATGGGAGGAGAAAAGGTTGTATAGATTTTACTCCAAGCAGAATCAGAACGGACCTGAAAAATAATAGAGTGAAACTGAAGGAGGTGTTAGAGATTGCTTCTCACCCTGTATACTTTAAGAATACTGGGAAATCCCTACATTAGGTTTTCTGGTTAATTAACCAGGGCTAACTTAAATGCCATGGCTGACTGCAAATTATAGTTTACATTAATAACAATGCAACAATCTTCTACTGATTCCTTTGACTCTTGCTTGTCGCAACCTGGTTAATGGAGAAATGTGGTTTTAGCCTTCATTAACTCAAGTGGTTAAAAAAGTAAACCAGCAAAATCAAGCTGAGCATAAAGGCAGACAGGCTGCTGAAAAAGAACTAAAAAAAATCTTGAGAGGATTTCAGAGGCCTAATTGTGCCTCGAATTGAGACAATATCACTTGAGTATTGAGCAGTTATTTGTCTTCCTTTAGCCAAGCTTGGCATGAAATTTCAAAAGATTCTACATCATGTCCCAAGAGTAGCATTGGGAAAAATGAAAAAATACAAAGTGATTTCCTGAAACAGTTATGGTGGAGTTTTAATTTGTCTTTATTTCTGTTGTTAAGATGATGCTGATAAGCAGGTCAGTAACACTTTGGGCTCTTGTATAAGATAATTGCACACTATACTGGTTAATAATTAATTTAGCTTTATGAGCTTATTCTAGTGAGGGTGCTGCTACCCTGACCATGGGCAATATTGACATATGAAGTATGAAAGTTAAGAGTATATGTTATTCCAAATTTTCTGAAGATGTTCAAATATAAATTATACATAATAAAGAGAAGAAAATATGAAATAATGAGCAATGCATTACAAACAAAAATCATGTTTTGTAATCATAATAGGTCAAATGTATAACCTGAGACAAGTAGGAGAAAGTGAGGACTGCAGATGCTGGAGATCAGAGCTGAAAAAGGGCTTATGCCTGAAATGTCGATTCTCCTGCTCCTTGGATGCTGCCTGACCTGCTGCGCTTTTCCAGCAACACATTTTTCAACCTGAGACAGGTGCCAATTTCAAATTCATTCAGATTCCTCAGCATCGTAGATGCTAAATTTTAGATACTGAAGAGATTTTGGGCCGTAGCAATATCCTGGCAATAAGACTGAAGACTTGTGCTCCAGAACGTGCCATACCTCGAGCGGAGCTATTCCATACAGTGACAGCATTGGCTTCTACTCAACAATGTTGAAAATTGATTAGGTAGTTCTCTACACTAAAAACAGGACAAATCAAACCCAGTCAATTACCACCCCATCAGTCCACTCTCGATCATTGGTAAAGTGATGGACGGTGTCATCAATTGTACTACCAAACACCACCAGCTCAGCAATAACCTGCTCAGCAACGACCAGTTTGAGTTCTACCAGGGTCACTCAAGTCCTGTCCTCATTACAGCCTTGATTCAAGCATGGACAAAAGAGCTGAATTCCAGAGGCAAGATGAGAGTGACAGCCACATTAAGGCCTCATTTGACTGAGTGTGGCATCAAAGAATCTTAGCAAAACTGGAGTGAATATCAGGAGGCAAAATCTCCATTGGTTGGAATCATACCTGAAGATCGTTGTGTTTGTTGGAGATCAGTCATCTCAGTTCCATCTCAATCTCTACAGGTTTCAATTCTGCATTCAGTGCTGGTCTTGCTGCTATTGGTACAGTGTTGCTGGACTTAAAAGAGTGCATGAAATATTTATGAAAATGTTGCCGGGCTTAAAGAGTTTGAGCTATAGGGAGAGGCTGAATAGGCTTAGATTATTTTCCCTGGAGCATCTGAAGCTGAGGGGGTGACCTTATAGAAGTTTATAAAATCATGAGGGGCATGGAGAGGGTGAATAGCCAAGATCTTTTTCCCAGGATAAGGGAGCCCAAAAGTAGAGAGGTTTAAGGTGAGAGGGGAAAGATTTAAAAGGGAGTAAGGAGCAACGTTTTCACACAGAGGGTGGCATGTGTTTGCAATGAGCTGCCAGAGGAAGTGGTAGAGGTTGGTTCAATTACAACATTTAAAAGGCATCTGGATGGGAAGGGCTTAGAGGGATGTAGCCAAGTGCTGGAAAATGGGATTAGATTTATTTAGGCTATCTGGTCGGCATGGAAGAGTTGGACTGAAGTTTCTGTTTCCATGCTGTACGACTCTATGACTCTAAGTTTCTCAAGGTCATATCCTAGACCCAAACATCTTCAGCTACTTCATCAGTGACCTTCCCTCCATCATAAGTTCTGAAGTGGGTATGTTCACTGATGATTGCACAATATTCAGTACTATTTATCACTCCTCAGATACTAAAGCAGCTTGTGCCCAACTGCAGCAATATCCAGGCTTGGGCCGACAAGTGATAAGTAACTTTTGCACACACAAGGGCTGGGCAATGGCCATCTTCAACAAGGTGTAATTTTCTGGATGATTGCAACATTCAAAAAGTTTGACACCATCCAGGACAAAACAGCCACTTGATTTCCATTATATCCTTAAACATTCATTCCCTTCACCATCAATGCAGTAACAGTAATGTGTACCATCTACAAGACGCATAGCAAAAATTCTTCAAGGCTCATTTAATAACACCTTCTAAACCTAAACCCACTACTATCCAGAGGGTTAAGGACAATAGATACTTGGTAACACCACTAATTGTAACTTGGTGCCACTCACCATCCTGATTTGATAAATTGCTGCTCTTTCACTATGCTGGATTATAATCCCCTTCGATCAGCATTGTGGGTCTACTTACACCAAATAGACTGTAGTGGTACAGGAAGGTGGTTCACCTCCACCTATTTGAATTCAAGTTGGGATGGGCTATGAATGCTAGATCAGCCAGTGACACCCACATTCCTGAATGAACAAAAATAAACAATCAATTCATAGTAATGTAACATTTAAGTCATACTTCTTTCAAATCTGGTACGTTGTCTAACATGACTTGATCTATGATCTAAAGGTAGGTTGAGTTAATGATCAAGACTTAAGATTAATAAATCAGCCTTCTGTGGAGCATAGTATTGGTTCATTGTGAACACTTTTATTTCGTAGTCAGACTAAAACAAAAAAAAATTTGCAAAGCTGATAAGAATTATTGATTACTGTCGCAGAAAGCATACATCATGATCATTAAGTAGTTTTTGTTTACCAGAGACCAAATGATATTGATCTGATTTATTACTGTGCACGAGGGTTATTCACTGATGAAACTATGTAGAACATGAAGGCCAGTCTCAGTTGCATTGTTCAAGTGAAATCTATCAGAACCATACTTTGCACTTTAGCTGTTGCCATTCTGAGATCATTGGATTAGTTTGAGCAACCAATCCCCCTGTGCTAATGCACCTCAACCATACCTGACTATCACATCTTCTTAGGAAGTCCTTTGTTCCTTTAAATTTTTCCAGCCAATTTTTGTTTCCGATTTACCTGCATCAAATCGATTCTCACCCTTTTAAAAATTAGCCTTGCTCAAATGATATAATTTTATTGATGATTGCTTATTGTCCTTCCCTCAGTCTGATGATATCGTGAAGGCTTTCCTCAAAATGTTCCTTTACTTACACATGATAAATCTGACCTGCAGGACCCAATTCTGCTGTTCCATTTTTTTTGTGCCAGAAACAAGAACATAACTTTATAAACTCTAAGTCCTCTCTGCCTTTTACATGATTATTATCTCAGTTTACAATCAGATAATGAAAGTCCTTTATTAAAGCTGTTCTACAGTTCGACCAGTTCTCTTTAATTCCATTTTAAATTTGTTCATCTATAGCTTTGCCACTAGATGGTGATCTATAGGATGTACCCAGTACTATAATGGTACTTCTCTGGTTACATAACACTGAGCATTTATATTCTGCCCTTTTCTCTGGCGCTCATATGTTCTCTTCATCAATATCACCATTCCACCTTCAGTTCCTTTCCTTTCCTATCCTTCCTGAGCTTTGAGTGTCTCAAAATATTTAGTGAACAGTTCTGATCCTTGTAATGAGTTTTACTAACTGCCAATTCTGAAAAAAAAATGCAAATTACAGCCAGGTAAACACCCTCCTCATGGCTCCATGTTCCTCTTAAACTTGCACTACTACAGCTCATTTCGACCTAAGCCCACCATTTAGAGATCCATCCTATTCTCTTATGGTGAGCCATGGTTCAAAATACTCTGAAGCATGACTTCAAACATTGCCCCCTTGCACTAGCATTTGCAGTTACAGGTTACCCAATTTAAAAAAAATAAAATTAACATTGATGTACAAAAAATATTGGTTGCCGTTTACATTATTTTGGCAAAGTTCAAGTCTTTTGGAGGGATTTTCACCATGAAGCCTAGTAGGTTCTTTCGCTACAGTTTACCAAACCTGCTTCTTTAACTACCTACCCCATCCCTATAGCATTGCTCACATTTGATTCCAGCCCCATAATATTGCTCGGTGTGTATCCATTGAAAGAGCAACATCTCTCATGCCCATACTATCTTTGAAAGGCCACTGTTCGCTGAGATAATTGTGGGCAATCTGGCCAAATAATTGTGACCCAGCAGCCACAAAGCCAAATTGTTGACAGGACATAATTGGTTTGGCTGACACTCCCTCACACACGTAAAGTCTGATCACAGACAAACCACCAGGTCACACAATTAACCCGCTTATAGTTATATCCCATCTGAAAACCCTCTAAGTCAGCATTGAGGTGCTGTTTGGAATCCATCCAGCCGGGGAGGGATATCTTTGTGAATGGCACACTAAGATGTTGATATGACACCTATTGCATGTGCCAGCTGCCTCCATGGCAAAGCTGTGCTTGTTTATTAAACCAAATGGCCACGTTCGGAATTGATGGATGCAGTTCCTTAGTCTAATCGAGGGGCGGGGGTTGTGGAACGCTGTCAGTCTGTGTGTCCCAGAGCTGGCAGATAAGGACACTGTCTAACACAGGCCAGGGCTTTGTCAGATATCTGTGTGAAATGCTGACAGATGGGAGATCAGTCCTTGTACACTGTAGGGAGTTGTTCAGTGTTCAGTCCATAGAACTGTCACAAGCAAATAGGACAATTGTGTATTGCCTGTCAGCGGTCAGGGGTCTGGTCTAAGTTGGTCAGATTTCTGGGTGAATATATATATATATTCATGGGGTTTCATTCATCAATATTTCAGTAGTGTTCAAGGAGGGGGAGAGCGGTGGTCCTCTAGGGGCAGTGGGCTATCACTGCCAAAAAGGGGAAGAGGTTCAAGGCTGATGGGGATAACAGAGGTTTTTGTACAGCTGGTGCTAAGGACAGTAATGGTGGGAAGATTTAGATGTATGAAGGTGTGTAGAATTACATCAAATGGTATGGCAGGCTACGGGAGTGGGAGAAGTGACATGACGTTGGGGTTCCTGGGAAAGTATAAAGGATAGGACGGAGATCATTAATGCATAGTGTGCCAGGGTTTGAGAATAGAATGGGTTTTCACATGGTGGGGCTAGATGGAAATGAACTCTGGTAGTGCAAGTTTAAGATGAACATGGAGCCATGAGGAGGTTGGTTACCTGGTTAAAAAAAAAAGGAGGAATCCAGGAATGCAGTGAGAAGTTGAGTGTTTAATGGGATCTGAGGTAGAAATGGTGAGGATTGAAGGCATTCCCTTCTTGATGACATTGAATGGTCACTCAGCTGGTCCAGCACCTTCAGTGAGTTACTGCACATACTGAGGCTAAAGGTGGACAGGTGATAGCACCATGTCCGTTTTTATTTGGGTGCAGAATATTTCATTGTAGGGAGAAGTGTGCTCATCCTCATCTACAGGGTATACCATTATTGTGAGATCTAAGAAACCCTTTCACTCTTTTGGATCCCATCTTGGTGATTTCCACCAATAGTGTTGGGCCCAACTGCTGGGTGGTATGTTGGTCACGGTTGCTGCCCACTTATGAAGGTAAAGAGGAATGCAGGAGGACCACAGCTGACAGCAATCCCAGAAGCAGCAACAGATCAACATGGAGGACAAGCAGCACTCCGGGAGATGCCATCATCATACAAACCAACAAGCTAAGTGGGGTGCACAGGAGTCTCTGAAGTTCCAATCCCAATTCTATTTCCTGGCAATGAGTGAGGCGCATCATTGACCCAGGCTGTATATATTCCAGGAAAGGCAGTTGTTGGAACATTGCTGGATGCTGAGGTTGGACCTGATGGCTGCAAGACTCTCTCAATGGCTATGAATGTCTCTGCTTCTGTGTCGCTGTATGCTACTGGTTCCTTCTGGAGAGTGACTGGAGAGCTACATGGGATCTCTGGGTGCTGCATCCACAACTGAACTAGAACAGTGACCAATGCAATTTCTCGAAGATTACATTGGCTCATTTGGTTTCCTGATGAGGTTAGTGCTACAGCCTGGCAATGGGATTTAGGAATATAGTTGGCTTCCCCCAGGTGCAGGGTGCCATTGACTGCACACATGTGACACTGAGAGGGCCATATCACAGCACTGCAGAATTCATCAACAGGAAAGGGTTCCAATCTACTAACATTCAGATGATCTGTGATCACGATATTGCGGAGTGGTGAGAATATGGAATTGAGGCTGCAATTTCATTATCTTATTAAATGGTGGAGCAAGCCTATTCCTACTCCTTATTTGCATACATATAAGTGTTTCTTTACATCAAGGATTTGATTTGGAGGTTCAGTGTCATCACATACTGATCAATATTCTTCCTCTGGCCTGGAGTTCTGGTATTGAACACATGCTCTTCAAAGCCTTCAGAACTTCTACAATTTAAATTTGTTGCTCCTCAATAAGATATGATATGCAATGCAGTTTGGAGCACTGTTTGCCCAGCACTGATAACAGTTGTAACTGAGTAGTTTAGGCATCTTATTTAACAATGTAGTTACTTCATATCTTTGCCACTGATTTTGGAAGAAACTCCAATTATATCTCATATCATTTTTTCATTTCCACAGCACTACGGACTGGCAAATTTATAGCTATTCTGAATTGTGCAGTAATTTAAAGTTGCAGGCTGCTGCTCTATTTTTTTTCCTTGCTGTTGCTTACATATCTGGATGTCTTATAGCTCTAAAAATTCACACACTTTCAGCTGAACGCTGTTTACACTATGTTTCATCTCATGTATTTTAATGATTACTCATCCAAAAGTGAAAGCAAAGGACGGTAGAGGTCATGCGATTACGGTAAGCCACAGTTGTACAATGTATTAATTTATTTCTCCAAACATTAAGCTTCATAGAATTCGGCGTCACCATTATTGCCCTAACATCATTTTCACATGCAACCCATCAGCCTTATTTAGCATGTTCTATGCATCCAGTAGTAAACATAATTTCGACCTTATTTAATTTTCTCTTAGTCTGACTAGGCCAAGTATGATTTCCTACTCTGATATATCTGTTCTTGTTGATGCTCTGCACACCTTGCTTATATTTTCTAGTATTTTCAGGTTTCCACATTCCTGTAAAGTTAGTTTAAACCAACTCTAATAGTAAGTGCAAATCCTCTCGCAATGATTGTGATGTTGATTCTGTTCAGATAGAACTTGTCTAGTCTATACAGTCCTACCTCCACCAGAACTAGACCAACATTCCAAGAATCTAAAGCTGTGATTCCTCTGCAACCAACGCATTCATCTATTCTTGCCATCCATTTCTATCCCCACTAGGCCTTAGCATTAGGAGTAAACTGGAAATGACCACCATTGAGGTCCTTTATCTAATATATTTCCTAGCCCCATTACCTCTGACTACAGAACATAAATTCATTTGTTGACATTGATGTCCTAATCCTCTGCCTGACCTTCTGCATATGTATTGTGGTCAGGATTTGGCTCTAGTTGCACTTACCAAAGCAACCGTCAATTTCATCAGCCTTCAGAACTGAATTCTGGTTGGGAAGTGCAATACCCATAGGGAATCTTGCATTATCTGCCTGGTCCACTTAGACTCCTCAGTGGTTACCTGTTGCAATCCATTAAGTTGCTCAGTGAATATATCTAAAATCACAATAGTTTGTAGACCAAAGTAATACTTCTAGGTTTGCTGATAACTCAAACTGGGTGGAAATATAAGTTTTGAGGAAGACATAAAGAGACTTCAAGTGAATTTGGACAAGCTGAGTGTGAGGGCAAGAGCATAGCAGAAAGGACAAGAAGAAATGCAACATATTTCATCATTAGTAACAGAATGGAAATTTCTGCATTCAGAGGATGTGAATCTTTTGAAATCTCTTCCTCAAGAGAACTGGAAAATCATTGATTACTTTATAGACAGAGATATGGGAAGAGGATGATACAAACATAATGTCACTCTACTAGTAATCCGAGGTCCAGGCTAATGTTTTGACAACATAGGTTTGAACGCCACCATGGAAGATTGTGAAATTTGAATTCAATAAATTCTGAAAATAAAAGCTATTGTTGATCATACAGCCAGGAAAGTGAGTGTCTGTATGTGGGTAGCTATTATTACAGCAGAAGATTAGTTAGACATTGAAGAACTGGAAGCCCTTGTTGCTAATGGATCTGTTTCTGGTCATTGCCATATTTATGGCCACAGGGTTGCAAACAATAATGTACTGAACATGTGGGTATCCAGTGATGTATGCATTTTATCCTTGCAAGCCCACATCTACAGATCAAAAGTACTGTTCAACTCTTGTCAAAAGATAGTCACCATAGCTGTATCAAACCATATTGGCCCTGGAGCGGATCCAGAGGAGGCTCACGAGAATGATCCCAGGAATGAAAGGCTTAACATATGACAAAAGTTTGAGGACTCTGGGACGATACTCAATGGAGTTTAGAAGGTTGAGGGGCGATCTTGAAACTTACAGAATACTGAACAGCCTGGACAGAGTGGATGTTGGGAAGATGTTTCCATTGTTAGGGGAGATGAGGACCTGAGAGCGTAGCCTTAGACAGATCATTCTCTTAGACAGATAGACAGATGGGAGGATAGAGAGTTACAGGGC
>NC_057719.1:53523206-53556512 GCF_004010195.1 Chiloscyllium plagiosum
CTTCATGTAACCGTAGCCAATGTTGTGGGTCCTAACTCCGTATGAGTCTCTCTTCATCTGGTCTATCTCAGACAGTGAGAGTAGTCCATGTATTCTCATAAAACTCTCAGCAGCAACCAGGAATAACTTCTTAATGAGAGTAGTTGGCACCGGGAACAGCATCTGGAAAGCAGCATCTAGGCCAGTGCTAATATTTTCTGGTCTCATCTGCTTCTGTTGCTGCATGTGGTAGCATCTGAAAATTTAACCTGTACAGCATGTACTCAACAAGCTGATCGATTGGGACAGCTGTAACAACTTTCAGCTCCACACCAGCTAACATTTATCTGTTGAAGTGAGCTGCATATCAGATTTTCTTAACAATGTGAATCATATTACAATACATCTTGAACAGGAAATTCTGTAAGATTTATTAATATTGTGCAAAATCCTTTGCAATTTAATCGCACTATTTTAGCTAAATCACTTTCTAAAAGTGTCAATTGCTCATAGGTTTAGTCATTCAAATTCTTTGTGTAAAAGTAAAATTGTAAAAGTGACAATTTGCTGCTGTAGCTCTCAACAAACAGCAACATTAGTGGATGACCCAGTATAAAGGACTACGGGTAATTAATACCCATGGCAATAAATAGTGTAGTTTGAGGGAGAGCTGAAATTCACCAGCCCCTGTGATCTTCCATTCAGTAACATTCTCTAACAAGCTGAAACATGTTAGGATGATGTCAGGGTTGAAATTCCAAATAGCAGAATAGCTATAGTCAACACTAGCGTTTGTTTTGTTGAATATGAACTAAAAGTAGTTGCGAAAATAATGGATGCTTCATGCAACAATTTTGACTTTAATCATCCCCTGATAAGAGAATATAGGAGGCTGCAGTTTTCCTAACACCTGCAACATGTATCTGTCCTCTGAGGATTGATGTTTCATCTTTGCTCTGTGTCGAAACAGCAAGAAAAATGCTTTCTATTCCATTTGCTTTGGAATGAACAATCAGCAAAAATGATAGTGCTTCCAGTGTTGGAATGTGAGGGAGCCTTGACCATTTTACATAGTTCAGTTGGTCTTTTTTTCTTCCAGCCCTGTTGTGGCGAAATTAGAGTGCGGTGTCCATGACAGCTGGAAATGGTTCCCACTGCTTTGGACAGTTCCCACTGGTGTGCTGGAAAGCAGATCGGTTGCAGTCCATTCCGCATAGATAGACAGCCAATTAATAATTTCCATCAAGAGTCTGAATTAGGGAGGAATTTGCCAGTATTTTACAGGTAGCAGAGCAGTTGGCACCCAGTTGTGTACTTAGGCTACCAACTCAGAGGAAGTGACCTTGCTGCAGCTGGCCAAGGGGCCATCAGAGTGCCACAAAGAGGAGGCTGCATTCATGAAGAGTTACAATCGTGACCAAGACCAAACCAGTGGAAAGGTTTCCCATTCTACACCCTGGTTACTTAACAGTTATTGTGCAGGCCAGCAAGGACCTCACCAAGTCAAGGTGTCATTTTTGTCTCTGCCCTGCTCACCAGCTAATTTGTACATACCTCCAGAATACTGTTAAAATGATGCAGTCCATTTTGTACCCTATCAGCTGCCTAGAACCAGTATTAAGATCCCTACATATAAAAAGCCTCTTTTAGCACAACGCCCCATCTTTGGGTTGATGATGATAACTGAAGCAGCAACCAAGCCTGCCCGTCTCAAAAGTTAGGTTTGTATTATTTTTAAACTGTGCAATGGATTGCTTTAGAGTCAGAAAATGAAGAATTGCCCCCCAACTCCAAAACATTTTCTGTGTGCCTCTTCTGACAATAATTAAATCTTAATTGGTAAACAAACATTCATAAATTTTGGAATGTACAATTCTGTCTTTGCTTGCATGTCTATATTCAGCCAAACAAATTTAACCAGGGTATCAGGGAGAGACAACATAAGCAATAACAGGAGAAGTGAGAGAAAGATTAATCATCCAGCATTTCTCCTCTTAAACATTTAAAAAGTATTACTTTTCCAAATTAGATTTGAGTTTGGTGATTAATATTCAGTGCAATTGAACAGCCATCAACATTTTCCTGATTTACGTATGAAAAGTGGTATCTAGGGTAAGCATTGAAGCTACACAATAGGACTAAGTGGACACGAAGTAGCATGAGCAGCAACTGATCGACAAGGTCAAGAAATTATACAGCTAACAGATCAGTTTTAAGCTCTGCAATCCAGCCATATCCAGTTGTGAATAGTGATAGGTAACTAGATAACTCATTTGAGATCAAAGCTCAGAGGAGGTGATGGCCCAATGCTATTTTCATTGGATCATTAATCCAGAGACCCAAATGATGTTCTCGGGATATGGTTCAAATCTTGCCACAATAGTTGGTGGAATCTGAATTCAATAAAAGTCTGGAATTAAGAGTCTAATAACAGGCATGCAACCATTGTCAATGGTCAGGAAAACCCACCTGGTTCACTAATTCCTTGAATGAAGGAAACAGCCATCCTTACCTGGTCTGGCCTACATGTGACTCCAGACCCATAGCAATGTAGTTGACTCTTAACTGCCTGCTAGGTGATAAATGCTAGCCTAGCTAGCAACGCCCTCATTCTGTGAATGAAAGGGAAAAAAAAGTCCCTGTACTCAATGATGGGGCAACCTGCTATAAGATAAGGGTGAAACATTTGCAACAATCTTCAGCTTGAAATGCTGAGTGGCTGATTCGTTCTGACCTTCTCCTGGAGTCCTTAGCATCGTAGATGCCAGTCTTCAGCTAATTTGATTCACTCCATATAACATTTAAAACAAGCAGCCTGATCCAGGTATTATTCATTCATTGGCCGTCCCTTTCAGATGAGGCTGACTCTGTTCCACTCCCAGGGTGAGTCCGTAGGTGGCTGTGCAGATGAATGTGGCTTGCACAGGTTCTGTTACATTTGGGCAGAAGGTGGTTGTGGGAAAGGTTGGATGGGATGTTGGTGTGGTAGTGTGCTCCTTTGATTGTTTGTGCCTGGCTTCCACATTTTCCTGATAACAAGTCTTGAGGTGTTCAATGCCCTCCTAATGCTCCTCCTCCACATTGGATGGTCTTGGGCCAGTAATTCCCAGGGGTCTGTGGGCATGTCTTACTTTGCCAGTGAGGCCTTGAAGGTATCCTAAAGCACTTCCTCTGTCCAGGGCTCACCTGCCATTTTGGAGCTAGGAATAGATCACCTGCTTGGGGAGTCTTGTGTCAGTCATATGGATGATGTGGTGCTGGAAAAGCTCAGCAGGTCAGGTAGCATCTGAAGAGCAGGAAAATCGACGTTTCAGGTCCTGATGAAGGGATTTTGCCCGAAACGTCAATTTTCCTGCTCCTCGGATGCTGCCTGACCTGCTGTGCTTTACTAGCACCACTCTAATTTAGGCTCTGATTTGCAGCATCTGCAGTCCTCACTTTTGCCTATGTGGATGACGTGCCCAGCACATTGGCGATCAAGGGGGTCAGTGCTTTGATGCTTGTGGATGGTCGAGTCTTTCTTCCCAGCAGATTCACAGGATCTTGTACAGGTTCTGAGGAAGGGTCACTTGATCCAAAACATTAACTCGAATTGCACTTCACAGTTGCTGCCAGACCTGCTGAGCTTTTCCAGCAATTTCTGTTTTTGTTTTTGAATATAAAATAAAGGCTGTGTTCTAATTGAGATGCAGGAGCAGAGGGACCTTGAAGTAGTGCACAAGTTGTTGATGGTGATAGGGCAAGGGAAAGATCAGTTAATAAGGAATGCAATATCCCAGCCTTTACTAGTATGGTCATTGAGTACAAGAACAAGTAGGTCATGCTGAACTTGTATAAGATACTTGTTTGGACCTCAGCTTCCTTTTTGCTTACAGTTTGAGACATCACGAGAAAAAGAATGTAGGTTCATTGCAGAGAATGAAGAAAAAACATTTACAAGAATGGTTCACAAGGCTGAGAATCTTGATTTTTAATGATCAATTGAGAATGTAGGATTATTCTCTTTGGGGAGAAGAAGCAAAGAGGAGTTCCGATAGAAGTTTGAAAATAATGACCTGGTTCTATCAAATAGATGGGGAGATACTTTTCTGCTTGTATAAGAAGAATATGGCGCAGATTCAAAACGATTGCAAAAGAAGCAAATGTATTGTGAGAAAATCAGAATGACTCAACAAATGGTTTTGGTCTAGCACGCACATCCTGGAAGTGTGTTGGAGGCAGATTCCATTTGACATCTTCAAGAGCACATCCAATGCTTATTATAATGTGTAAGGACATGGGGAAAAGGGAAGAGAATGGCATCAAGACATGGTGTTCCCTTGGTGAGCAATACAAACATGATGGCTCCATTATGTGCTGTAACTCTTCTGTGCTGTCACCTCCCCTTTGAAGACTAATTTGCAAATCAGAAATCATCATGACTCATATGATCTGCCTCCTAGTGTAAATTTAGCCAGATATTTTTAAAGAAAGCTACAACTCTATAATTTTCAGCACATGTTTCTCTGACCATCTCCATTTCTTAAGGCAATGAAAATGCTAGTGCCTGCCACTTTTTCACAATATTGACAGATTGACTAAGTTGGATAGTGATTAACAATCATCTGTGCCTGGAGATCAGCTCACCACTTCCTTCTCAAGGCCAAATAGGGACAGGCAATGAATGCTTGCCAGCTAGTAGCACCCATTTTTCATGAATGAATTTTTAAAAAAGCAGCAGGATACTGGACTTGTACAAGACACTTGCTTGGACCATGGGAGGTGGCACACAGACAACCAACTCTCCCACTTCCAGGAACACCGAACAGGGCAACAAGAAGTTTCAAACCATGCAAAGTAACATTCAGCACACAGTTCCTCATCTTTCTTTCACAGAACATGCTTAGTCCTCTTAAAGCAACACTTATTTAAAACCACAAAAGCAATGGGCTTTAACACAGAGATGAAGGGTGCTAACAAAATAATATTGACTTGAAGCATTGATCTAGATTTTTGCTCTCCACTGCTACTCCACCCTGTCAGAAATAGCAAAAGTGCCCAGAAATCACTAGTCCCGCTGCAGCTGGGCACAATGGCATGTATGAAGTCGGTGAAGACTTACACATGCATGGTTTATAGACCAAGCTGGTTATTTACATCATCGGCTGACGCAGGTGTGATTTGTTGAGATAGGCATCTGAAATCTGTTGTGTAGAGCAGAACAGGTGTTGGAGGCAATATGTTGACATGAGTACAGAATTAGCAAATGGGCAAGAAACTGCAAGTGGTGATAAGTGGTTCTCTTTCAGGTTGGTGACCTGTAACTAGTGAGATTCTACAGGGATCAGTGCTGAGACCACAACAGTTTGCAATTAGTGTTCATGATTTGGAGGAAGCAAGTAATTGTACTGCAGCAAAATCTGTGAACGATACAAAAAAAACGGTGAAAAGGTAGGTTGCGAGATGGATACAAACAGTTTACAGAGGGATATTAAGAGATTAATTAGATGGGGAAATGGTTGGCAAATAGAGTATATGGGAAATTTGGGAAATGTGTTTTTGTTCATTTTGGAAGGGAGAACAAAAGAATATGATTTAAATGGAGAAAAACTGCAGAAAGCTACAACATACAGGGACTTGGAACTTCTTGGGCATGAAACACAGAGTCAGCACCCAGGTGCAGCAGGTAATTGGGAAGGCTCTTATTTCAGGGGGGGTTGGACTATAAGAGTATGGAAATCTTACTGTTAACTGTACAAGGTGCTGGTGAGACCATACCAGTTTTGAGACCCTTACTTAAGGAAAATATCATTTCACTGAAGGTAGCTCAGAGAAGCTTCACGAGGATAAGTATAGAAACATTGTCTTATGAGCAAAGGTTAAACAGATTAGAACTCTACTCATTGGAGTTTAGAAGGATGAGAGGTGATCTCAATGAAACATTTAGGATTCGACTTGGGTAATGTCTCCTACCCTCCTCCTCCTCTCACCAAAACAAAAGTTCTGTGCGTCATTTGGCAAGGTGGTAAGTGTTTTTTTGTGTGTTTCTTTTTTTAGCGGTCCATTTGGGAATTTAGAATAGTGGAAATGGAGGTTAGGGCAGTTGAATGTTCCTCCTGCAGTATGTGGGAGGTAAGGGTCACCACTAGTGTCCCTGCTGACTTCATTTGTGGGAAGTGCACCCAACTCTAGCTCCTCAAGAACCATGTTAGGGAACTGGAGCTGGAGCTGGATGAACTTTGGATCATTTGGGAGGCGGAGGGGCTTATTGAAAGGAGTTAAAAGGAGGTAGTTACTCCACAGCCACGTGAAGAAGGTAGATGCGTTACCATCACGGGTAGGAAAAAGAACCAGCAGGCAATGCAGGGATCTCCTGTGGTGGTTCCCTTCATCAACAAGGATACCATTGGTGGGGATTGACTTACTAGGGGTAAGCAATGGGGCACAGGCCTCTGGCACAGAGTCTCTCCCTATTGCTCAAAAGAAAATGTGGAAGAGGAACACAGCTTTAGTCATTAGGCATTCCTTAGTTAGGGGGACAGATTGGAGATTTTGTGGGAACGAGAGAGACTCACAATTGGTTTGTTACCTCCCAGGTGCCAGGGTTTCTGATTGCATTTTCGGGATCCTTGAGGGTGAGGGGGAGCAGCCTCAAGTCGTGGTCCACATAGGCACTAACGACATGGGTAGGAAGAAAGGTGGGATCTAAGGCAGTAATTCAGTGAGCTAGGATGGAAGCCTAGAGCTAGAACAAAGAGTTGTTATCTCTGGTTTGTTGCCTGTGCCACATGCTAGTGAAGTTGTAACAGAGAGAGAAAGGAGCTGAACATGTGGTTGCAGGGATGGTACAGGAGGGAGGGTTTTGGATTCTTGGATAATTGGAGCTTTTTCTGGGAAAGGTGGGATAGAATAATGCTGCAGGGGGATGGGAACCTGAATTGTAGTTCCAGTGTACAGGAGGTTGAGGGTCGTCAGGTCAGGCATAGGTTTACAAAGTTCGCGAGAGGGTACCAGCAACCAGGATGTTTGTTGAAATGTGTGTATTTCAATGCCAGGAGCATCCAGAATAAGGTGGGTGAATTTGCAGCATGGGTTGGTACCTGGGATTTCAATGTTGTGGCCATTTCAGAGACATGCCTAGAGGAGGGATAGAAATAGTTGTTGCGGATTCCAGGATTTAGCAGCTGAGAGAACTTTTGAGGACTCATCCACTGAGGTAGTTTGGGCTGAGGTTAGAAACAGGAAAGGAGAGGTCACCCTATTGGGAGTTTTCTATACGCCTCCAAATTGTTCTAGGGACGTAGAGGAAAGGATAGCAAAGGTGCTTCTCGATAGGAGCGAGAGTAACAGGATAGTTGTTATGGGGTCTTTAACTTCCCCAATATTGACTGGGAATACTATAGTTCAAGTAATTTAGATGGGTCAGTTTTTGTTCAATGTGTGCAGGAGGGTTTTCTGACACAGTATGTAGACAGGCCAACAAGAGGCGATGCCATTTTGGATTTGATACTGGGGAATGAATCTGGCCAGGTGTTAGATTTGGAGGTAGGTGAGCACTTTGGCAGTAGTGACCATAATTCTGTTACATTTACAATAGCAATGGGCAGGGATAAGTATATACCACAGGGAAAGAGTAATAACTGGGGGAAAGGCAATTATGATGTGATTAGGCAAGAATTAGGATGCATAGGAAGGGGAAAGAAACTGCAGGGGATGGACACACTTGAAATGTGGAGCTCATTCAAAGAACAGATACTGCGGGTCCTTGATAAATGTATACCTATCAGGCAGGGAAGTAGTTGTTGAGAGAAGGAGCCATGGTTTACAAAAGAAGTTGAAGTTCTTGTCAAGAGGAAGAAGAAGGCTTATGATAGATGAGGCGTGAAGGCACAGATAGGGGGCTTGAGTGTTATAAGTTTGCCAGAAAAGATCTAAAGAGAGGGCTAAGAAGAGCCAGGAGGGGGCTTGAGAAGTTGTTGGCGGATAGAATCAAGGAAAACTCTAAGGCCTTCTATAGGTATATCAGTAATAAAAGAATGACTAGAGTAAGATTGGGCCCAATCAAAGATAGTAGTGGAATCTGATGAGAAAGGGGAAACACTTAATGAATACTTTTCATTAGTATTCACCTTGGAAGAGAGCAATGTTAGTGAGAATATGGAGATACAGGCTACTAGATTAGATGAGATCCTGATGAAGGGCTTTTGCTTGAAACAGCGATTTTCCTGCTCCTCGGATGCTGCCTGACCTGCTGTGCTTTACCAGCACCACTCTAATCTAGACTCTGATCTACAGCATCTGTAGTCCTCACTTTTGCCTAGATGAGATTGCAATTGACAACGAGGAGGTTTTAGCAATTTTGGAAGATCTGAAATTAGCTAAGATCCCTGGACCAGATGGGATTTGTCCTTGGATTCTCTGGGAAGCCAGGGAGGAGATTACAGAGTCTTTGGCTTTGATCTTTATGTCATCGTTGTCGATAGGAGTAGTGCCAGAAGACTGGAGGATAGCAAATTTTGTTCCTTTGGTTAAGAAGGGGAGTCGTGACAATCCTGGTAATTATAGGCCAGTGAGCCTGACTTCAGTTGTGTAGAAAGTGTTGGAAAAGGCTATAAGATTTATAATTATTTGGAGAGGGATATATAATTATTAGTTAGGGATAGTCAACATGGTTTTGTGAAGGATAGGTCATGCCTCACTAATCTGGTTGAGTCCTTTGAGAAGGTGACAAAACATGTGGATGAAGGTAAAGTGGTTGATGTGGTGTATATGGACTTTAGCAAGATGTTTGATAAGGTTCCACATGGTAAGCTATTACACAAAATACAGAATTTTGGGATTGAAGGTGATTTAGTGGCTTGGATCAGAAATTGACTAGCTGAAAGAAGACAGAGGGTGCTGGTTAATGGGAAATGTTCATCCTCAAGCTCAGCTACCATGGGGTGCTGCAAGGATCTGTTTTGGGGCCACTGCTGTTTGTCATTTTTATAAATGATCTGGACGTGGGCATAGAAGGATGGGTTAGTAAATTTGTGGATGACACTAAGGTAGGCAGAGTTGTGGATAGTGCGGAAGGATGCTGTGGGTTACAAAGGGACATAGATAAGATACAGAGGTGGACTGAGAAGTGGCAAATAGAGTTTAATGTGAAAAAGTGTGAGGCAGTTCACTTTGGAAGAAATAACAGGAATGCAGAGTACTGGGTTAAAGGTAAAATTCTTGGCAGTGTAGACGAACAGAGAGATCTCGGTATCCGGGTGCATAAATTCCTGAAAATTGCCACTGTGGTTGATAGGCTTGTTAAGAACGCATATGGTGTGTTGGCATTTATTGGTTGGGGGATTGAGTTTTGGAGCCGTGAGATCATGCTTCAGCCATACAAGACACTGGTAAGGCTGCTCCTGGAGTATTGCGTGCAGTTCTGGTCACCCCATTATAAGAAGGATGTGGAAGCTTTGGAAAGGGTTCAGAGGAGATTTACTAGGATGTTGTCTGGTATGGAAGGAAGGTCTTATGAGGAGAGGCTGAGGGAACTGAGGCTGTTTTCGTTAGAGAGAAGAAGGTTGAGGGGTGACTTAATCGAGACGTATAAGATAATAAGAGGGTTAGATCGGGTGGGCAGTGAGTGACGCTTTCCTCAGATAGTGAAGGCTAACACGAGGGGACATTAGCTTTAAAATTGAGGGGTGATAGATTTAGGACAGATATTAGAGGTAGTTTCTTCACTCAGAGAGTGGTAGGGGTGTGGAACGGCCAGCCTGCAACAGTAGTAGACTCGCTGACATTAAGGCCATTCAAATGGGCATTGGAAATACATATGGATTATAACTGAATGGTGTAGAATATATGGGCATCATTTTATTTTTACAGGTCGGCACAACATTGAGGCTGAAGGGCCTGTACTGCGCTGTAATGTTCTATGTTCTATGGTTTTTAAGGAGCTTGACAGGATGAATACTGAGGGGAAGTGTGAGAGAGTCCTTGTGAGAGAGTCCAGGACCAGAGGACCTGGTCTCAGAAGAAAGGAGTGTAAATTTAATACCAAGATAAGGAAGAATATTTTCTCTCTTAGGGTTGCAAGTCTTTGGAATTCCTTACCACAGAGAGCCATGGGGCTAGAGTAATTGTGTATATTTAAGGTTGAGAGTGAGAGAGACTCTTGACCACCATTTCTCAGAATCAAGGCTCCTGAGAAAATGCAGGAAAGTGGATATGAGGAACATTGGATTATCCATGTTCCTATTGAATGGCAGAGCAGGCTCAAGTGGCCAAAAGGCCTACACTGATTTCTTATGGTCTTATAGCGTGTATGAACCTTGTGGACCTGGTAGCCAAGTATCTAGTTAAAGAAGTAAAGTTCCATTTAGATTTGGTCCTGTGACACATTTTGGAGCATTAAGCTGTCCTTTGGTGGCAGTAAGGCAGACATTCAGTGAGCAAGCTACCTCTTGTGGAGAAAGCATTCCCTTTTGGATTGTGAAAATTACACATTGGATATAAAGTACATCGATACATTGTGAACTGTCAAGTTATAAAAAAAAGCTGTCAAAGAAGCGTCAAAGTTGTCAAAGAAAACAATCAAGACTATCAAAAGGACATTCCCAGACTATAAAGCTGTTTAAGGGCCCAGACCTTTTAATCTGTGGAAAATTAGTCAAAAAAACAATCTTGGTTTTGAATGCTACAATTTCATCCTGTTTTTTCCATTCTCCTACATCTTCCTCGATCACCTATCCCAGCATTCAATCCATTCCCACTCCCGTACTGAAAACAGGAAAATCAGGTAGCCATTTTAAAGAATAGGCTCATGGAATTGGAAATTCTCCCATCACTCAGTACCCAACTTGGGAACAAAGTCAGGACCATTAATGCTGTCTTAATGAATACCTCCAGAGTTAAGTATTTCTAACATTCTCTCTTTTTCTTTGTTCAACAACTCCTAATAATGCTTTCTGACACAAGAGAGAGACACTGTGGCTACCTGAATCCCCATATAGATTTTATTTATATACTGAATCATAAAAAAAATTCCCATTTTAAACCCCTTGGTTCCATTATACACAATGTCATGGGGCTCATGGGAAGACATTCAGCTCTCATTGTGTGAGCTGGTGGGGTTGATGGCATCTTAACTGTGCCAAGCTGCTGACTAAGCACCCGACACTGTCACACTTGCCTCCTTGTGAAGGTTGGCAGAAATGAACTGCCATCATCTTCTGTGTCTCCTTAATCCCAAGTGGATACTGTTTAACTATTTTCAAGCATTGCCTAAATTTGATGAGAAGCCTATAGCATCTCATTTGAAAAGGTGGTTAAACAAATACAGTGGCCAATGACCATGTGGGTTTTGTTGATTCAAACAAAACGTTTAGGTAGACCTAGTGGGGTGTTTGCACCACGATCAGAGGAGGAATCTGGGGCATATGAGGAGGTAAAGAAAGCCACCTTAAGTGCATATGACCTTGTGCCTGAAGTCTACAGACAACATTTCAGGAATCTAAGAAGAGACCCTGGTCAAACCTACACTGAGTTTGAAAGGATTGAACAAAATAATTTTGATAGGTGGATAAGGGCATTAAAAATAGAGCAAACCTATGACGCTCTGAGAGAGATGATAATTTTGGAGGAATTCAAAAATTCACTTCCTGAACTAGTGAGAACTCATGTGGAAGAGCTGAAATGGCTGATGGTGATGAGTTGATCCATAAATCAAAGTTTGTCTTCCAAAATCAATTTCAAACCGTGAGGGATAGAAATTGGAGAATCTTCATATGGAAAGGGAAAAGATAGATCTCGGTGAAGATCATAAGGATAACTTACCACAGGGTAAAAAGAAACTCTTGAAGGGGAAAGAGAAGTTAAAAAGCTCAAGTGTTTTCACTGTAATAATGTAGACCACATGAAATCACAGTGTTAGTGGGTTAGGAAAAGCACTGGGAAGCCGGATGTAGGAAAACAGGATAAACCAGTGAGTTTTGTTGTAGTGGTAACGGAAAGCACAGTGGAGGCTAGAAAGCTGCACCAGCATGTACAAGCTGGTTGGAGGTTGGTTAAGGACGAAGTGCTAGATTTTCTTAAGTTTATTTGCATAGGCCAGGAGCAGCAAGCAAAGAGGTTACAATATTAAGAGATGCAGGATCCTCTCAATCTGTGATGTCGAAAGATGAGGAGATATGTGCCTCTGAAAGATTATTGCCTGATAAGGTGTAAGCACTGGGAATTCACAGTGAGACAAGAAGTGTTCTATTATGTAGAGTGAGGTAGAGTATCCATTGAGGAGTGGAGAAGTCTCGGTAGGAGCATTGGACAAACTCTCAGCTTCAGGAATACAATTTGTTCTAGCTAATGATATAGGTGGTTCACAGGTAGGAGTGCTGCCTACTGTGGTTGAAAAGCCAAGTGGAAACTCAGGCAACTGAATTACAGGACACATATCCAAAATGTTTCCAAACTATGTAGTAATGAGGGCACAAAGTCACCAATTGAAACAGGAGTAATCAAATATATAGTTAAGAAAATTGAAGTGGAATTAGCATAGACCTTGTTTGATCAAATGGTTGAAACAAACCAGGCGCAGATAGATAACAAAGCTGACATCTTTAGTTCAGATAAATTAACTGAGTAACAGCAGAAAGATGGAAATTTAAAACAATTGTATCAAAAGGCATACATGGGAGAAGAATCTTAATGTGTTCCTGAATGTTAATATCTTAAAAATGATGCCTTAATGATGCCTTAATATGCCATTACATATTTAAGCAGATGGGAAATAGGTACAAGTTCATCAAGTCGTATTGCCAATGAGTTATAGAAAGGAGGTGTTGCGGGTGGCACATGGACTACCAGTAGGGGGTCGTTTACGAGTGAGAAAAACACAAGCTAAAATACAAAAACATTTTTACTGGCCTGAACTGCATAAGGATGTTGTTGAATTTTGCCAGACGAGTCATACATGTCAGGTAATTGGAAAACTACAAGCAGTTATAAAACCCATAACTTTAATACCTATTCCTACATTTGAGGAATCTTTCACAAGAGTCTTAATTGATTGTGTAGGACCCCTACCTAAAACAAAAAGTGGAAATCAGTATGTGTTAACAATAATGGATGTATCCACCAGATTTCCAGAGGCTGTCCCATTATGCAATATCAGAGCTAAAAGAATTGTAGAATAATTACCCAAATATTTCACAAAATACGGACTACCCACAGAGACACAATCAGGTCAAGGGTCAAACCTCATGTCAAAATTATTCAAGGAAGTTATGGACAGCTTAGGAATAAAACAATTTAAATCTCCTGCATACCATCCAGAATCTCAGGGAGCGCTAGAATCTCAGGGTGGCATCAAACACTAATGACCATGTTGACAATTTACAGTTAAGACTATCCAGATGATTGGGATAAAGGAACACCATTTGTATATTTTGCAATCAGAGATGCACCAAATGAATCGACCAAATCCATTTGAATTAGTTTTTGGGCATGAAGTGAGAGGACCGCTAAAATTGATTAAGGAGAAATTGATAAGTCAGAATTTAGAGACCATATATTTGTACTATGTGTCAAATTTTCGGGAATGATTAAATAGAGTGGAAGAGTTGGCGAGACAGCATTTAAAAGTATCACAACATTCAATGAAACAGGAAGCAGACAAGAAATCAAAAATTCACAATTTTTCTATCAGGGATAAGGTGTTAATGTTACTTCCAGTAATAGATGAATCTTTAAAAACAAGGTTTGGTGGACCTTATCAAATTGAAAGAAATTAAGCGAGGTGAGCTATTTCGCAAGGACTCCAGACAAAAAGAAATTTCACAGAACGTGTCATGTGAATGTGCTCAAAAGATATTTTGACAGGTAAGGAAATCCAAAGGAGACTGTGTTATTGGTTACAACACAGTAAAGAATCAAGTTCAGAGGATTCTGAATTGGACATTCCTCAAATTAAATTGGAAATGAGGAAGTTGTCAAACATTAGGATAAATTATTGAGTTAACTTCCAGAAGAAAATTGAAATGACCTGGAAAAATCATTTCTATAACATGGGGAGATATGTGTAAATAAGTTGGGAAGTACTAACCTAATTATACATGATATAGATACAGGAGATGCTGTTCTGATTAAGCAACATCCATTTAGGTATAACCTTCTAAAGTTGGCAAAGGTTCAAAGGAGATTGAACACATGCTCCAAGATGACATAATCGAAGTGAGTTACAGTGACTGGAGCTCACCCGTAGTAATGGAGCAAAAACCAGATGGTACCCAACGGTTATGTGTGGACTTCCTTCCCACCTATTTGCTTCACACTCCTCCCTGATCTATCACTTTCATCCCTCATCTTCATCTACCTATTCCATTCCCAGCTACCCCTCCAGCAACACCCCCCCCCCCCCCACTCCAATTTATTTTTCAGCCCCCTTAGGTCACAAGATTCACTCCTCTGAAGAGCTAATGCTCAAAACATCGATTTTCCTGCTCCTTGGATGCTGCCTGACCAGCTGTGCTTTTCCAGCAGCAAACTCTTCAATGACTATCACAGAGTCAATGCAGTTACAAAGACTGATGCATAATGAATTCTGCAATAGGAAGACTGTGTTGAAAAGGTGGGATAAGAAGTTTATATTTCTAAGTTAGACTTGCTCAAAGGATACTGGCAGGTACCTCTGTCTGAAGGAACAAAGACAATTTTGGCTTTCATAACACCGAATGGACTGTATCTTTTAAAGTCATGTCATTTGGTATGAAAAATGTGCCAGCCACGTTTCAGAGACTAACCAATAAAGTCATTGCCAGTTACCCAATTGTCTCATATACATTGATGACCTGGTGATTTTTAGTTAAAAATCACACAACACCAGGTTATAGTCCAACAGGTTTAATTGGAAGCACACTGGCTTTTGGAGCGACACTCCTTCATCAGGTGGTTGTGTGACAATTTAACCTGTTGGACTATAACCTAGTGTTGTATGATTTTTAACTTTGTACACCCCAGTCCAACACCGGAATTTCCAAATCATGGTGATTTTTAGTCACACATGGAAGGAATATTTATAACATGTATCAGACTTGTTCAATTGACTTCGTGATAAACAGGCTTGGTGATAAACCTGGCTAAAAGTGAATTTGCCAAAGCCCAAGTCACCGTCCTGAGCCATGTTATTGGACACACACATGGGACGCAAAAAACAAAGATAATTGGGTACCAAAGTTTAGCAGTGTGGCTTCTCCACTCACTGAATTGCTAAAGAAAGGCACAAAGTTTCAGTGGACAACAAACTGTCAGAAGACATTTGACAACCTGAAAGCTGTGTTAACCACTGCCCCAATATTAGCCACGCTAAAGGTAGTTATCGATGCAAGTGATGTGGGCAGCGGTGCTGTGCTCTTACAGGAAGACATCGAGAAAATAGGAAGAACAATCGAGTAGTTCTCCAGGAAATTGAACGTTCATCAGCAGAAATATTCGACAGTTGAAAAGGAGACTTAAGGACAAAAATTCCAGACTGTTTAAACGGAGCTTTTTGTTATAACTATTCAACTTGAAAATTGTGCATATGGCAGGATGAGAAAAAGTGATTGCCAACGTCTTTTCGAGACTTGAATGAGAAACAGAGATGTTCGGTAGCAGAAGTAAAACAGACTGAAGCAGGATATAGTTGTGCCTGTTTGCATGTTTATAGTCAATGTCATGTTTCTGGGTGTTGTAGTGTACTAACAATTTAGAATTAAGGGGGTTTGAAATGAAGCCATCTTTGGGTATTGTTTTTCTTTAAGGAGGGAGGTGTGATGATGATGGTCCTTTCAAAAGGTTATGCTGTCTTTGGCTTCTTTTTTCAGAGAGGTCGCAAAAGCAGTGATTCTGAAAAGTCTAAGTTTGAAGAGTTTTAGGGCCAGATCGATTATAGTTAACAGATACTGCCTCAGGCAAAAAAGCTTTCAAGTTTTAAAAAAATTGTGTAATGAAAGGGAAGTGGCCAGTTCTCCCAGCTCAGCTTTTCTCTGGTTTGGTTTCATGTGGTTTTAGCTATCTGGCTGTTCACTGAAAGCAAGCAGTCAGTTGTGAAGCTGCTGGACACAAAGAAGCAGATCCACGGTGATCCCCCCCCCTTCTCTCTGACATCTCTCCTGTAAGGCACTGTGTTTGATTTTACCTTTTGTGCCAAGTGGTGTTTATGAGGATTGTTGCAAGTATTTGGAACAGCATAATTAATTTGGGGTAATCTGTTGAGTTTTTGGACAGATTAAGTTATTCTGTATCCTGTTTTGTTCATGTTTCACTTGGTAATCTTGCAAATAAATTCTATTTTGTTTAAAACTAAGTGGTTTGACCAGCTGCATCTCTCCTGGAATATCGCTGTTGCACCTGCTTAAAACAACTGGCAAAGTTAGGGTCCGGGCTCCTTTCTTGAAATGTTCACGAGGGTCTGGCCTGGTCCATAACAAATGAAGGAGCTGGCCATTGACTTCAGAAAGCAAGGTGGAGGGCATGCCCCTGTCTACATCAATCGTGTTGAAGTGGAGATGGTTGACAGCATCAGGTTCTCAGGAGTGATGATAACCAACAATCCATCCTGGTCCACCCACGCTGATGCTATGGTATAAAAAGCATCACAACACCTTTACTTCCTCAGGTGGCTAAGGAAATTCGGCATGTCTGTAAAGACTCTTTACAATTTTTATAGAAAGCATTCTTTACGGATAAATCATGGCTTGGTATGGTAACTGTTCTTCCCAGGACCACAAGAAACTACAGGGTGTTATGAACACAGCCCAGTCCATCACACAAGCCAACCAACCATTCTTTGACTCCATCTATACTTCGCACTGCCTTGGGAAAACATCCAACATAATCAAAGGCCCCTTTTACCCCAATTATAATCTCTTCCAATGTTTTCCATTTGGCAGAAGATACAAAAGCTTAAGCACACATACCAACAGATTCAAAGTCAGAAGTCAGACGATACCTGGTTTTTATCTAACAGGTTTATTTGAAATCACGAACTTTAGGAGCATTGCCCTTCATCAGGGGAAGAAGGGCAAAGCTTTGAAAGCTTGTGATTTCAAATAAACCTGTTGAATTATAACCTACTATTGTCTGACTTCTGACCTTGTCCACCCCAGTCCAACACCGGCACATCCACATCTTGGCTACTAGCAGATTCAAGAACAGTTTTGTCTCCAATGTTATTAAACTTCTGATTGGACCTCTCAAATTTTAAATTTAATGTTGATCACATTCTTTATGCACCTTCTCCGCAGCTGCAACATTGTATTCCTCACTCTGTTCTATTACCCATATGAACTTTGATCTGCCTGCATTGCAAGCAAAACCAAACATTTCACTGTACCATGGTAAATATGACAATAATAAATTAAATCAAATCAAAAAAACTCAAACTGTGATACTGCCCTCCTTCAGGAAGACAGGTTTTTCAGGCCTCCAACTATTTTCCCACAACACAATAATCCAGAAAATGTGGGAGGCAACATCATGTAGCAAGCTGACATCAGATCTGATGAACATCATTCTGAGGACCCTTTTGCACACTCAACACCATTGTGTGAACTTTTTTCCTCAGTTTGGATGCAGAAGAATTGCAATAATACAGGTCCACATGGAATATCATGCATGCTCTTAAAAATATTAACTCAAGGATGGGGCAATTGAAGTGGTGTAGAATAATGATTAGGTTCAGTCCAAAAGCTAACCACCTGCAACAATCAAATCGAATTGAAAGCAAAAGTGTTTTTAATCATTCCAGACTCATGGAAAATTCAAAGACCTCCAAAATTATTTTGATTCAGGAATTCCTCACTTAGACCCTGAAGATTTGGTGCTGACAGCTGTAATGCCACACAAAACTCTGTGTCATAGAGGTGGCCGTGATACAAATCCCATACCAACCGTGTGGTGTGCTTCACCAGTGACTCTCATGTTACCATATGGCTGGTGGTGACTGAGCCCAGGACAGATTCAGGCAGTTCTTCAGAAGTTGAAGTCACATGGAGAAAACATCCACCTCAATTTCCTCAGATGGAAAAGTTTCCTACATTATAAATGCTTGGCAAGGTCCCTGGAAACTGCCAGCTGTCTGTCCCATTGAGAAGCAGAGAGTAAATAAGTGCAGATGTTTCTTGGATGTAATGCTCTGGGGTCAGCAGAACTATACATCAAAATGGAGACTGGTATCTCAATATTAAATTAACCCTTTGTTTTCCCAAATTCTATGGAAACTGTCAGCTTTTCAGTTAGCAGATGTCTGAAAGTAGTCAGGGATTTATATGTGTCTTCAAATGATAAATTGGCATTTTTTATTTGTATAATCATCATATGAAATGCCAGCTAAGCTATGGCTGATTGCTCTGCTGGGACCACACAAACCAAGGCATTTCTCTGAGTATGCATGGGACCAAATTAATTCAGGGTTTAATCTTGCTTTTTTTTTATCAACTACCCAGGGCAGTTGATAACATTTCAGTAAGAAAACATTTTGAATAATGATTCAGAATGAGTGACAGGTGGTGACTTTGACATTCCTGTCATACCAGATTTTAAAAACTATGCTCACGTTGTCGGATTCATATGAGTGGAGTATAAATGGAGGTTTGGAAAGATATCAGGATGAAGCTTTGATTTCCCCTGTGCATCTTCATACAACAAGAGATTCTAGTGTAGTGAACTGAAGCTCTTGCTAATCCATGACTGCATGATTGGATTTTAAAATTTCCCAGCTCTGCTGTACTGCAAATGTTCAATGTGTCAGATAGAAGCTGCAGTCACCAGTGGGATAAATAGAAAGGTAGTAAGACATAAGTATTGGAAGTACAGTAGCACAATTTTTGAAGCGAAAGACTTTGGAAGAGATCTAAAAAACCTCACTGCTCGTACTCTCATATTAATCACAAAGTGATTGGAATACATGAATTGTACTGTTGGCATTAAATAGAGAAAGGTACTTTGGGTGAGACTCAACATCAATACTAATACTTGGGGTTATTTTTTCCAAATCCAGCAAATTCCCAGAAGTGTATTTTAATTACACCATGTCTGCACAGTTTGTAGAGTACGTTTTTAACCTAGATTTAACCAAACAGAATCTCCTTCTCACCACTAAACTTGGCAAATTATTGGTTACATTTACCTGTATTGAGGAAATTAGGACTTTTCTTGTTGCAGAATTTTATTATTTCTGCCAAGCTTAACTCCTTTATTTAAAATAAAAAGAAAATTGAACCATTTGCAATCTTATCTCAAAAGTGACAATAATTTAAGATGTATTTGTTGATATTAAATATTACAGAATCGCTGAATGGATGGTTACAGCACTGAATAGGAGTCCTCAGTGGACAGAAGGAAGGCACGTTAAGTGATTTAATTAGGTAGAACACAAATTTTCAATTTTTTGACAACAGGTTGAGGTGTAGAGATAAAAGCGTCAATTTTCATTTGAGGTGGAATCTTTTGGGGTCTGCTCAGTGTGAGCTATGATGCAAAACATGGCAGAATCGAGCAAGATTAGCAGCAAGACCTTGTGGTATTGAGATGAACTCACTGCATTTTTTAACTAAGTTCCAGGCATTGAAGGGATTTCTTGCTTGGCAGCAGCTTATTAAGATGGAATTGTCACTTGTTAATGACCTTAGTAATTACACAACCTGCCTCGTTATGATGCAACTTTCCATTCTAGTGCCCACCATGAGCAAATTACATGCTGAGAATTTTTGACATAGATGTCAGAAGGGATATTCAATGACATTAACTTAGTACTGGCTATGAATATCCTCACCACACAATAAACCCTTAGAGTACAATCCATGAGCACTAGCCACACTCACCCCCTTGTCCAAGGACATTGGCATCCAGTTATCGCCAACCTTTCAGGTTCCTTTTTGAGACCTCTGCAATCCACTTGCAGAATGTTTAGGATATTTACACCTGCATTTCAGGAGGTCCTTACAGAGCTTTGAATTCAATTATTATGGTTAAGCTACCTCGGCTGTCTGATATTGTCCCTTACAATGCATAGAAAGGAGGACCAGCTGAGCCTACAAGTTCAACTATGTTCCAAAGAATACTGAAATTGATCTTGGGCATGAATATCTGAAGGAGCAACTTATCCAGTGCCACCTGCTCCCCATAGCTTTACACATTCTACTTTCTCAGATAATTGACCAATTATCTCTAAGACCAGAAACCATCAGACCGTAAAACATGGAAGATTAGTAGGTGATTCAGCTTATCAAGTCTGCTCCAACATTTCCCCATGATCCTTTTCCCCATATCCTGTGATTCCCTTACTGATTGAAAATCTTTCTTTTTCTGCTGTGAGTATATTTAATGACCAAACCTCACCAACCCTCTGTGGTAAAGAATTCCACAGATTCACAACCCTCTGAGCAAGGAATTGCTCCTCATCTCTGTCTTTAATGTGGTACTGCTTAATGGTAAGATTATGTCCTCTGATTCTATACTCTCCAACAAGGACTAACAGCTTTTCTGAACTACCCTGTCAAGTCCTCTAAGTATAAATCATGCTTAAATAATGGTAGCTTCTCATTCTTCAGTTTTACAATGAGTATAGTCTGAATCTACTCAACTTCTCCTCATAAGACAGCCCTGCCATACCTGGTGTCAGCCTAATGAACTTTCTCTGGACTGCTTCCAATATATCCATTATATCTTTCATTACATAAGGGGTCCAAACTGTTCACTATATTCTAGCTATGGTCTGACTAGGGCCTTTGTATAGTTTTAGCAAAACCTCCCTACTTTTACATTCCATTCTCTATGTAATGAAGGCTAGCATACCATGTGCCTTTCCTATTACCTACTGAACCAGGATGCTAGTTTTTTGTGATTTATGGATGAGGGCTCCCAAATCTCTCTGTTCTGTCACTTGTGCAGTTTTCTCTATTTACATAATATTCAGCTCATCTACTCTTTTTGCAAAAGTCCATAGTTTCACATTAACCCGCATTATATTTTCTCCAGGTTTTTGCTCACTGTATCTGTCTATATTCTTCGATAGACTCTGTGTTATCCTCATTAATTGTCTTTCCACCTATCTTTGTGTCTACCTCTTACAAGATTCAATTAAATCTGCCTCTATCACAATCTTAGGTAATACATTCGGCATCCTGAATTCTTGCAATTAAAAAAAGATTTTCCTTGTTTAATATTTTATCTGTGAATTGTTTTAAATTTGTTCTCTAGTTCTTGATTCTTCCAATAATGAGAATATTTTGTTCCTGTCTTTACTCTGTCTAAACACCACGCAATTTGGTATTGCTCCTTCAAATCTCCTCTCAACTTTGTCTTATCTGAGGAAAATAGGCCAAACCAATTCAATCTACTGATATAACTGAAGTCTTGGAAGATATTTTATGAATTTTCTTGCACTCTCTTCAATGTTTCATATATTTTCTAGAGTCTGTGCACAGATCTGAATGTAACATTCCAATTGAGACCAAACCAGCATGTTATGCACGTTTTAGCGTAAGCTTCTTTCCTTTATACTCTATTCCTCTATCAGTGAAGCTTAGGATGCTGTATACTTTATGAACTGTTTGCTAAATCTAGTTTTGCCACCTTCAATAACGTATTCACAAAAATGCCTAGGTTTTCCACATTGCAGCTCCAGTAGAACAGTACCACCTATTTTTTACGATGTCTTCATTTTCCTCCAACCAAAAAAAGTTTCACATTTCTCTGTATTAAATTTCATCTGTTATGTGCCTGCTCATTCCAGCAACCTGTCTCCATCCTTTTGAAGTTACACACTATCGTTCTTATATTTCCATATTTTATATCATCCAAAAATTTTGAAATTTCATCCTATACAACAGGGCATTAATATATATCACAAAAAACAAGGGTCCTAACACCAATCCCTGGGGAACACCACAAAAAAAATTGTCTTCCAGTCCAAAGATATTAATTTGGTAATGTTTTTCTTTCACGAAAATCTGGCAGAGGGTATTCATAAGTTTTTACAGAACCCGCCATTTTTTATCCCATTGATATTCATAGAATGAAAATCAGATGGTTTCCATAAAGCGTAAATAATATATTTTTTTCAGATTTAACAAAATCTGACAAAATAGTTTTGTTATTTCCCACTTTTAACTTTAATTTTAATGCTCAACTTAATTTGTGCGTATGATACAAACCTTGATAATGTAAGTATAATACAAAATCACAAAACAATTTTAGTTGAGAGAGATATGAATGCTCTCCCCTATATGGTGCACTTCATGTGTTCATAATAACTCCTGAGAATTTTTTGCTTTGTCTTTCCTTATGAAATGATAACCAGAGTACCTCAGCTCAGCATTGACTTCCTCTCGATTTCTCTATAGCCACTTTCTTCCATGCAGTTACAATTATCTTCAATTGAACACACAGAAGATTATGCCATCCTTTTTGCCAACTCCATCATCAGCTTAGTACCCTTAACATGAAATTCATCCAGCCACTTGGCTTTTGTCTCACATTAAACTAGTCAGTTTGTAACTCTCAGGTACTTTTTGACTCCATGACATCTATCGTACATAGATGGCTTACTTCCCCCTTTGTTCATACAAAACTTTGATTAATCCCACACCAAATCCCATTCATCCATCATTCATGTCCTTGCTGAGTTGTTTTGACTCTGAGTTCCAAATATCTTCAATTTAAAGCTGTGAGATTTGTGCTTAAGTCTGTTCATGACCATGTCCTTCCTTAGCTTTGCAATCTCCTACAGCATCAAGGATCTGACTTAAGAGGATAGAGGAAAAGATCTTGGCCTTTTCAGTCAAGAAAGGATATATTTGAGATCTAATTTTACCTACTTGTAAAGGACTTAAGGAAAGCTAACATAGAATGTTATTTGTAAGTAAACTTTGGAATCAAACTTGAGGACTCTGACTAATTAATAAAGAAGTAACTTTTAAGACTAATAAAAGCAACTTTTTCCTCACATGGAGTTTAATGTGTGAAACAGACTTCCAGCCAAATTAATGAAAAAGATCAATAAATTAAGATCATTTTCCTCAATCATAATTATTGGGATTAATGTGATCTGTGCACAAAGATTTATACACAATCCAAGTGACACTTATCTGATGCAGATGTTTGTAATGGTCAGGTTTGTTTGCAGCAAAGTATCATTTTTTTCCCAGTATTATGTGCCTATGAAGTGAAGTTTTGAATTATTGGTAACAAATACATTAGTTCTTTTTTTTTGCTGTTAATGTTTATTGAGCCAGCTAAAGTCATATTGCCTCTGTAAACTGCAAAATACATTTCACTTGTTGAGGTAGAGACACTGAGGAATTCCATCTGCTCCATTATTCACTGAGTTCTGACAAATAATCCAGAATAATTCAAGACTTGCCAGTTTCTGGAAGGAATGGGGGCCCAGGCTGAGGGCTGGCACAGCTTCAGCAGCAGCAATCCTAGTATATGGTGATGGCTGTTACTGGTTATTGTGTATGAGAAGCACTTCGGACACAGAGGCATTCCCTGGATCTGGGGATGCATTTAATTTGTCATGATCACCTGTTAAAGAAGGGTTTTTCAGTAGGAAGTTAGTAGGTGCTTGCCAGGGCTTACCTTGGAGGTTTCTCCATGTCACATTAATACCATATGGGTAAAATTCCCATGCATGGATATGTGGTGGCTGTTAATTAGGCTTAATTGTCTGCCTGATGGGTGGCCGTATTGCTGACGTTCCCACCATTAGCAATATACCATATGGCAGGAAGACATTGGACTGCCCTCCGAACAGCTTCCTGTGTTTTACTGCACCCTGGCTCACCTGTAGTACAGTTCCATGTCTGACAATTGCAGCATTTGGCTTCAAGTCAAATAACATACGCACCCAATTTCTTCAGCTAATAGGCACCACCTGAACTCCTGTCACAGCACCATGGCCTGACTTTGTGATCAACAATGAAGCAAGGGTGCTCATATAAATCCAGGGGCTGCCTTGGTTATATCAACAATGATGTCAGCAAGATGTTGGCAAAAAATCAAATTGAAGGATTTATAGACAGCAAATCAGGAAAGTAATACCTCTTGAAATCTTTCACTTAATTTTCAGAATGACAAAAAATACTTATCTCTGTATTATGTTAGAAATTACACTAAAGACAAACAGACATATATTTAAAAAAAATGATTTTATGGATTTTCCTCCAGCTTGTGGTCCAAATCAGAGGCATTTTTGACAGGCGCATAACATGGAGTACATTATAATATTACACTCAAGGGAAGCTAAAACAATGTCATGGACCATCTAGAAACAGGTCCTAGATTGGTGAAAAACACACATATGAGCAAATAACTTGCAAATAAAACAGAATAAATGATTAAATATCAAGTTTAACTGCCATTGTTCTGATGAAAGATAATCTCTTATTTTTCTCTATTGCATATTTATAGCATTTTCTATTGTTATGCTGATGCACTTTATGTATCTTGAAGTCATTAAACCTTGATGTGTTCACCGGACAACATTTTAAAAGGAAAAGGAGTAGATTATCTGAGAGTGGCAGACTTCAGTTCTACAAAGTTGAGTGATTCACAAAAGGCTTTGCATCCAAAAGTCAATTATAGACAGTGAACTGAGCAGATATTGTTGATAGCTTCAGCTCTTAGCTTTTACACAACGTATTGCAAGGCATCCTTGAGACCTGCAGGTAATTTAAAAATACTCAATTCGTGACAATTCTAATTTGGACCATAAAATATCACGTGAAACAATCTTTAACTTCTTATCTTCTATTATACCACATAATTAATCACTTCCCACATACAGAAACTGCTGAGGCTAAAGGTTTTATTAACTAATCCTGTATGATTTACAGTAATAAGAAAAAGTAATCTTTTCATAATATAGATCAGAATAGATTGCATGGTATTCAATATCAAATTTCTGTGTTTTTGGAACTTTTGTATTCCAGATGATGCACCATGCTTTTGAAAGTTAGGTTGTTTTTAGTCTTTCAATTAGCCTAAACTTTAATAATAAATATAATGAATTAAGTCTTATGCATATTTGTATCATCGATAGTCACAGGTGAGTTGCCAGAGACTGGAGGTTGGCAAACATGGTACCACTGTTTAAGAAGGGTGGTAAAGACAAGCCAGGGAACTATAGACTGGTGAGCCTGACCTCAGTGGAGGGAATCCTGATGGACAGGATGTACATGTATTTGGAAAGGCAAGGACTGATTCGAGATAGTCAACATGGCTTTGTGCGTGGGAAATCATGTCTCACAAACTTGATTGAGTTTTTTGAAGAAGTAACAAAGAAGATTTATGAGGGCAGAGCAGTGGATGTGATCCATATGGACTTCTGTCAGGCATTCGACAAGGTTCCCCAATGGAGACTGATTAGCAAGGTTAGATCTCATGGAATACAGGGAGAACTAGCCAAATGGATGCAGAACTGGCTCAAAGGTAGAAGACAGAAGGTGGTGGTGGAGGGTTGTTTTTCAGACTGGAGGCCTGTGACCAGTGGAGTACCACAAGGATCGGTGCTGGGCCTTCTACTTTTTGTCATTTACATAAATGATTTGGATGCGAGCATAAGAGGTACAGTTAGTAAGTTTGCAGATGACACCAAAATTGGAGGTGTAGTGGACAGCGAAGAGGGTTACCTCAGATTACTCTCTGGACCAGATCTGGACCAGATGGTCCAATGGGCTGAGAAGTGGCAGATGGAGTTTAATTCAGATAAATGCGAGGTGTTGCATTTTGGAAAAGCAAATCTTGGCAGGACTTGTACACTTATTAATGGTAAGGTCCTAGGGAGTGTTGCTGAACAAAGAGACCTTGGAGTGCAGGTTCATAGCTCCTTGAAAGTGGAGTCGCAGGTAGATAGGATAGTGAAAAGGCGTTTGGTATGCTTTCCTTTATTGGTCAGAGTATTGAGTACAGGAGTTGGGAGGTCATGTTGCGGCTGTACAGGACATTGGTTAGGCCACTGTTGGAATATTGCATGCAATTCTGGTCTCCTTCCTATCGGAAAGATGTTGTGAAACTTGAAAGGGTTCAGAAAAGACTGACAAGGATGTTGCCAGGGTTGGAGGATCTGAGCTACAGTGAGAGGCTGAACAGGTTGTGGCTGTTTTCCCTGGGGTGTCGGAGGCAGAGGGGTGACCTTATAGAGGTTCACAAAATTATGAGGGGCATGGATAGGATAAATAGGCAAAGTCTTTTCCCTGGGGTCAGGAAGCCCAGAACTAGAGGGCATAGGTTTAGGGTGAGAGAGGAAAGATATAAAAGAGACGTAAGGGACAACTTTTTCACGCATAGGGTGGTACGTGTATGGAATGAGCTGCCAGAGGTTGTGGTGGAGGCTGGTACAATTACAACATTTAAGAGGCATTTGGATGGATATATGAATAGTAAGGGTTTGGAGGGATTTCGGCCGGGTGCTGACAGGTGGGACTAGAGTGGGTTGGGATATCTGGTCGGCATGGATGGGTTGGACCGAAGGGTCTGTTTCCATGCTGTACATCTCTATGACTCTATATTCTGGCGTTTTGTCTTTGATGAAATATGGGAGCTGTATTAAATGTTTCAAAAGTCACAAATTCCAGCAAAAATTATGAAGTGCTATGGGTAGCTGTCTGCTGAACAACTCATTGTTCAACTTCCTCTTTCTCTTTTCTCTATTTGCGATTATTGTTTTCCTTGCTTATTTTTTAGTTTTTCGGTAATTTGTTCCTATTGTTGTTATAAATACAGCTCCCAGGTTGCATGCTGACCTCCATGCTGAGGCCTGTGGGAAGTCAGACAGGGCTGCAAATTCATTTTGGAGTGCAAGTAGCCTCAGTCTTCTGCTGAGACACTACTGCCAGGTGGCTAAGGGTAACTTGACACTTCTAGCACAGAGAGTCGTCCTGGAAAATTAGATATCATCCTTTGCTGGAATGAATTTACATGCACATCCACATTTATCCTGGTCTACTGGGCCCTAAAGATTCAGCCCATATTATGAACAGAAAGTAGGATGTACGGTCAAGAGTGCATTGCTGATGTCATTTCAAAGATAATTTTCTGCTGAATGTCTGTCCATCACACTTCAAAGCATTGTAGTTATAAAGCTAAGGGAAAGGAAGTTAGTGATTTTTATTCATTTAATGACCTTGATAATGTGGCGCCGTTCAAAAGAATAGACTGGGATTTACAAGAGGACAATGTACAGAGAATCGCATTAATAATTAATCTTTAAACAACATTCAGAATATGATCTACAATTAAATCACTTCGCACAAACTGTTTGAGTACAGTTCTTTAGTGCTGAATATGACATGAGATATCATAAGACTAAAAGATATTGGAGCAGATTTAGGCAATTTAGCCCATTGAGTCTGCTCTGCCATTTGATCGTGACTGACATGTTTTCAACCTCATTTCCTTGCCTTCTACTTGTTACCCTTAATCCCCTTACTGACCAAGAACCTATCTATCTCTACCTCAAATACACTCAATGGCTTGCCCTCCAAAGCCTTCTGCGGCAGCGAATTCCACAGAATAACTGCCCTCCGGTTAAAGAAATTCCTGCTCCTCTCAGTTCTAAAGGGTTGTCCCTTCACTCTGAGTCTTTGCCCTTTGGTTTCGTGTTTCTTACTAGTGGAAACATCCTCATATACACTCTATTCAGGCCTCTCAGTACTCTGAGCAACAGCAGTGGATTCGGTTATTTTTGTGAGTATATAATAATTTTAAGATATTATTTGCTTGTTAGATTTTGCAGGAAGAATTCTGCTGAATTTATGTAATGGTTTAAATTGGCCCTCCCTTCAACAAAATAATTTAAAATTGTCATTATATCCTATTGAGTGAAGATATAATTGTGGTTTTAAATTCAGTGTCTTTGGAAACTAATACATGTTATGCTTGTTCGGTGTGGGGTATGTAGAACAACAACAGAAAGGGTAGAGAATCATAATAAGCAAATGAACATCCCATAGAGGGAGCCATTGTAAAAGATCACAGCAGCACTGAAACACAGAAGCCCTGGATAGATCTGCCACATCACGTTTGTCAGACCTGGGAGCTCTTGCTGCTAGAGGCCAAAGAAAATTAGGACAATAGAAATTCACTTGTAATTGAATGAAGTAGGTAAGTACAAAATGCTTCAAAATGGATGCTTACATCCTGATGAAAAATACAACCTTCGTATTCATTGGCAAAAAAAAAAGAATCAATCTACTTAACAAATGGAGTATCAGTGAAGAAAACAAATTGAATATTTTGTAAGAATGGTTAGAAATAAAAGCTAGATCTGGAATGTGTTTTTTTGATAAGTTTTGGAAATATACATTATCTGAAAAGAAAAGAAAATCTTGCAGAGCTATCGGGAAAGCAAGGGAGTTGGGCTTAATAGTCTTGTACATAGCTGACATGGACACAATGGGGTAAAAACAATGACTGCAGATGCTGGAAACCAGATTCTGGATCAATGGTGCTGGAAGAGCACAGCAGCTCAGGCAGCATCCGAGGAGCTTCAGCAAAATCAACGTTTCGGGCAAAAGCCCTTCATCAGGAATAATCAGGCCAAGTATCTTTTTTCTGTTAGTATGGTGTTATTATTTTGGATTTCTATTGTATGGTTCCCTAATTTATGGGATATTTATAACTTGCTTTTTGCCAATAGCAAATGTTACTGTCCTTACATACAGCCATGCTGCCATTCCCTCAACAATACAATGTGCTTTCCATTTCATATCAGTCCAATATTAGGAATGCAATTTCAAAGTTAAGACTTGATTTGATTCTAGAAAGCACCAAAAGTAGACATTGCAGAGGAACTCGACCAACAGGTTCACACAAACAGCATGGAATGTCAGCCAAGGTTAAAATGTACTCAGGTGGTTTAACAGATCTGCTGACATTTTATAAACATAAACACAGCATTTTGAAGGCTGTGTGAGTGTTGTGTTTCGACCTATAGTTCCAAAGATAAAAGATTTACTAGTTGAGGAGTGACATTCTGCATGTACATGTTGGGCAGAGCACATAAGAACATAAGGAATAGGAGTAGGAGTGAGCCATCTGCCATTCAATAAGGTCATGGACATTTTTTTCATGGATTCAGCTCCACTCGCCCACCCATTCACCATAACCCTTAATTCCTTTGCTGGTCAAAAATCGATCAACCTTTCCCTGCTTCACTGGGCAGGGAATTCCACAGATTCACAACACTTTGAGTGAACAAGTTCCTTCTCAACTCAATCTAATATCTACTTCCCCTTAATTTGAGGCAGTACCCCCTAGTTCTAGTTTCACCCACTAGTGGAAACAACTTTCCTGCTTCTATCCTGTCTATTCCCTTCATAATTTTATACATTTCTATAAGATCGCACCACAACTCCCCCCCCCCCCCCCCCACCCCCATTCTTCTAAATTCTAATGAGTATAGTCCCAGCCTACTCAGTCTCTTCTCATAAGCCAATCTTCTCAATTTCAGAATCAACCTAATGAATTTCCTCTGCACCCCCTCTAGTGCCAGTACATCCTTTCTCAAGTAAGGAGACCAAAACTGCACACAGGTGTGGCCTCACCAGCACCCTATACAGCGGCAGCATAACCTCCCTATTTTTAAACTCCATCCCTCCAGCAACAAAGGACAATATTCTATTTGCCTTCTTAATTACCTGCTGTAATTACCTACAAACCAACTTTTTGTGATTCATGCACAAGACACCCAGGTACCTCTGCACAGCAGCATGCTGCAACTTTTCATCTTTTAAATAATAGTCCAGTTTGCTGTTATTCTTACCAAATGGATGACCTTACATTTACCAACATTATACTCCATCTGCTGAACCCTTGCCCACTTTGTTAACCTATTTCCCTCTGCAGGCTTTCAGTATCCTCTACACACTTTGTTCTACTATTCATCTTAGTGTCATCTGTAAAATTTGAAGTCCTACACTTGGTCCCCAACACTACATCATCTTGTGGGCGGCACGGTGGCATAGCAGTTAGCACTGCTGCCTCACAGTGCCAGAGACCCAGGTTCAATTCCCACCTCAGGCGACTCTCTGTGTGGAGTTTGCACATTCTCCCCGTGTCTGCGTGGATTTCCTCCGGGTGCTCCGGTTTCCTCCCACAATCCAAAAATGTGAAGGTTAGGTGAATTGGCCATGCTAAATTGCCCGTAGTGTTAGGTGAAGGGGTAAATGTAGGGAAATGGATCTGGGTGGGTATGCTTCGGCGGGTCGGTGTGGACTTGTTGGGCCGAAGGGCCTGTTTCCACACTGTAAGTAATCTAATCTAATCTATGTAAATTGTAAATAAGTGTGGCCCCAACTCTGATCCCTGAGGCACACCACTAATACATGACCCGTAAATGCATACTTATCTTATGCAGCAGCCTTTTGTGCAACGTCTTATCGAATGCCTTCTGGTAATCCAAATAGACCACATCTACCAGTTCCCCATTATCCACCACACTTGTAATGTCCTCAAGGAAGTCCAATAAATTAGTTAAATATGACCTGCTTCTCATGAACTCATGCTGCATCTACCCAATAGGACAGTTTCTATCCAGATCTCTCATTATTTATTTCTTAATTCTGGATTCAAGCACTTTATCCATTATGGAAATTAAGCTAACGGGACTCTATTTATCTGCCTTTTGTCTGCCTCATTTTTTAATATAGTGGCATCACATGTGCTGTTTTCCAAACTGCCGGAACTGCACCATATTCCAGAGAATTTTGGTAAGTTACCACAAGTGCATTTACTATTTCCTCAGCCAGCTCTCTTAGTAACCTGGGTTGCATTCTATCAGGGCCAGGAAACTAGTCTACCTTTAGCCCCACTAACTTATCCACACTGCCTCTTTATTGATAATGATAGTTTTTAGGTCCCCAGCTGCCATATCCTCCTTACCATAAATTATTGGCATGTTACTTGTGTCTTTCACTGTGAAGACCGATAGAAAATACTTGTTCAACACCTTGGCCATTTCCTCATTTCCCATTATTTAAATCCCTCTTCTAAGATTCCAAATGACCAATGTTTACCTTGGTCACTCATTTTGTTTTGTGTATGTGTTGAAACTTTTGCTATCTGTTTTTATGTTCTGAGCTAGTTTACTCTTATAATCCATCTGAATTTTCTTTGTAGCTTTATTCGTGGTTTTTTTGTTATGTATTTTTGTGGAAGGGAGAATATGATTTGCAGCTGTAGAATAACAAGGTATTTTCAGCTGATTTGATGCTGCTACTGGTCTCATACTGGTATTGGAAAGCAATTGCATTTTGTCAATAGCGATTTTTTACTTCAGATACAAATGCACAGAACCATACATGTAATTGTTATTGAAAATATCTCATCCTAAAACTGCTAAATTATTAGATAGACATCACATTAAAAATATGTGCATCAAAGTAATGTCTACACTGCCTCATCACTAATGCTCACATTTCTAATTCAGAAAATTGTTTCCATTTTCCTCAGCTTCTCTAGAGCTTCCCCTACTTACAGCATTCTCAGAGCTGGGTTAATCAGTTTGGGATCAATGAACATATAAGTGGACTGCACCAAAATATATCTTCAAATTCTGCGTTACTAACCAAAAAAATGGTGACAAGTATCAAAATGCAATTTTGCCAGGGTTGGGGAGATGTTGGTTGTGTATTATTCATTAGTTCTGATTTGTTGTTTCCAGATTTACATGACATTTGCCTTAGAAGCCTTTGTTGACATCTCATCCCTCCATCATGGACACTCAGTAGCAGCAGTGTGTACCATGTACAAGATGCACTGCAGAAATTCTTCCATGGACAGCATCTTCCAAATCCATGACCACTTCCATCTAGAAGCACAAGGACAGCAGATACATGGAAACATCATCACCTGCAAGACCCCCTCAAGCCACTTACTGTCTTGACTTGAAAATATATCACCATTCCTGCAGTATCGCTGGATCTAAGTCCTAGAATTCCCCCTTTAATGGCACTGAGACTCTACCTACAGCACATGGATTGCAGCAGTTCAAGAAGACAGCTCACCACCACCTTTTCAGTGGCAACGAGGGAAGACAATAGATATTGGCCAGCGGTAACAGCCAAAGCCCACAAGTGAATTAAAAAAAAGGAACATAATTGGCAAGTGAATTTTAATCAAGGTAAGTATGAGGTAGTATTGTTTGGATTGGTGGAATAAAGTGGTCACATGCTTTTTGGAAATTAAGGCCAGAATGTTCCTACAGAAAGCTTTTTGGTTTCGGGACCTTATGCAGATCCAGACCATGATATTCTCCGCACCCCACCCACTGGTGCAATGTCCTGTAGGTAGTCAATTCAACAGCTATCTCTGGGAGATTGGAACAATTAGGCCCAATGGATGAGTTCTGCTGGTGGAAGAGAAAGGAGGCTGGAGGTGTAGATGCTGATAGTATACATATGAAAGCATGAGAAAATGGAAGCACTTTCTGAAGCTTTCTTACATGATGAAAAGTATGTGTGGTCACAATAGCTAGGGCAACAAAATGTGGAAATCCCCTCCACAAGTTGAGCTGCAACTGAACCCTCTCTTATATGCATTTCAAGATGAGGGGTGAAATTAAATGAAGTCTTACAGGGCCAAACTATCGAGATAATCAATTTTCCAGAGAGTTTTCTTTCTGATTGTTCAAATTACAGTTTCTTAGAGCAAAGTGAAGATTATAAAAAGCAGGACCAATGAAGGATGCAGGGAAAAGGAACTCGAATGATTATAACACAGATTTTAACACTATTAAAGAAAATGAACTCAAAATAACCAACCAATTTACATTTAAATATGCTAACATTTACAGCCCTTGATTTCCACCCACCATTTCAGGCAACCAAAAAGAAATTAAGTTTCAGTCATAGGTGAAGTCTTTGGTAGAAATTTAATCCAAGTGTTAGAGAGCCCCAGGTTGTCTCTGCTGGGGAAGGTTTCCACAGTAAGTGACAGTTAGCCAGCTGGACATTTCCCAGGATCAGGTACAGAAATCCCACCATGAAAACTACCTGACAGAGGCCTGCAGTTCTGGGCCTCCTCCATCACCAAAACCTTACCACCTGATGTCTTCAGGAATAACGCCTCATTTTCCACCTCGGGACCCTTCAACCACAATATGGAATTTCACCAGTTTCCTCATTTCCCGTCCTCACCATCTTATCCTAGATCCAACCCTCCAACTTGGCACCAACCTCATGACCTGTCCTACGTATCCATCTTCCTTCCTACCTCTCTGCTTCACCCTTCCCTCTGACCTATTACCATGATCCCCACCCTCACCTACCTATTGCACTCTCAGCTACCTTTCCCCCAGCCCTACAGACCAACCCAACACCCCCCACC
>NC_057719.1:53556518-53564206 GCF_004010195.1 Chiloscyllium plagiosum
CCCCCTTGACTCACAAGCCTCATTCCTGATGAAGGGCTTTTGCCCAAAATATCGACGCTCCTGCTTCTCAGATGCTGCCTTACCTGCTGAGCTTTTCCAGCAGCACATTCTTGAGCTCTGATCCCCAGCATCTACAGTCCTCACTTTCTTCTAGTTCATTATTGCTGTCATCATCACCGGGACAATGTTGGTATCTGCCATTAATGCACTCAGCAGAAAGGCCAAATCAGCAAGGGAACTGGATTACAGGTCAGAGAGGATAGAATGAGGATAGTTTGCTGGTCATGGAAGGCAGGTGTGTCAGAAGAGAAGGGAGTAGCTTTCAAAAGGGGGTGGCTTTCAACATCAATCCACTACTCTTCCCAATGCTGGGCCTATCCAGCAGGTCAAAAATTCCTGAAAATGAGAAGTCTCCCCAGGAGCCCACAAGGAAACACACCAGGGTTTGCTTTTGGGACTTTCTGAATGATGACTATGATACCCATAGCTAATTGATTGGCAGTGACTGCAAGGTAACCCCCCAAGTGATCATTAATTGTTGGGGCCATAAAGCCACCCATACACCTTCCTGTCCTGAACATGATTGAGATTCTCACCTGCCAGCCTATTACCCAATTAAATACCCCCAACACCTAACTTACCTCAGGAAAGAGCACTAAGTTCTGGGTCCTTGCATCAGTAGGATATGTTCATATTTGCAAATAATTGGTGAACATTTGCCCTGTTACCATTGAATCTGAATCAAACTTGTTAGGGGCTAAGCTTTTGAATGTAGAAAGAGGAATTTTAACAAATTCAGAACAGGTCTAAAATTGTTAATTGTGAATGGAATTTCACGCCTGAGATGGTGGGTCTCTCCATCAATTAAAGATTCAGTGGTAACTATGCCATGACCTTCCTTCTCACCCTGGTCTGAGTTAACACTGAGGTATTTGGGTGGTCAGAGCGGAGGGAGACATCCCACCTCTGAAGGTAGCTGGCCAATCAGAGACTGGTAACTGGCCAGTACCTGCAGCACAACTTGAAATGGTGGTCCCTGCTGCTGATGGGGATGGCCCCAGTTATCTCATCATCACTAGAGGCTGAAGTGAAGATTGATAAGGTGTGCTTACCTTAGCATTGGGGAGGCCCTGGTGAAAAGCAGGTTAGTTTTTAGGGCAGGTGATCATTCTTCAGCCTTGTCCAGCCCATGCCTCCTTTCTGAGCATAGGCTTCCCAAGTATGAGGAACCACTCTCAGGCCTGAAGGAATATCTACTAGGCTTAGCCTACTGCTGGCTGAAAAGCAAAAGTGCTGAGGGGGCCTTGACTGGCTTCCAGGCAGGAAATCCATACCAGGGCCTTACCCAGAATTTGTCAGCGGTGAGTTGAGAGAGCAAAGGTGCTCTACCTTATACATTCCCATCTGAGTAGATGGGCTCCCTACTTGCTGGCTGGGATTGAATTTCAGAATTAAGAACAACCCTGAGCATTACATTATTGGCTCTGTCACTGGTGGGATTACACACTGTCTGGTTGTGCTTTTACTTTCTCTGATAATGGGTAAGCTGTGCTTCCAGGATTTGAAAGCTTGTTATCTTGGTATCTTTCTGTACTTTAGTATAGATTTTTTTTTGGGCTCTCCTAAACCCTAAAAAAAATCATACCAACTCATGATGAAATTATTCCTTTGTCTCGCATTGCACTCACTGTTTCTAGGAGACGTAATTGGATAAATGTATTTCTGCTTAACAATGATGCGCCTTAGCTCCTCAAGACAGTGAATCTTTTTGATCTGTCACTGCTTGTGGCTGAACATAGTGATCAACCAACTTCATACAATCCTGTACTCCTGGACCTTGCAATTTGAAATTCTGTAGTTGAAAATCTACTGATTTTAACTATGGCAAGCTGGAAGCAAATATTGAAACAGCTGCCATTGCATCTGATTTAAGTTCTTTATTAAAACCCTTTTACATTTAAGATGATACTTTAGAGCCTCTACTGTATTTGGAGGAAGGGTCACCAGACCCAAAATATTAACTTTGATTTCTCTTCACAGCTGCTGCCAAACCTGCTGAGCTTTTCCAGCAACTTGTTCCAGAACTTCTACTGGCTCCCTTCGACTTCACCTAAAAACATAACTGGCTTGCTTGTCTTTCATCTCTTAAATTTATTCTTTTGCATTGTTGTTTTCCTTGATTGGATTTCTTCTTTGCTTCTGTGCTGAGATATAATTTACAAGCCTGCGATATCGTTTGAAATGGCCTACTTTTACAGAATTCTAGCGCTCAGCTTCCATTGCTGGGCACTCATAGTGTTCGCAGTGTTGCCTTGAATCAAACATTTTACATCTGAGTATGGATATAGAGGATCTTTCCTGCTGTCGTGGGCTTTCAGGTGGGTAGCCATGCCATTAACTATCTCGGAGGAAGCCTTCATGTTGCCTCAGGCGATTGCCCCATTTCTTGGACCAAACCTTTTGCTTGTACCATATATTGGATCCCTTGCTCTCGCATGAGCTCCACTTCTGACTGAACAAAATCAAATAACTATTCATCTTGGACACCAATGATGACATGAGCTCATTTATATCTATACCTAAGATGTGTAGGTTGGTGAAAAATCAATTCCTCTCACCTCTGTGATTTTTGATAAATTTTACCTGTTGCATCACAAGATTCCTCTTCAAAGTAAAATACTCGTCTAATGCCTTAACTATGTATTCGAAGTGTGTAGTAATTTCTAGATCATCCTCTCTCATTGGGTGTTGGTCTGACTTTGTACAGGGAGATACTGACCTTTGTTCTTTTGTATGTGACCCTGATACTGTCTTGTATTCCTAGAACAGTCACTTCCAGAACTCCCATTTCTGAACTCATTGTGGACCTCAGCATTCTCTAACCTACTGGAACAATCTCAGGAAACCTCTGTTCCAAGGTACAGGACAGCTAGTGCAGCAACAGACCAGAGAAAATGTCCTCCTGGTTATCACGTATCACCTCATCAGTATCCACATCCAAAGGATCATTAGCCACCATTTCTGCCACCTCCAGCAAGTTGCCACCACCAGATACATATTCTCCTCACCTTCCTTGTCAGCATTCTGCAGGGACTGTTCCCTCCAAGACACTGTGCTTCACTCCCCCCTCACTACCAACATGCCCCCACACCCCCACCACACCTTTCCCTGCAGTCGCAGAAGGTGTAACACATACCCATTTACTTCCTCCCTCTACACCATCTAAGGTTCCAAGCATATCTTCCAGTTGAAGCAGTGCTTTACCTGCATTTCACTTAATCTAGTCTACAGTATTCACTGCTCACAATGTGGTCTCCTCTACATTGGAGGCAAAATACAGATTAGGTGACCACTTTGCAGAATACCTACGTTCTGTCTGCATAAATGATCCTGAGCTTCCAGTTGCCTGGCACTTCAACACACCACCACGTTTCTGTCCAACATCTCTGTCTCAGGCTTGCTACAGTGCTCCAGTGAAGCTCAGTGCAAGCTGGAACAACAGCATCTTATTTTTCACTTTGTGGACTCTGCAGCCTCCAGACTCAATATCGAATTCTGTAATTTTTAAAGCCTAAAAGTCTTCTCCCATGTCCTTACCCCAACTCCCATACGTTTCCATCACATGGGCTGAGCCCATAACCATCCCATTGTCAGATATTCATGGTCTCCATTAGCAGCCATTAACTCTCCCCGGCTGACCTTTACCCAGTCCTTTGTCCAGCTGTTGTTTTCTCTATCCAAGCTCCATCTCCACCTATTGATTATTCCTCCCCCACCCCCATTTCCAAATATATACCAACATTTTAAGCATGCCGATCGTTTGCTTGATGATATCATTGATGGCTACATAGCTCTCATTGTGCTTCCATGATCAAGTGGTATGGGGAGGTCATGTGCACCTATCCTTTTTCATCTTGCAGCTAGGCTGACTATTAGATTTTAAAAGACAAAAATGTATTCACAAAATTACACAATGAAACACAAAGAACAGAATAAAGAACCCCTATAGAACTCAGCCTATCTAACTAGACTTAATTATGCTGTTCTGATCCTATGAAGAAGCCCAAAGATGGTGGGTACCGCTAAATGGCATAGGATGTGTGCATCACAGCAGCTGTCAGAGTATCCTGCATTTAATCAAATGACTTTCCAGGAATGGGCACATAGTAAATCCACATTAGAGTATGAAAGGCTTTGCAAGTGCAGTTTTACCATTTTCCCACTAACACGGTGGTCCATACATTCACTCTCTCATTGGCTTATGATCAGTTGGCAAAGACGTTATTATTTCTCCTATATCAATGAGGAGATGATGAAGGCCATGTTCCATTTCTCCAGGGTCTCACTCACTTTTCCATTGTGTCCATTGACATTGAATTACAGATGTTGCCAGTGGCATCCTTCCTATCCAGAAATCAAGAGTGACAGTAACATTGAGGACCATGGGCAGTGCTGTTATTGCTGTATTGCATGCCTGCAGATCACGTTGTATAAGATAGTATGACTACATCTTGGGCAAACGCAGGTATCTGAGACAATGCTCCTGGCTGAAGTGAAGATAGAAGTGATCCCTAAAAACATGGGGTTTTCTGCCCTTCTCCTCTGCACATAACTACTTTCTGCTATTTGTGCTTCATTTCCCAAGACTGGTTGTAACTAGAGTCCTATAATTTATACAGGCTTTTTCCTGATGGGCCAATTAACTCCTCCATTTCCTGGTCAGGATTGGCTCTCACTTCCTTTGAAATCCAAACAGCAAGTTCAGAACTCCTCCAATAATACAGAGGAGTAACTCTCCACATGCAATAAAAAGTCAAAAGCACTTCACCTGAAGTCTGTGTGGTTAACTCTTTAAATTGAGCTTGTGGAGGATCCCTCATGTAGGTAACCATCAACCATTAAAAGAAGGCATTAAAAATGTTATGGACTAGGCCAGACCACTCAAAACATTCTTAACCAGGCGGTTTCAGGCCATAGTTTTGCAATTTGTTTCGGTAAGTGTACAGTGAAAATTGCCCAGAGTAAGAAAGCTAGGTTGACTTCTAGATTTTAAAAGACCAAAATTTATTCACAAAATTACACAATGAAACACAAAGAACTCAGCCTATCCAACTGCACTGAATTATACTGTTCCAAATGTACACAAGAGCCCCAATAGGCAAACTCACTTCAACAAAAACAGTAAAATTGAACACATGCTTACAGGTTGACATTGAAGGGCAGAAAAGAGAGAAAGTTTCCATACAGTTCCTGTTGAACTTCTCAGTTCAAGACTAAACTAAAACTGCTCAGCTCAGCTCAGCTAGAGAGCTGACCACTCCCCTCTCTTTATACAGGTCACTTCTAAAGAATGACCACTTTGGCCTGAAGTCTCATTTATTTACATATAAACAAAAGGCCTCTTAAAATCCTTTTTATCTCTGTACCAAATCAGTCTGATCAGAATTTGGCCTGGTTTATTACCTCTCTGAAAAAAAATCAAGAGCACAGTCTCCTTGAGCTAAGGAACAGCTTTTAGAATAAAAAAAAGGAATTAGCTTTGTAACAACGGGACCTGTGTGATCCTGAATGGAAGATTGTGTACCAAATCAATATTGGGATCAGTTGATGTTACAATATTCCTTTGCATGTTTTGTGAACTCACGCCAACAATCTTTGGCTGCATCACTCTGAAACTGGCTTCAGAAGAACTATGCAGCTAAATTGCATTGTTAGAGCGTTTTATGCAAGGAATTTAAGTCACGAAAGCCCTTGTCCTTTGGAATGAGGCTGCCTTAATAGATAACAAACTCTGCCACAAAATAAATGACAAATACAAGTAATGCAAACTCACAATTTAGTAATTTTGACCAGTTACAAATTAGATATCCAGTGTTGACATCCAATCATTGATGTTGAACTAATAAGGTATGATTTTTCTTTTCCATTGTCATTTGAGCATGTAATATAGATTGGCATTTTTCAAACAGTAAAAGATGGCTCCTCTGATAATCCTGGGCAACCTGCATCCCAATATTACCAAATCAAAGAACAAGACAGAAGGCTCTTCAACTGTTTATTCTAATGCAGAATGACTGAAAAGTTTGAAAGTTGTGGAAAAAATGTTGCATCCTCTGACCATAAGACCATCTGACATGGGAGTGAAGGATCTTATTTATCCTTGGGCACCAATAACAGGTAACAACATTTTTTTTATGTACTCTGATGTCAATGCCACAATTCTTAGGCCAAAAGTCTTCAATGCAAAGGAGTTAAATACTGAAATATGGCCATCTCTTAATGATCTCGAAGGTTTTCTAGGAATTCCAGGAAGATTTACAAAAGATGATACAGTTATATTATATTATTATATTACATTATATTACATTACAGTGTGGAAACAGGCCCTTCGGCCCAACAAGTCCACACCGACCTGCCGAAGCGTAACCCACCCATACCTCCACATTTACCCCTTACCTAACACTAGGGGCAATTTAGCATGGCCAATTCACCTGACCTGCACATCTTTGGACTGTGGGAGGAAACTGGAGCCCCCGGAGGAAACCCACGCAGACACGGGGAGAATGTGCAAACTCCACACAGTCAGTCGCCTGAGGCGGGAATTGAACCCGGGTCTCTGGCGCTGTGAGGCAGCAGTGCTAACCACTGTGCCACCATGCCGCCCACGAAGTTATGATTAATTAGTCAGAAAAAATGGCTAAACTAATTTATGTGCGATAAGTTTTTTTTTATTATCCATTCATGGGTGTTTCTGGATAGGCCAGCATTTATCCCCCATCCTGATTGTCATGATGATAAGCTATTTTCTTGAATCTCTGCAATCCTTGTGGTGTAGGACAAACATACTGTAGAGGATCATGAGTTAAGCCAAAGTTTAGCCTTGGTGTTTGTTGTATGCTTCAGAGGTTCAGAGATGTGAAAAACTTCAAAAGCAAATTCTCATGATGTCAGAAGTAGATACTGCTCTGGAAGACTTACTCAACCAGTGGACTGAAAATTAGTATCTAAATCTACAAGTAGACTAAACAGAAATTATGGGCTTTTCCATCATTTTGACAGATGGATATTCAGCAAGAAGACCATTTGTTCACCATCCAGATTTATGTTGTCTCATGTATCATGTTAGGCCAAATCTAATTTGCTGGTCCAATTGCAAATATTATATGTGGGCTCACTGTTAGAGGGGTAGTTGAAGGCACTGTCTATGCAGTGTCTGTGTTCTCAAATGTTGAGATTTCTTGATGAAATATGTCTCCATTTGGAACTGTCCTGTTGTTTTTTCTCCACATAGTGGAGTCCAACTTTCTGGATCTGCGATTGACTTTCACATCATCTTTAGTTGAGTTTGAGATGTCTTATGCTGTGTGGGTTGTAGAATACTGCCTTTGGTATGCAGGAATGCTCCATGTGAATTATATAGTCTGTTCTGTGAAGCTGAGCTCTGAGGTGAATGTTCTCAGGACCAGATATGTGCCATTGTACAACCACATCAGCCTTAGGGATTTTGTCTTGCTGTCATTGACTTTACTGCCCCAAACGTATTTAAATGTAAAAGAAGCACTGAGACAAACAGCTGTAATCCCCTGCCAGTCCAACCTCAAATTCCTGTGCCATAATTTCTCACCCCAAATTTTCCTTTGCTCAAGGACTGGCTTCCCATCACAACAACCCTGTCCCCATGAACAACT
>NC_057719.1:53564706-53578702 GCF_004010195.1 Chiloscyllium plagiosum
TGAGAAGATGGTGGCAATCTGTCTTCATGAACTGCAATAGTTCATTTACTGTAGATAGACCTACAATGCGAATAGGAATGGAATTCCAGGAATTCAAACCTATGACACTGAAGCCAACATTTTTCCAAGTCAAATGACTTGAAGAGGAACTTACAGGTTGTGGTGTTCCAATGTATCTGCTGCCATGGTGGTAGTGGTCATAAGTTTGGAAGGTGCTGTCTCAAGAGCATTATATCTTGATGAATTTCTGCATTATATCTCATATATGTATACACTGCTCCTTCTGAATGTTGGAGGAGGTGGTGCCAATCAAGCAGGGTGCTTTATCCTGGATGATATCAAGCTTCTTGAGTGTTGTTGGAGCTGCATTCATCCAGGCAAGTGGGGAGTATTCCATCATACTCCTGACCTGGGCCTCTTACATCATGTGCAGACTTTAGGCATAAGGAGGGAGTCACTCACTGCCAGATTCTTAGGCTCTTACCTGCTCTTGTACCCACAGTATTTAAATAGCTAATACAGTTCAGTTTCTGGTCAACGGCAACCCCCAGAGTGTTGATTGTGGAGGATTCAGCACCGCTAATGCCATTGAACATCAGGAGACAATAGTTAGATTCTCTCTAATTGGAGATGGTCACCACCTGATCTTTGGACGGTGCAAATGTTGCTTGCCACTTGTTTGCCCAAACTTGGATATCATCCCAAGTTATGCTTCCTTGGACATGATCTACTTTAGTATTGGAGGTGTTCTGAATAGTGTTGAAAATTGTGCAGCCATCAGTGGACATTACCATTTCTAATATTACAATAGGTGACAGGTCATCAAAGAAACAGCTGAAAATGTTTGGCCAAGCTCCTCATATCCTGGAGCCGAGATGACATTCATCAGATAACTGCCACTATCTTTGTGTGCGGTTTCCCTCCTGATTCCTATTGTTCTGATATTTGCTGAGGCTCCTAATGCCACATTTGGAAAATGCAGGCTTGACGTCAAGGGCACCTGTCAGTAAAGAGCTGTCTTGAAAGAATGTCAGATGATTGCACTCAGGGAGACGGTCACCCATGAATTCAGCTCTGTTGTCCATATTTGAACCAAGGCTGTAATGAGGTGAGAAGCAGAGTGACCCTGGTAGAACCCAAACTGGGTGTCATTGAGCAGGTTATTGCTGAGTAGGTGCTGCTTGGTAGTACTGTTGATGACACTTTCTGTTGCTTTAATGATGATCGAGAATAGACTGATGATGCAGTAAGTAGTTGGGATGTATTTCTCCTGATTTTATGTTCAGGACATTCCAGGACAATTTTCCACATTGTTGGGTAGATGTCAGTGTTATAGCTGTATGCAGCAGCTTGACTGGGGACACAGGAAGTTATGGAGCACAAGTATTCAGCACCATTGCTAGAATGTTGTCAGGGTCCACAGCCTTTGCAGTATCCAGTGCCTTCAACTGTTATTTATATCGTAGATAGAATCAAACTTGCTCAAGCCTTGCATCTGTGACACTGGACATCTCTCGAGGAGGCTAAGATGGATTATCTACTATTCCTGGTATGCCCTCCTTGCACTCTTTTTAGAGAACAAGGATTAACCTGCTTACATAATTGTCTCGGTAGAGTGAAGGATATGTGAACCATGAGGTTGCAAATTGTGTTGAATTTGATTCCACTGCTATTGATGACCCACAATGCCTTGGTAATGATTATCATTCAATCTTTAATTCCAGATTTTTATTGAATTCAAATTCCACTAAATGGAAAATGAGCTGCTCGGAACCTTGCAGCCTTCAGGTCTCAATATCGTGTTCAATAATTTTAGAACTTGAACACCATCTTCTGTGCCCTTTGCCCACCCCAGCACCTAGACCCTGTGATAACATGGCCTGCTTTTAACACAGCCAACTCATTTTATCAACTTACAGTCTCATTATTAGCTTTTCTTTCTTGTTGGCATGCTATCATCCATGCCTTTTGCTGCCTAACTCTCTCTCTCTCTCTCTCTCTCTCTGGGCTCTATCTCCGCCCATCCACTAACTCTTTCCACACCTCCATTACTCCTTCTCCCACTCCCAACATCTGTCTTCAGCATATAGACCACATTTTTCTAGCTAAGAATTGGAAATATTAACTCTGCTTTCTCTCTGCTGATTGCTGCCAGACCTACTCAGTTCCTTCAGCAATTTGTGTTTATTGCTTTAGATTTCAAGCAACCATAGTTCTTTGTTTTACTTTCCTCTAATAACTGAACCTTGTTGAAATATAGAAAAGGATACATTTCAGTTCAGGTTGGACGATGGCAGCTGATCAGTCCAATGGTGCAGTACAACTCAGCTGAAGAAGATCAAAGAAGCCAGAGTTCATATTCAGAAGTTGATGATAAAATGCTGCAGCAGTTTATGTTGCAGAAAGATATCCCATCCAGATTGAATTGTGCAGGATCTGCAGCAGTAGGCATTTATAATGTAGACCATGCTTATGGGAAGCATGTACTGCTAACAGCTGGGGAAGAGACCAGCTCCTCGGAGGAGTGGAACTGGCATTGTTCATGAAATAAACTGAGTTTTGAATAGTTTGAGGTGGTATCTTCCCATTTTTGGAAAGAGTCTGAAAGTGGGACAGTTTAGAGAAGCCCATGATCTGACAGGATGTGAAGTACACTGTAATTTCAGACAATCAGGCTGTTGTTTTATGGTGGGCTTTTCACCTATGTTAGAACTCTGAGTGAGGAAGTACCAGGTGCTAAGAGCTCTGGCCAATCCAGTGCTCAGCTGTACCATGAAGAATGCCCTGGTCAGTCATGTATAACATCAACCCCCAACACCCAACACATAACCCAGAGTGGAGGAGCCACCAAGGAAAAGATCAATGTAGTTTGGGGTGATCTACTATGGAAGGAACCATGAGGATTACTGTACTGTAAGTCTACTTATCATGCATAGGTTAGTGTTGTGTAGACTCACTCTCCAATTGACAATGGTCCACACTGGTCAGCCAGCTGGGTAGGCTGTTGCTTTTGCTTATTGCTGGAAGCTGAAATAAGTGCATTATTTGATCACCTAAAGGTGTTAAATGGCTTTGGTTAAGGAAGGTCAATAAGGGATCTTCTCACCCAGAACTTCATTCCAGTGAACACGGGAAGGTGGTAGGGTTCTGGTACGTGACAATCCTGCTTAACTAAACACCTTTCTTGATTGTGCTCCCATTGCCTTTGTTCCCAGAAGATTCCGCCCTTTTGTGACTGAGCGTATTCAGTAAAATCTGAGTGGCATGCTGAGCCAATTTTTTTCTGCCACTTAATGTGCAATTTATCCTTTATATCACACCACAAATTCCCTATTAATTGATGCTTAACTCGTGTTAATTCCAAATATTAGTGTGCAGGATAAATGTAAAAACTCGCATTTCATACCTACTTAGTTCAGAAAAAGAATTATTACCTCTGCTGAGATTTTAAGAAAGTCTAAATTGTTGGAGGTCAGAGCCAGGTCAAGAAGTTAACCAAACTCTATCAAGTTAATGCAGAAGCAAGAAGAAAAGCATGCCTCTACTGTCCACCTGTAGAAGCAGAAAGGAACTGGCCATAGGATTCTTGCTCCTCTCTATCACTGGCAAAATCATGAGCAGAATCCTTCTGAGCCATTAAGTGCAATAGGACGTGCTGCCAGAGAATCAATATGGTTTCAGAAATGTCTAAAGAACTGCTGATATGATGCTTGCAGTTAAACGGCTTGAAGAGAAATTCCGGAACAGAGCATGGGCTTCTGAACCACATTTGGTGATGTGACCAAAACCTTTGATACAGCTCGCCATTGGAAAGTACTGAAAAAGATATGGCTTTCTGAGAAATTCATTACGTGCTCCATGACAACATGCTCACACACACCCTGGATTCTGGTGAATCTTTTGATCCTTTTCCCAGTTACAAATGGGATTAAACATGGCTGCGTGCTAGTGTCCACACTCTTTACCATGCTCTCTGATACTTGTATGTTGGTGATCCCATATTGAAATCATATACAACTTGGATGAGATGCTGTTAGATTTGAGATGGCTGCAGGCAAAGATCAAGATCTCCAAAGTCGTACGTCACAATTTTCTGTTTGCCAATAATTGTATATTTGCTGATGGTGACAAGCTTGTCATGCTGATCCTGCAATGCAATGTGGGCATTTTTCCAATACTTTTGACAACTTAAGCCTTATGGTCAACATGGAATGAACTGAAATTATATGTCAACCAGCATCCAGAAATTCCTAAAACTCAATGTTTTAGTCCATGACCAGAGTTTTAACAGTGGATCAGGTTAATTATTTCAGCAGCACATTCGCTTGAGCTGTTTATATTGACAAGATGTGCAAGAATTGTCAAAGCAAATGTAGGTTTTGGCAGACTTTAAACATCAATCTGATAATAAAGGGGAGTAAATCTCCTTACTAAACAGAAGTCGATACATCAATAGACCTGCTCACTCTTGCTCTAAGCATGTAAGAATTAGACCTTAAACCACAGTCATGCCAAGAAAGTGACCCACTCTCACTTGAATTCCCTTTGTAAGTTTCTGAAAATCAAATATCAAATAAAGAGCAGTCATTCTCAGCTCTGAGATCTATGTGTCTAATTATAATGTGCTTTGTACTGAATAAATATATGAGACATGATTAAATGTGAAATATCTGGTTATTTTACTTTTATGTTATCAGAAAGTGGACAATGTGATGGTCAGTGATAGAGAAAAGAAAATCAGGAATGTTGCTGAACATGATGTTGTGGTTGGTGCTATTTGAATTACCCATCAATATTTTCATTATGTAAAGCATGGCAAAAGTTGAAGGTGAGTTGAACCCTTGCTCAGTTGGCTGGATGGCTGGTTTGAAATGCAGCATGATATCAAAAGTGTAGGTTCAATTCCTGCATTGGCTTAGGTGTCCTTCTCAACCTTTTCCCTCACATGACATGTCATGACTGTCAGGTAAAACCACCACCAATCTCTCCTCTCTCTCTCCATCTCTATGAGAGAATAGCCTTATGGTTTGGTCGGATTATGGTGACTTTACGTTTACCTTTTGAATGGTTGAGCAGGTATAAAAAGAACCAAATGGACTTCTGCTCCAAAGTTCTATATTCCTTTGTCCTACGTTATACATGAGGCTCTGTGTTTCATCATTGGTCCAATTCTTCAACATTTACAGAGGAATGTTAACTCACTGGCATCTTAAAATCTTTTACTTGATGTGAACATTACTTGATTTTCATTGCAATAATCAACAACATTCAATTTGCCTTCCTAAACAATTGTTGTAGGTGCATACCAGCTGCCCTACACCTCGAGTCTACATTAGAGTGGTGGTAGAAAAGCACAGCCAGTCAGGCAGCATCCGAGGAGCAGAAAAATCAATATTTCGGGCAAAAGCAGAGAACCTCCAGGTTGGGAAGATAAATGGGAGAGGGGTGGGGTTGGGGAGAAGGTAGCAAAGAGTATATAGGTGGATGGCGGTGAGGATGAAGGTGATAGGTCAGAGAGGAAGGAGGGGGAAGGTAGCAAAGAGTACAATGGGTGGATGGGGGCGGGGATGAAGGTAATAGGTCAGAGAGGAGGGTGGAGCGGATAGGTGGGACCGAAGGTTGGCAGGTAGGACCAGTCATGAGGATGGTGTTGAACTGGAAGGTTGGAACTGGGGTAAGGTGGGAGTAGGGGAAATAAGGAAACTGGTAGAACCCACTCTCCATTTGCACGAGATTCATAAAACCTTTCTACCTTCCCCTGGGCATAATTTGCTGTCAGAAGCCTTTTCCTAGCATCAATGGGATGTCTTTCTATCAGAAATGGCCAAGAAGCAGATAAATACCTTTGATGATGCTGCAGTTTATATCAGCTGGACCTGACTCAAAGGAGAGAGAAATTTGTTTTAGGTAGCAAACACTCAGCTCTCTTGGAAGGAGCTAAAAGACAAGGCCTGAAGCTCAGTCCTAATCAATACAATTCCACAGAGTGGCAAGCACCAACCAGGTATACTGGTATGGTTCTCTAATTTGGTTGAAAGCATGATTTGATAGTTCAAATATTAACAACTGTTCTCTCAAAACTCCAGAGGGAAGGCTGTTACAGAGCAAGAACACAATGTCACCATGAGGAGCACTCCTGCTGCTCCTGGTTACACATTTAGACAAGTGAAAGATGTATCTTTCTTCTGTGAGTTGCAGCAGCAAATTTAAGAAATGCGAGTCAGGCTGTTGTACACTCAAAAAAAAACTAGTTAGAAGTTGTGCAAGTTCAACAAAGGTTTTTTTTATCAGTTTTAGAATGATGTCCTTATTAACACATGCAAGGAACTCTTTAAGGCAGACGCCAGTGATACATAAATATAACTTACTCCAATATGGCATTACATACGTTTCAGTTGCTCACAGGTTGTGTGACATAGGCCACAAAATTGAACTTTTTTTGAGACTGTTTTCCACCAAAGAACTCAATGGAAGAAGCCCAAAATTCTCCAGGCTATGCACATCTATTTCTATTTATTTTTTCATCTGAATCATTGTACTAGAATTTGTTGATGCTTTTCACAGCAAACAATTTGATTTCTCTCACCTGGCATTATCCTGTATCAAACACCATAAGTTCTTTCTCTCTATTTTGACTTCACCACTCATGCCCATTAAAATTCCAGGGAATCGTAGAATCCCTGCAGTGTAGAAATAGTCCATTTAGCACAACAAGTCAACACTGACCCTGTGAAGAGATCCCACCTAGAGCCACACCATCCCTGCACCAGCTGTGGCTAATCCACCTAGCCTGCACATTCCTGGACACTATAGTGTGCCTAATCTGCACACATCTGGACTGGAAGAGAAAACCCACACTGACACAAGGAGAATGTGCAAACTCCACGTAGACAGCAGCCCAAGGAACTGAACCTGAGTCCCTGGCACTGTGAGGTAGCAGTGCTAACCATTAAACCACTGTGCTATCTCAGCTGACATTTCTGTCCACTACATACCCTAAGTAATCTGATCCAATGCACTGTATTAGTCCAATCTTATCCACATAGAGTCACTTTCACTCCACAATCCCAACCTGATTTACGAGGAAGGAAATAATCTGCAGGTAACAAGTAATTGTCAAAAAAAATCAACAATCAAAGAAAATTTTAAAAAGTTAATCAACTCCTGTAGCAATTCAATTTAGACAAACTGCCCCTTACATGAAGCAAAGAGTTTATTTAACTCCCCACTGATGGTGGATGTAAGTAACGTTTTTGCCCTTGTTTGTTGGCCTGTTTGTCTAAAATCAATATATTGTGATAACAATGATACAAATTTTAACAAAATTTGATATGTAGATCAGATATAGTCAAGGGGGGAATTAATGAGTTTTTGCCGCAGGCATTGATCTGGAATTGGATCCTGGAATTCTTTCAAAGATCCATTAATATCGGGAGAGATGGCAACTTTACTTTTTTTAAAGAATTTTGTGGATTTTTAAAATCAAATATCATCTTTTTTTTAGTATGTTGCAGATTGACTCAGTTGCTGTGGTGAAATTTGTCATAGCTCTCGAAATAGGAGTAGACGTATTGAGCAGCTCTTTGGAAATGGTTTGCCATGAAACCTTCCAGTGAAATGAAAGTTTTTAATACGAATATTCTTTGGCTTCGATTTTCCGATGGCCAGGTAATCATTTCTGCAGCATAGATGGAGCCGCACAATAAGAGGCTGCAGTATCTCTGTTGTAGAAATCTCCAAGGAAATTGGCCAGAAATTTAAGGTTTTGATGGGCAATTCCTCCACACAAAATCTTTCAAAAATATTCATTTAAATCAGTGAATTTTGGGGGTTCCATTGCAGTGGTACTCACCTGGCACTCTCACCTCAGACTTATATACTAACTGCTTCACCAGATCTGTCAGTCTGCTGAGCTGATCATTTCACCCACAGAATCTGATAACTACTGCCCTAAAGAGGGCAAGGTTTGACTCCCTTTGTCTATCCCGTGCTACAAGAGATGTGCCAGTTTTAAAATATGCACCAAATTTATATAGGAGCCCTGATCAGAATCTCCTGTCAGAAAGGTGGAGATATTTCTTGGCATTAACAAAAAGCAGAGTGACAATCTGATTATGATTGCCAGTCTTTGGAAAATCTGTCTCATTCTACTTTTTGGATATATAATTATAATTATAATCTCTCAACCATGCGGGAAAATTCCTACCTGTTTGCAGAATTCTGACATGTAGAGGGATGTGAATGTCTGAGTACAGGAATCATATGAAGTTAATATGCAGTTAGTGTATAAAGTAACCAGAAAAGCAAGATGAACATTGTCATCTATTGCAAAGGTAGTGAAAAGTAAATATGTGGATGTTTTGACACAGATATTCAAGAATTGATAAGACTACAGTTGACGTATTGTGTAGTTTGTTAGTCTCCTTATTTCAGAAAGGATACAAATTCATTAGAAACAGTTCAGAACATGTTCACGCACTGATACCTTGGGTTGAGGGGTTGCTGGTAGTGTTCTGTTATTAAGAAATTTGTACAGTTTGGATGTTGAAAGGATGTTTCCACTTATGGAAGAGATTAGAACTCAGGGACATAGTGAAAAAAATAAGGGGCATCCTATTTGAGATGAAATTGAAGACAATCTTTTTCCCTCAGAATATTATGAGTCTTTGGAACCCTCTTCTCCAGAGAACAATAGAGACAGAGGCACTGAGTTTTTTTTTAATGGAGAGGTAGATAGAATTATGACTACCAAAGGAGTCATAAGTTTTCAGGGTTGACCAGGAATGTGAAGTTGATGCCACAATCAGAGTCCAGGGCAAAATGATACATGAGAGCCCAATAACTAGGGTTTGGGGAGCTAAGGGACCCACTCTACCTGGATTGAAGATGTGATCCACTGTGCTTCAGTTGTTGGGGTGGGGCTGATCTACATGGATTGGGGATTAGGGTCACTGTACTTGGATTGATGTCGGAAGTGAGGCCAGACTGCTGCACCCAGTTCAGAGGCAGGGTAGGTGAGCCAGGTCAGGAGGAGCACTAGGACCATGGTTTCCGTCTCTGTTGCTGATCATGACCCTCCCATATCAGCCATGATCTTGGATTATGATAGTACAAGCTTAAGGGACCAAATGATACACTCCAGTTCTTAATATATATTTTCAAATGTGTTCTGTCCATAAACCTCAAAGAAGAACAGCGATAATTATAATAATATTGAATAAACGTGTAGCAGAGGTATGTGTTCTGCTGAATGCCATCTTATAGAGTCTTAGAGTTATACAGCATGAAAACAGACATTTTGATCCAACTCATCCATACCAGTCAAGTTTCCAAAACTAAACTACTCTCACTTGCCTGTGTTTGGCCCATATTCCTCCAAACCTTTCCTACTTAAGTCCCTACTTAAGTACACACACAAACAGAAGTTACTGGAAAAATTCAGTGGGTTTGGCAGCATCTGTGAAGAGAAATCAGAGTTCATGGTTCGGGTCTGGTAACCCTTCCTCAGAATGGACCCTGTTCTGCGGAAGTGACACTGGACCCAAAACGTTAACTCTGATTTCTCTTCACAGATGCTGCCAGACATGCTGAGATGTTGCAATAACTTCTGTTTTTGTTTCTTTTTTAGAGCATCTGCAGTTCTTTCGCTTTTTATTTAGTCTTTTAAGTGTAACTGTACCTGCATCTACCGCTTCCTCTGGCTTATGAACCACCCTCTGTAAAGACGTTGCCTCGCAGGTCCTTTTTAAATCTTTCTCCTCTCACCTTAAAATTATGCCCTGTAGCTTTGAACTCCCCTCACCCTAGGGAAAATATCACTGCTATTCACCATAGCTATGCTCTTCATGATTTTATAAACCACTATAAAGGTCATCCCTCAACCTCCTATGCCCCAGTGAAAAAAGTCCCAGCCCATCCAGCCTCTCCTTATTACTCAAACCCTCCAGTCCCAGTAACAACATGTAAATCTTTTCACCCTCTCCATAATAATGTCCTTCCTAAAGCATGACAATCAGAACTTTATGCATTACTCCAAATATAGCCTCACCAATGCCCTGTACAACAGCATCATGACGTGCCAACTCCTATACTCAATGGTCTGAGCAATGAAAGCAAGTGTGTTAAATGCCTTTTCAACCTGTCCACCTCTGATGCAACTATCAAAGAACTATGTGTCTGGATCTCTTTGTTCGACCACACTCCCCAGAGCCCTACCAGTAACTGTATAAGTCTTGCCCTCGTCTTGCGAAAATGCAATACCTTGCATTTATCAAAATTAAACTCCAACTGCCACTCCTCAGCCCTTTGGCACCATTGATCAAGATCCCTTTGTTGTTGTAGATAATCTTCTTCAGTGTCCACTATACCATCCATTTTGGTGTTATCTGCAAACGTACGAAGCATGCTGTCTAATTTCTCAACTAATCATTTATATATATGTAAAGTTTTCACTCATGTATGCATGTACTAATTGGGGTAGCATACCACCAGACTCTAACCCTAATTACCCTTTCATGGATAAATGTAACATTCCAAACCTACCTACCTTATTTCATTGATAACTAGAATACAATAATATGAGTTATAGAAAGAAACCCAGAAATATGCATGATATATATTATTAAAATTATACTCAGTGTACATCAATGACGCTAAGCCATGATTTCTCCAATTTTGTTTGTTCTAGCTTTACCAAGTATCTGGACAAAATCTTACCTACATGAAGATTATAAGATGTCCAATTGAGCGTGCGTATGAACTAATTTACATGACAGAATCTAAAGCATATTAACAAATTTGCCCTGAGCTACTCACCATGGAATTACTGCTTAAACCTGAATGGGATCAGCTAGCGTCTCATTAGTGTCATCACAGAAGGTATTAGACACAGTGCTAAATTAACTAATATTGCTTTATTCATAACATGCACGTTAGCTCAACTAGCACCACTGCAGAGTAAAGGACAATTATAATAACTGTTCAGACAGAGGTTATTAAATGACAATTAACATTCTTCTGTATGAATGCATAATTTGAATATCTCAACTGGAACTGGACTCTGTTGACTACAATGTAAGACATTTAAACTTGATGCTTGAAGTTGCCATGCAGTTTTAATAGTTTAAGTTACAGCATCTGCAATGTGTCATTGGCAAGTTATCAGATTCATGATGTAAGCTATCCCTATGATACAATAGTAGAGAATCCTGATCTCTAGGTTGGGATTTTTGATACTGTCTGATTGCGTTCTGTGATTGACCGGCTTGACTCTTCATCCCTTTACATGTTTCTGTGTACCTATTTACATGTTAATATAGTTTTTATCAAACTATTGTACATGGCATTCTATATACATTTGCAAAATGTTTTATAGATCACTTCTGTCAGATTAGCCTATTTCACATTTCTTCAACACCCAACTCACATTTCTTCAGCTTTAGCTCTTCATTTTGATCTCCACAAGAGGAATCATACGGTGCTATTCTGTGCTGTCTTCCATAGTACATTTAGTGGCAAAATGGCATTTAATCAGGTGGAATGGTGGTACGGAGGAGGGGAGGCTAATGGGGGAAGCCACCACCTCCTTCTCCATCCCTGGTTAACTCTGTTGCAGGAAGCCCCAAGGACAACCTTTACACTCTGCTGCCAGCTGACTGACAATGAATGCCTACTTGCTAATTCTCTTCCTATTATCACATTGATGCAGTGATGAGTTGGCATGTCAGCATGTGGCGAGCATGACATGAGAACCTGTGTGGAGTTACTTGTTATCTCCCAGAAGTACTGATTTCACTGGCACACAGTGCATGACTGAAGGTGCCAGCATCTGGAAATGGGAAGCCTCTGGGACACTACATGTTTCTGGACCTTCGGTGAGTATGGTTCCAGCAGTAGCCACTGTGGTGCTGCTGCTCAGTAGAGTTCTAAATGGCTGGCAACATTTGGCATGCAGACCTTCTTACTCCCGGGACATTGATTCATGGAATATGTGCTGTTGGCCTGCTTCCCACAGGAGACATCATGAGTTTTATACTGGCTTTCATTTTACTGCGTCCATCGTCAGCTTTTCTACCCTATCATGTTCTTGGTTTCTAGTATCTTTCCCACCACATCCACTTTTCCTCTTCCAGTAAAATAAACCTACCCAAACTTATTGTCAGCTTCAAACTTAACTAAGAGAGCACTAAAGGGAACTAGTCAGCTTTACCTACTATGGAATGCATATTAATGTCAAATAACCTCCAACCCTTGAAGTTTTTCCATGAGCAGTTATTTCAGGCTAGAATATATCTTGAGTATATTATAACAGAAACAACAGGCTGAATGTTCTCAAAATTTAGCTCAGAGCCAATTTTGACGAATTTCTTGGAAAGTTTCTCTCTGTGAGTATTCTCACAATTTATTGAATGCAATTTTATAGTACTCACCTCGGTAAGTATGCAGCATGCCTTCTCAGCACCATTTTCACGCTTTCTTGCACGCACCAGTGGCAGAAGTGCTTGCTGTTGCTTGGACCTTCCACGGTTCCTGCCATTAGCACTGTATTTAATAACCAGCCATGCACCATGCATGGTCTGCATCTTGGTTCATTGGATCAACTGAAGGGCTATGCTGTTTGAGGGAATCTGCCAGTCAGATAGAATAGATATGTAATTGCAAAGAAATCCAAAAATAAAGGCAAATGTGATGTGGCGTATTTTGATAGAAGGAATAGGATATCAAAAACTGAGTGGAAAGTTGAATTCAGAAGGAAAATAAGACAGAGGAACCTGGGATATGAATACACATATATTGGAAGTATCAAACAATGTATTGTCATTATGTCTTTAGAAACAGAATGTCTTTAGAGCCGCAGCATGTCAGTATGTCTTTAGAAACATACTCACGATATAATCACTGTAACATAACATGTGTCTTAAGGTTATAAAGATCTCAAGCACCACATTACATTGGATCATTTGAAGTTTGACACACTGATAAAAGCAGACTGTTCTTTGTAACCAAAGAGCTTAATACCAATGCCCCTTCTGTGTTTGTGAATCCAATCTTTGTCCTTAATACTGAGTTGTAATAAGTATATGTTCGATCTGTCATACCATATTATCCATGCCTTAGCTTCTTACATTACAAGGGCTAACATGAGCATTGCCACATCAGATAAAGATATGCTGCTGGAGGCTGAGTGCACGTCACATTGTTAATAAGATAATTAAAAATAAAACAAGCACTGGAGTTCATTTCTGGAGGAATAGCATCAAAAAACAGATAAGTGAGCTGGTAGAATATCTGTTAGGATATGGGAATTCTGAGAACTATTCTGTTCATGAAATTGTATCAAAGAAAAGAGGTACTTTAGAAAATGCAAAGAATATTGAAGGGTAATCTCAGAACTGAAAACAAAATGTTGAAGGTTATGAAAACGTTTGACAGAGTAAATGTTGAGAAATTGTTTCCATTTGCAATGGAAACCAGAACTAGGATCCTAAATATTAGATGGTCATTAATAAATCCAAACAGAAATTTAGGAGAAACAATATGACCCAGTGAGTCTCACTACCACAAAGAACAATATAGGTGAAAAACAGAGATACATTGAATAAATAACATTGTGTAAATCAAAATGTATGGGTGATATTTGTGAGGTTATCCAACCCAGGAACATGGTAGCTCAAAAATGAAATACAAAATGCTATTTATTGCAAACAAGGATGCAGTAAGAGATGGAATTTGAACAAGCTATATGATGAAGACCAAAAGGCTTGGTAAACAAAACTAACTTGTTATCTCGATTATGTGCCTCTACCCATGACCAAGGGACTTGGTGAAATAACTGCACAGATGCCCGTATCCCAACACTAAGTTACCCTTTTATTTACTTGTGCACAGTAGGCTGTGGCCAGTCAGTGGTCAGTCCTCTGAACTGAGGAGATTCTGACCCCTCTGGTTATATTTTTTTTATTATTATTTATTTATTTATTTATTTTTTCTTTTTTTT
>NC_057719.1:53578751-53596234 GCF_004010195.1 Chiloscyllium plagiosum
TGTGTGTGTGCAGGTGTGGGACACAGTGGAAGACACAAAGTGCACGAATCTTTATTCAATTTCCACCACCAGGAAGATAGGAAAACACCCGGGTGGCCAGTGACAAACACTGCCCTTCACATCAAAGGGCAGTGCTGTGTGATCAAAACAGTGAAGGGGAGGGTAGGGACTAAATCAAAATAGAATTGGAGGGAGAAATGATGCACTCCACTCCCTGCGGCGCCCACCTCTCCCTGAACAACTCCAGGGTGTTGGTCGACACCGCGTGCTCCTTCCCCTCTGGTTATATTGATCAGCTAGGGTTTCCGGATTGGCCCAGGTTAACAAACCCAATCAAGAATCTCATAGTCAATGGTGCTCACTTGGTTCCAATCACTATATCTTTCCAGTTCCGGAGGTATGTAATAACATCTCTGAACAGGCTGATTAGAAAAATAGGCTAATTAAACAAAAACACTCATTGCATGGTCTGTGATAGAAGGTAACAACTTTCAACACAAAGTATTTAACAAAAGAATCAAAATTTGTAAATTAGGGTTGAAATCAATAAATGATAAACATTTTTAACAAAATAGAGGTGTGGTATCAGGTACAACAAAGTCAACTTGATCGAACAAGTTTAAAAATTGCAATCTCACCTGTGTTAGGTGCTATATAGAATCTTTTGAATCATACAGTAACTGACTCAAACTGAATCGATAGGAATCAATGACGTCAGAGAATTGTCTTCTTTTGAGTAACAGAGAAACTAACTCTCAAACGAAATGTATTTTCCTTCTCAGGTAATCTCTTTTGTGAGTTCACAAAGTAACAAGAAATCAGTAATTTCAGGGTTTCTAAGAACATAAGAAATCATATCAGGAGTAGATCCATTGAGCCTGCACCACCTTTCAACAAGATAATGCCTAATCTTTAGCTTAACCTCCACTTCCCGCTGACTGCCCATATCTCTCAATTCCATAGGAGGCTAAGATAATGTTTTTTTTTAATCTAAAATATATTCAATGATGGTGCAGCCATAACTCTTTGGGCTTTAGAAGTATCAAATTTCAAAGGGTCACCACCATGTCAATAAAGAAACTTTTCCTCATTTTAATCCTGTGTGATTGGTCCCTTAAAATGAGATTGTGCTCTTATGTTCTAGACTCCCTAGCATAAGGAATCAGCCTCAGTGTCTATCCTGCTAAGCTGTTAACAATCTTATATGTTTCAATGAAATCACCTCTTAATCTTCTAACCTCCTAAGAATATAGATTTAATTTACTCTGGCTATATCAGGACAGCATCCTCACCCCAGAACCTAATCTGGTGAACCTTCACTGTCATTGCCTGGAATGTAACTGTATTGTTCATTAAACATGAAGTCCAGACAAGCACACTATACAAAACAGCACACAGTATTTTTATGTCATCCCACTGAAGCCCCACACAATGGTAGCAAGACTTCTCTATATACTGATCCCACTTCAGAAAAGTCCAGCATGCTATTTGTCTTCTAATTGCTTACTTGTACCTGAATGGTAACTTCCTCTGTTCTTTGTATGAATATACCATCCCCTTGACCATTGATGTTTACAAGTTTTATGTCTTTCAAAAATATTCTCTTTTTCAATTCTTACCTTTTAATTCTTCCCTCTATTATACTCCATCTGCGACCTTGATTCACACTCACTTAACTGTCAACATCACTTTGTAGCTTTTAGGTCTTCCCACTGCTTACATTCACACCTAACTTTGTATTGACATCAAACTTCAATGTATTGTTCTATTTTTATCTAACTCATTGATAAATATTGTTAATAGTTGAAGTCCTGGCACTGATTCTTGCTACATTCCATTTCTGCTCTGCCAACTTGAAAATGCCCATTTTATATCTACTGCTTGCTTGCTGTCCATTAATCAACCCTCTATCCACAACGATATATTACACTCCATTCCAACAGTCCTTACCTTGCCTTGCGGACCCTTATCAAATGCCTCTGATTGTCCAAAACAAAGAATTGGCTACCTCATTAGATGAATATCCTTCCATGTATTTTGAAGGAACAGCATGAAAATGTCAATGAAGTATTCTGCTCACTTTATAAAAGTCTTTGTAAGGAATGAATCGGTGTTTTAGCTGGACAATTTGGTCAATTGCTGATTGGCAAAACTGACAAAAGATAATGCCTGATTATTTGCATTTTTTAATAATATTAGAAAAGTTTCTTGCTAACATTTATAAATCATCAGTATTCAGTCTAGGTTTTAATGTTAGCGCCTTATGTCTTGTATATCTTGTGTTCAAACTGGAGAGTAATCTGTCAAAGATAAAAAGTTACAATTTACTATTTCCTCCACTTCCTTTGTCATGTTTTTATTCCCTCTTAGTAATCTCCTCTCCCCACAACTGTTCCATCAGTTTCCCCTAATTCTTCTTCTCTGTATGGATTTGCTGCCTTTTTCTTTCTCTTCTCTCGCCCTTTCCTCATCTATTCACCTGTCCAATCCAAATGATTTCCTCCTCCAGGGACCATGTTGCCCTTGCCCTCTGATGTTTTTACACCAAGATGCTGGAGTAAATCTTGACTTGTTCATTTTTGGTGTTATATTTGGAAAAGCAAAACTGTAAAGAATTTTAAGAAGAAGGTCTATGGTATATTCAGTTTATTTTCTAACAGCAACACAATTTTCTAAACTGTCAAAAATAACATCAATAAGCTGTGCTTCATTCATTGTGTTGTCACATCACTTCAACGGAAAGCCTCATGGAACTTAACAAACATTGGTTATTTTTATTTAAGCCATTTTATTTCTCTTGTATAGCCCGCAACATTTTTATTTTATAAAATGTTGCCACAAAACATTTACTGAGCCACTTTAAATGGCTTGCACATTTGTATTCTCTTCTTCCTCAGATGCAAGAAGCATTGTGTCAGTATTGTATTAATGTTTACTGGCAGTCTGTTTTCTAGGGCCTTACTTTAATTACAGGGGATTAAATGAGGGATAAAAGAAAGTTGGTCAGTAATAAACCAGCAGGGCTCCTATCTTGATCACTTCTAACACAGCCAATTACTCTTTGGTCCTTGTGCAGAGTTTGCAGTCTTAGTCTCTCAAGAATAGCTTCTCTATTGTTAATAGTAACTTGTTTGCTATAAATGCTAGCTCAAATGGTCTTTCATTTCCTTAAGTAATTGGTTGACACACAGTTCAATACCTCAGCACAGCTCAAGCTGTTCACCTTATTCACATAGCCCATCTTTGATCAGCCTCCCACTGTAATGCAAGTCATGGCTGCCAGCATTTTGAAGAGATGCAAGAGGTGGATAAGAGAAATATTTCTGATTACTTGGCCTCTGTATGTATTCACAATCATTTTCCATTTAAACATCCCTGGAAGTTTACTGTGCTGATTGATAAGAAAAGTCAAAGTTATTAACTGCAAAATCTACTTGTATTTCTTATACCAAAGTAGTTGCCCAGTTGGTGTCATTGCAAACCACAAATGCAAGGAAAGATCTGGTGGCTTTAATTATGCTCCATGTGCATTTTCCCACCACTATTAAAGCAATAATGTAGAGCTTAATTAAGACAAATGTATACCTCAAAACAACACAAAATGAAATCAGATAGATCTGATAGAGAAGATCAATTCTTAATGATGAACATACACAATTGACATATCGGAAAGGATGAGTTGGTTCTAAAGTTCTAGGTCATTTGCAGTTAGATGAACTGTTTATGTAATACATTGTTGCACAGTATCCTGACTGGCATAACTTGCAATCAAACCCATTTAAATGAACCTTGCTAGTTCTCTCATTTCTTTGCCAGCTATGAGGATGTCAGCACGGAGTGGGGTGGGGTCGGGAGAAGAACTTAAATATCTGAAAGCTCCTTGGGGTCAAAATTCACTAATCCTAATTTCTAGCTATGTGGTTCATGTTTTAAAGTATTTTTGTGCCATTTAGAAATGGAATGGACAAGACATAAAATTTGCTGATCCAAATCATTTTCAGGACTACAACAGGAAGAGATATGGCTCCTAGTCCATATTATAGACCTCTTTTCCATGTTTCAAGTACCCTTCCATTTTCAAAGGCATAGTCCCTATAAAAGGAAAATTTCAACACTGCACTGCAGGCTATTGCTTTTGGCCACTGACAACGAAGCTATGGAACACCAGGGGAGGAAATAGCTCCTTGATTTTCAACTCACACCGTAGAAACTAGAAAGGAGGTCAACAAGGAACACTGTTCAGTAACACGGAGAACCCTGATATGTGGCAAAGGCAGGAATTTCCCAGTGTGGTTCCACAAACCCAACAGGAGTGCCACAAAATTGTTAATGACCTGGTCGCGTGGTCAAGGTAAGTATAACAGCGCATCTTACCACTGTACCTACTTCTCACATTGGTCAGTACACATAACATCTTCACACTCAGGACTTGCCTGTAAAATACTTACACCACAGCTCGGGGACACACACTTTTAAAGCATACTAGACCTCTGGCTGTCTTAAAAATTCCTCCAATTTTTCAGCTGTCACAGGCATCATCTAAACACACAGACACACAGTCACTGACAATCTGCCTTGCATCTTGAACCAACCAGACTGAATACCCAGTGTCATGGAGGAAACTGTCCAGCACCTCATGGAGGAAGCAGCATTACAGAGTTAGTGATGCTGAGGCCATCCTGGATGGAGTCAGTCATTGTGTTGCACACTTTCTCCACACACTCCTCACCCTGCTTGTGAAAGCTGCTATGAATCAGAAATTGCAATTGGAGTAGCTGTGAACATCCTGATTTCCTCTCCTTCTCTTCTTGCCCAGTCTCCCGTCATACTTTTTTTTCAGACGACAGAGGACAGCTGCTCAGCTTCAGCAGGAACATGTGAAAGGAGGATAGGAAGTAAAAAGCTTTAAGAAGGAGAGTCACTCAACTAATACGTACAGCTTCCCGGTCAGATTTTGACCAAATGTGAGTATGAAAGATTACTTAACATTGGAATATGCATGTGATAAGTACCTGGACTTGTGTGGTCTGCAGCCAGGCAGGCATAGGACAGCCTGAAGGTGAGATCAGCTGCAAACAACTGAGATGTTGGGGTGGACTACAGAAAGACCTTGATGAATGTGCTACTGAGATACATGGTGCATTAATAGATCTATCTCTCAGCCTGGTTTCACCCTGGCACAGGGCATCAAGCAGAGATTGGAGCCAATTCATTCCACCATAGATTTACTGGGCACCTTCATTGCAGTACTGTCAAACTGACCAAATGAACATAGGAACACAGGAACATTGGAAAAAGGATAGATTATTTAGTCCTTTGAATCTGTTCCACCAGTCAATGAGATCATGGCTGATCTGTGACCTTATGTGTTTGCCCCTCTGAATAAAATTTATGATTAACAATTGTTTGAATATCAGGAAGAGAAGTTCCAAACTTCTGACATTCCTTTGTGTGTAAAACTGTTTCCAAAAGTCACTCCTGGTTGATCTGGCTCTAATTTTGTGACCATGCCCCAAGTTCTCAGCTACCAATTGTTGGAAATAGATTATTTTGATCTAAACTATGAGCTCCCTACTAGCGGAAGAGTTGGATTGAGCCCTGTATTGATTTCTATGGAAGAGGCTCACTGTAGTAAGTGCTAATCAGTACTTTGGTGGCCAGTAGCAGACCTTGCACAGATTCAAGGAACTTCAACCCCTCCCCCTCTGAAAACTGCTGGGCAACGGGAGGCCACAGCTATCTATTGCAGGTAGCACCAGCAGCAGCAGTGGCCCAGATAAGTTAGTGACAATGTGGGAATGTCATCTTCTCAGTGTCATATTGGGATCTGGGTGGTTAGGGTATAGTTGCTGCCACCAATACTCCTTTCTGCTACTAAAATAAAACATAATTTCAGATAAACTATCTCAAATAGAAATAATACTGAAAATCAACTGCAAAATTATTTTACCAAATTCAAATCAACATTTAATTTTGTGAGGTGATAGTGCACCCCAGTCCCACAGCACCCACCTGTTGTGGTAGAAACCATATGCTTGTTCAGCCATGACACCCGGTTCCCACAGAACCTCCTTATCACCAAGTCACAAATGGTTTGACAGGAAGTTTTGTTGAGACAATGAAATATTCCATAAAGGTAACTTGAGAACAAGGATCACTATCCAAAAGACTGAGCTAATTTTTGTTAACATCTCAGAACACAAACCACTGTACAACCCAAAGTTCTCCAACATCGCTCATTGTAAAATGTCAGTTGTGCATGGCATTTGATTTGCTGATTCTGGATTAGAGTGATGCTGGAAAAGCATAGCCTTTCAGGCAGCATCTGAGGAGTAGGAAAATCGACGTTTCGGACAAAAGCCCTTCATCAGGAATAGAGGCAGAGTGCCTGCGGATGGAGTCCTCTCATTTATCTCTCCACCCTGCAGGCACTCTGCCTCTATTCCTGATGAAGGGCTTTTGTCTGAAACATCGATTTTCCTGCTCCTCGGATGCTGCCTGAACTGCTGTGCTTTTCCAGCCCCACTCTAATCCAGAATCTGGTTTCCAGCATCTGCAGTTATTGTTTTTACCTATTTGATTTGCTGAAACTGCCCATGAGGTTTCTGACAGGAAACAATATAATAAGGTTTTCCAACATGAGAACAAGGTCGAGAGGGTGGCGCTAGAAAGACATAACAGGTAAGGCAGCATCCAAGGAGCAGGAGAATTAATGTTTCAGGAATAAGCCCTTCATCAGGAATGAGACTTATGGGCCAGGAGACGGAGAGATAAATGGGAGGGAGTGTGGGGTTGGGGGAAATGTAGCTGACAATACAATAGGTAGATGGAGGAGTTGATGAGAAAGGCAATGGACAGGTCAAGAGGGAGGTGCCAAGTTAGAGGCTTGAGACTGGGATAATGTGAGGGGAGGGGAAATGAGAAAACTGGTGAAATCCACATTTGTCCTGTGTGGTTGCAGGGTCCCAAGGCAGAAGATGAGGCATCCTTCCTCCAGGTGTTGGGTGGTAAAGATTTGGCGATGGAGGAGGCCCAGGACCTTCGTGTTCTTGGCGATGTGGGATGGGGAGTTCAAGTGTTCATCCACAAACCTGACTTCCCTGGTTGACCCAATGTCTCAGTCTGCCTCTGTTCCACTGAACTCATCTCTTCCTACCTCAACACCGTCCTGCCCCCCTTAGTCCAAGAAGTCCCCACCTACATTTGGGACACCACCCATGCCCTTCACCTCCTCCAAGATTTTTGTTTGCTCAGCCCTCAATGCCTCACCTTCACCATGGACATCCAGTCCGTGCACACATCGATCCACCATGACGAAAGTCTCCAAGCCCGCTGTTTCTTCCTGCAGTTCCAACCAGTACCCTTCCACTGACACCCTCATCCGCCTGGCTGATCTGGTCCTCACCCTCAAAAACTTCTCCTTCCAATCTTCCTACTTCCGCCAAACCAAAGGGGTGGCCATGGGCACCTGCATGGGCCACTGCTATGCTTGCCTCTTTGTCCGGTACATGGAACAGTCAAACTTCCGCAATTACACCGGCACCACCCCCCACCTATACCTCCACTACATCAATGACAGTATTGGCGCTACCCCGTGCTCCCATGAGCAACTTGAACATTTCATCAACTTCACTAACAGCTTTCACCTCAACCTCAAATTCATCTGGACCATCTCGGATACCTTCCTCCCCTTCCTGGATCTCTCCATTTCCATCTCTGGCGATCGACTAACCACGGACATCTACTATAATCCCACTGACTCCACAGCTACCTGAATTACACCTCGTCCCACTCTACCTCCTGTAAGAATGCCATCCCTTATTCCCAATTGCTCCGCCACAACTGCATCTGTTCCCAGGATGACTAATTCCACCTTTAGAAAATCCCAGATGGCCTCCTTCTTCAAAGATCACAATTTCCCCTCTCACATGTCATCGATCCTCACTTCCTGTGCCTCCGCCTTTGAACACCATCCCTCCCAATGCAACAAGGACAAAGCCCCCAGTCTTCACCTTCCACCCTACCAACCTCCGGATACATCACATTTTCTTCCCCTACTTCTGCTACCTACAAGCAGACACCAGATATATTTCCCTCCCCATCCCTTCAGTGTTTCGGAGAGACCATTCACTTCACAAGTCCCCAGTCAGATCCACGAGCCTTCCCCCCTCCACCCACCAGTCCACACCACACTCCTGGCACCTTTCCCTGTCACCACAGGAAGTGCAGAACCTACACCCACACCTCCTCCCTCAACTCCGTTCAAGGCCCCAAACGATCCTTCCATATCCTACAGAAATTTACCTGTACCTCCACCCATATCACCCATTTATCCGTTGCACCCGATGTGGTCTCCTCTGCATTGGGGAGACAGGACGCCTACTTACAGATCATTTCAGAGAACATCTCTGGGACACCCGCACCAGCCAACCCCGCAGCCCTGTGGCTGAATGCTTCAACTCCCCCTCCCCCTCCCACTCTGTCAAGGACATTCAGGACCTGGGCCTTCTCCATCGCCAAAATGCTACCACCCAACGCCTGGAGGAAGAATGCTTCATATTCTGCCTTGGGACCCTGCAACCAGATGGGATAAATGTGGATTTCAACAGCTTCCTCATTTTCCCTCCCCCCCCATATTTTCCCAGTCCCAAGCCTCCAACTCGACACTGCCCTCTTAACCTGTCCATCGCCTTTCCCATCTATCTGCTCCACCCTCCTCTCCGACCTATCACCTCCTCCCCCACCTTCATCTACGTATTGCATTCCCAGCTACCTTCCTCCCAACCCCACCTCCTCCATTTATCTCTCAGCCCCCGGCCCACAAGCCTCATTCCTGATGAAGGGCTTATGCCCGAAACATCAAAGATCCTGCTCCTCGGATGCTGACTGACCTGCTGTGTCTTTCCAACACCACATTCTCAATTCTGGTCTCCAGCATCTTCAGTCCTCACCTTCTCCTGTATGAGAACAAGGCCAAACATTGCATTTTCCAAAAAGGTCAAGAAGAGTTGGTGAAGAATTACACCACTAATGAACAGTGGGTCCCAACCATCATTGTAGCACAGACTGGACCGGTGTCTTGCACCACATATATTATGTGAGAAGAGGTGCTGATTTCTATTCACAACCAGAATTAATCAATTGACAATTAATAAATTGTGATGATATTAATTGAAAATCCACAAATAACTCTACCAAATAAAGACCCAGGTATACCTGAGCACAAAACGATAACTGGAGAATCTGAGGGAAAGAGTATTTTAATGGAGAAATACCATGGCGTTACACAAATCTCCAAACATTCAGTTGAAAGACAATGAATTATGATGATCACATAACACTTAAAATACCGGTGGTTAAAACCAACAAGCAAAATAAACAGTGAGTTGTGCTGACAGCCAAAATGGAGTCCTCTTACCGATTGACTGTTGTATATAGGATTGCAAATATTGTGAATAACTTCATTGCAGGAACCTGTGATGAAAAGCAAGAGGGATGTTGTGTATTTTGCAAGTATGGTGGACTGTCACTTTAAGAGTCCAATCATGTGATGTAATGATAATGCCAACAGGGTTTTGGGTACTCTAACCTTGCTGTGGAATAAACATCTCCTTAATTAAGCTGCTGCTGCTGTTAAACTTATAAACTTATTGCTCCTGTTTTAAGTGAAGAAAATAGGCAATAGCAATTCAGTAAAGTTGATTAGAGTTCAGAGCCAGCATGTTGCTATGAAAATAAAGGAGAGGGACCTTGGATGACAAGACAAACTGTGAGCTGAGTCAAAAAGAGAAAAGTGGCATTTATAAGATTTGGGAAACAGTACTCTCAAAAAATATAAAGAAAGCAGGAAAGCAGTTAAACAAAGAATTAGAAAAGCTAAAAGGGGTCGTGAAATGTCTTTGGCAAATAAGAATAAGTAAAGTCCCAAGGCTTTTTGACATATATAAGGAGCAAGAGGATAGATAGGGAAAACGTAGGTCCGCTCAAGGACAAAGGAAGGAATTTTTGTGTGGAGCCAAAGGAAGTAGATGAAGCTCTTAATGAATTCTTAATAAAGATGAAGTTCTTAATAAATTAGTATTTATGAAGGAGAAGGACATGGTGAATATAAAAGTGGTGTTAGGTGTTTTAAAATGCATTGAGATAGATAGGTCCCAGGACTTGACGAGATCTATCCCAGAATACTGAGACAAGCAAGGGAGGAAATTGCTGGGACCTTGTACAAAACCTTTATATCCTTTTTAGACACAGAAGAAATCCCAGAGGACTGAAGAATAGCCAGTATTGTTCCTTTGTTTAATAAGGGCAACAGGGATAATCCAGGAAATTACAGGCCAGTGAGTCTTATGTCAGTAGTAGGGAAATTATTGGAGAAGGTTCTTAGGTCAGGATTTATTCACATTTCGAAAAAAATATGAATTTATTAGTGATCAGCAGCATGGCTTTGTGGGGAGGTAGGTCATGTCTCATAAACTTGATTAAGTTTTTTGAGAAAGTGACAAAGATGATTGTTGAGGGCAAGGATGTGGTGGATGTTTTTTACATGCACTTTCACAAGATCTTTGACCAGGTCCCTTATGGCAGGGTGATCCAGAAGATAAAGTCACATGGGATCCACAGTGAGCTGATATGATGAATACAGAACTGGCTTGCTCATAGCAGACAGAGAGTAGTGATGAACAGCTGTTTTTTTGACTGGAGATCTGTGACCACTGGTAGTCTGCAGGGTACAGTGCTAGGACACCTGTTGTTTGTAATATGCATAAAAGAAAGTGGGTAGTCTGATTAGTAAATTTGTGGCATTATGACACAGAGGTTGAATCCCTCTGCTAATTAAAACTAGAACATCCAGAAAAGCTTGCCTCACCTAGTAACCTGCTAAAAGTATCAGTGAGTGAAAGAAAACCCCTGATTTCCACTGTTAAAAAAAAACAATTTATTTCTCTAACTCTGACAATGAACACTAAACAAAAACTATTAACAAATCCAAGCCCCCTTTCCTTAACTAATCACGATCTGATCCCCAACTCTATTAAAATGTTGCTCCAGTAACATAATTTTTAAACTTAATCGACTTAGTCTCTCAAAGTCCATACAGTTTGTTATGCAGTCTTCTTTTCAGTCTTCCGAATTTGCTGTCTTCTCCCAGAATCATCTGCTTACATTTTTAATGCTTTTACCGGAAAAGTGCCTTCTGATAGATAGTTCCTTCTGAGATTTCTTTGAGACCAACATATTTATTTCTTCGGATGGCAGTTGCACTGACCAATTTTTAAAATGCCCTTGTTTTAACCTTCAATGTCATACCCCCTCATTGGTCCGATGCTGTCAATACAATAAATTCAAACTTAATTATGTTTTGGTATCCTGGGTATAATTTAAATTAATTGGTTAACTTTGAATTGTTGTCAAAACAGCAACTAAAACTCAGGTATCCACTTAACAGCCAATTGTTACATGTATCTGTTTTGGAACAGCTCATCTCCCAGCTGCTCTGTACATTGGCAGTCATTGTTGCACCCTAAATTCTGTCTTAAAGTGACCATGCACTCTTTCGACTTTATAACATTGGACGGAACTAATGTTGGGAATATATGGATCAAAACAGTTCCAAGCCTGAGAACACTCAGTAGTGGCATACCCTGCACACAAAGACTGCACACACATCTTCATACAATGAGCCATACAGCACCCCAATGATGAGGGCCATACCTCCATCATTCATTGAGCTTAAGCCTCAGCATATATACCAACTTGGTGATGGTACTGTGGCAACTAAGTAGCCAACACATGACATCAAGAAGGGAGTGCCTGCTGAACTTTGAACCCTTCCCATCCCAGACCCACATCAATCTTACCAATGCGTTCAGTAGAGTCCTTTGTATTGCTTGCATGACAGATGATGCAATGATTATCTCTACCTCAGCACTATTGCATGTGATACAAGCTATGATTCATGTTTGGTCAGCATTCGCCTCTTTTTACATCATTGCCACTAATGTCGACACCATTGATATGGCCATGATCAATTTTCAAGCATCAAATACATGGTGCAAATTGTCTTTGATTGCTGTTTATACCTAGGTACATACACTCTGAATGCATTTCCTATGGATGTTATCATACTGCAAATTGAAAGTAGCTGGAGTTTGCAACCCATGCTTCAGAGTCCTATTGTCCATCATGTTGTGGAGTCCATGCTTTCAGCCATCAAACCAACATTGGCTCCAGCCACTCTGGATATTATCCCAGGCACTTCCCTTGCAGTTGGAGTGCAGTGAACAGCAAGTGATACCAAGGAACACGGCTTGTGGTGAACACCATCAGCACCCGGCTACACCTGGTTGTCAGGTAAAACCTCAGAGCCTCTGTACGCATTGCCTTTAGTTCGCATTACCTTTCACAAGGAGTGAACTCAAGGAAAGTAAGATGCAGATATAACAGGCATCCTTTATAGAAACATGAGATACATATACATCTGTTCATGTATAAACAACCTGAGAAAAGTATGAAAGGCAGAATTGCCTGTAAGCTCCAAAGTGATGTCCTAAAAGAACAACATGGTGTGTGAGTTGCTTGGAAAGCAGCCATGGTCATGTGGTGAGGCCGGTGGCTGATTCCCTGATATCAAGTAATGGTTGGAAACACTGGATACTGCAAAAGCTGTGGGCCCTGACAATATTCCAGCAATAGTACTGAAGACCTGTGTCCAGAACTTGCCACTCCCCTAGCCAAGCAGTTCCAGTACAGTTACAACACTGGCATCTACCCACCAATGTGGAAAATTGTCCAGGCATGTTCTGTACATAAAAAAAAGCAGGAAGAATCCAACCCAGCCAATTACTGCCACATCAGCCTACTCCCGATCATCAGTAAAGTAATATAAGGTGTCATCAGCAGTGCTATCAAGCTGTCCCTGCTCAGTGACACCCAGTTTGGGTTCCACCAGGGCCACTCAGCTCCTGACCTCATTATAGCCTTGGTTCAAACATGGACAAAAGATCTGAATTCCTGAGGGGAGGTGAGAGTGACAGCCCTTGACATCAAGGCTACATTCAACCAATTGTGGCATCAAGAACCCTTAACAAAATTGGAATCAATGGGTATTGGGGACAAACTCTCCAGTAGTTGGAGTCATACCTGACACAGTGCAAGATGATCATGATTCTTTGAGGTCAGTCATCTCAGCTCCAGGACATCTCTGCAGGAGTTCCTCAGGGTGGTGTCCTAGGCCCAACCATCTTCAGCCGATGTATCAATGACCTTCCTTCCATCATGGGGATGTTTGCCAATGACTGCACAATATTGAGCACCATTCACAACTCCTCTGACACTGAAGCAGTCCATGTTCAAATTCAACAAGATCTGGACAATATCCATGCCCCTGCTGACAAGTGGCAAGTAACATTCATGCCACACAATTGCCTGCTTATGGCCATCACAAATAAGAGAGAATCGAACCACTGCCGCATGACATTCAATGGTGTCACCATCACTGAATTCCCCACTATCACCATCCTATGAGTTATCATTGATCAAAAACTCAACTGACTCACTACATAAACACAGTGGCTACAAGAGTATGTCAGAGGCTAGGAACCCTCCCACCCACTCACCATCCTGACTTGGAAATATATCGCCATTCCTTCACTGTCACTGGGTCCAAATCCTGGAATTCCTTCTCTCATGGTATTGTGGGTCAACCACAATACCAACTGACAGGCGGACTGTAGCGGTTCAAGAAGACAGCTCACCACCACCTTCTCAAGGGCAGCTAGGGACAGTTAAATGTTAGCCAGCCAGCGATGCCCACATCCCACAAATAAACAAATAAATAAAATTCCGAGTTGCACGGAGGAAAGATGGACAAGCTGGTTTCCATGGACCATGCAGGGAAATGCTGGTGATTGTGGTGCAGTTGGATGAAGGCCTGCAGAAGGAAACAGAGATCTGTAGAACAAGGTAACTGCTCTGACAGAAACATTAGGATTGAGCACCATCTAGTTGTCAGTATGGGAGGGGGGAGGAGAATGGAGAGCTGTATAGAAATGAGGTAAGATTATTGATTAGTAAGATACAAATGTATGAAAATAAGATGGTTAGTGCTCATTAGCAAGATTCAGAACTCACAGTTTAAACATTATGGGAAAATCACAAATGTTTTTCTTGACAGTGAGAATTTTTTTTCTCATTCCACGTGCCCACGTCACTCAAGGCACAATCAAATTTGACCATTTTTAATTTCAATTTGATAACCTTTCAGCAGAACTGACTCAAAACAAGTCTAGGCAAATGCAGATGTAAACAAATTCTAGGGAATTACATCTCACACTCCTAAAGGAAATCAAAATGAATTCAGAAGGCCACAGTAACCATGAGGCACATAATCCAATATCTCTATTTACCATTTCTCTGCAAATGACATCATCTCACGATGAAAATTGTCGAGCTTGCTCTTAAATATTTGTAGCAAATCTGCCCTCATTACAAGAACAGAAAATTTGTTGGAGAGTTTCTCAACCCTTTGTGGAAAGAAGAATCACCTGACATCTAATCTAATTCTGTGTTTTTGGAGACTAACTTATCTTCATATGGCTTGTTGTTCATCTGAAACTATCTAATTCAAATTAACTCCCCACACAGATGCAGTCTAGACTCTTTGTTATTTTAAATGTCTCAAATCAATTGTCCCTGAACTTCTCTAATGTAAATAGATCCGGCTTGTCTAAGCCTATAATGTTATTTATACCAGTTGATTACTTTTTCATGAATTCTATTTCACCTTGGAAGTGGACATAGTAAAGGTGAGCTTAACTTGCTTGCACAAATCACACAATAACAGGTTAGTTGCCCATTAAAGATATTACTTTTACAATATGATGTGATGCCTGGGCTGCCACCCATCCTTCATTGTACATTCATCTATGGGATTGTTAACTAATCTGTGGTAGAGGATGGATATTAATAAATCTCAGAAGAAGAGGCTCTTATCTTAGGTAACAAGATAAGTTTTATTATATATCAGTAATTATGCATTGGAACTGGGTTAACTGCATCTGGCGTATTTTGTGCAGTTTTTGTCTTCTTGTCTTTGGAAAGATACTATTGCCATAGACAGAGTTTAACAAAAGTTCACCAAAGTTGTTCACAGGATGGTGGGAATGCCCTATGAATAGAAATTGAGTAAACTGGGCCTGTACTCTCTAGAGTTTTAGAGAATAAGAGGTAATCTCACTGGAACCGACCAAATTAAGAAACAAACAGACAGGATAGATGCAGATAAGATGTTTCACCAGGTTGGGCAGTCCAGAACCAAGGGATATAATTTAGAAATAAGGGGCATTCCATTTATAATAGAGATGAGGACAATGATCTTCACCCCGAGGATGGTGAATCTCTGGAATTATCCTACCCCAGGGGATTGTGGAAGCTGAGCTTTTATGCATTTTTAAAGGAGTTGATCATTTTTTGTTATCAATAATGGAAAGGACTGTCAGGATTCTGTGATTAAAAGGCAGTGAAATATTCAATCAGCAATAATCATGTTAAATAGTGGTGTAGGCTCAATGGGCTGAATAGACTCCTCCAATTCTTATGCTCCATGTTCTCACTTTAACTTTGAGTCATATCATCTATTACTAACTAAAGGTAGATGAGACATATTAACTGGGGTGAAATCAATTTTCGTTGATCTTGGCAGAACTCAAAACCTAATTTGAGAGAGGCATTTTCTTTAACTGTCGAACAATACTTTGTTTAAAGATAAGTGGGCTTTCCAGTGTGCCAAGGTTGGTTTTCTTCCACAATTTGTCATTTTTTTGACTCATGGACTGATAGGGCATCCTTGCACATCAGAATTGCTTTAATGATATTCCATTTTGCTTTTGTGTTGGTTATTAACCCTCTAAGTTGGGTTTCCAATCTAACTGATCTAATTATTAAAATCTGGAAAAAAAATTAAATTCCAAGAAGCCTTGGCAGGGTAGATCAAATTAAATGTCTTTATATTATGGCCAGGGAGTAAATAATTTGTTTGCATGGAGCTAATTATAGTGAAGACGATTAATTATTGGAATTATCACCTTTTCTTGTTTGCTGGACATCTTAATCTCCAATTTGTATTGTCTGACTGTTTTGAAGAAAGGTGGAGAGTAATTTTGACTTTGGATCATTAAATAAGCAAATGATATTGATTCAGCCACTCATTATATATTTATTCAGGATATTAATTCAGATTGTACTTCCATTGCAGGCAGCTTACCATTGATTGGAAGATAGATCCACCAGTATAGTGAGACAAAATTAGAAACAATTCATGATACCTCCCTTTGATATGATTCCATTACATCCTATTTGCCATCTTTCTTATACAGTCAAATATTATAGATTGAAACATTGGGCTGAACTTTCTAAGGAGTGCAATCTAACATAAAACTATTAGAATGGAAGCATGGTCTGTACTTCTGATCAGAATCCTCTATCAGAAATGTGAGCTCTGGTTTCATAGAAAAAAAGTGGGGGGGTCATAGAAAAAAAGTGGGGGGGGGGAGAGTGTAATCTAATATAGAAATGCAGAGCATATTTCCATTCAATCTTCAATCGCCAACCTTTTTCCACAGCAGTCAGATAGGGGTTCTTAAATGAAAGTTCCAGAATCACAATCATCCACATTGACAGCTGCTGTAAAACTGCAAGTACAGAAGATAAATGTGAGGTAAGGGTCCTGGGACGATAGGCTGGTAGGTGAAGAAGATGACAGGGTGTAAGGATTCTCGCTAAATTATGCAATGTTTGGGGCGTGGCAGGGTAAGAGATATCTGGTCCAATAAGGAGGGTGGAAGGGTGAGTGTTGTGTCCTAGAGTGGAGTAGGGAAATGAAATTTATGTAGGGAACTGGCACAATGTGGTGCATCCACATACAAATCAATGGCTTATCAAGTGGGGATGAATTGGCATTTTTGTCTTAAATCTCAATAGGGCTTCTCAGGCACCTGACGTCATTTATATTATTGAAACAGCACAAACAGGACTTATTTTCTTTGCTACTAAATAACATAATTCATAAAGTGCAGCATCACACTGATAGATGCAACTTTATGAGTTCTGTTTTGAAAAGAGGTATGTGTGCATTTGAAACCAAGGTGACTGGGTTATAAAACAGGGATTCTGGATAATCCAAGATGGAGGACGGGAAAAACTTCTGGCTGTAAGAGCTGCTCCTTTTTTTAAAGGTATTTTAGGTGTTGGAGATGATTTCCTCGAATTCCAGGAGCAGCAATTACTGTTTTATATGCTGTTGCATTGTTTTGGAACTTTGGAAAAAAAAGTCAAAACAACAGCAGTTTTAAAAGGGAGAAGAGCAGACAAAGGATGCACATGGTGAGGACAGTGCAGGAGAGTGAGAGAGAGAGAGAGAGAGAGAGAGAGAGAGAACCTGCACAATTACCGCCATTGCTGTTTGAATTCGTGTATCGCTGGACATC